>NC_057861.1:170086326-170420076 GCF_019393635.1 Dromiciops gliroides | reverse complement strand
TACAATAATGTGGGACTTTAATCTTCCCCTCTCAGAACCATACAAAGCTAAGAAAAAATAAGAAAGAAGTCAAAGAGGTGAATAGAATTTCAGATAAGCTAGCTATGATAGCTATATGGAGATAAATTACTGGAAATAAGAAAAATGCATATTTTTCTCAGAAGTTCATAGTACATTTACAAAAACTGACTATATCATTGGTCCCTAAAATGTTATAAAGGCAGGAAAGTATAAATATTAAAAGTATGCTTTTCAATTCACAATGTAATAATAATTATTTTAAGGGACCACAGAAATGTAGATTAAAAACTAATTGGAGGGGGCATCTAGGTGGCGCAATGGATAAGGCACTAGCCTTGGATTCAGGAGGACCTGAGTTCAAACCCAGCCTCAGACACTTACTAGCTGTGTGACGCCGGGCAAGTCACTTAAACCCCATTGCCCTGCAAAAACCAAAAAAAAAAAACAAAAAAAAAACTAATTGGAAACTAAGCAACTTAATCTTGAAGAATGAGTGGGTCAGAGAACAAGTCATAAAAATAACCAATAATTTTATTGAAGAAGATGACACTGAGACAACATATGAAAATCTATAGGATACAGCAAAACCAGTGATCAGAGGGAAATTTATATCTCTAAATGTTTATGTCTCTAAAATAGAGAAAGAACAGACCAATGAATTGGGTAAGCAATTAAAAAAACTAGAAAAAGAACAAATGAAACAATTAAACACTAATTTGGAAAACCTAAAAATTAAAGGTGAGATTAACAAAAATAATAAACTAGTAATTAGGAGTTATTAAAAAAAAATAGATAAACCATTGGTTAATTTGATGTAAAAAGAGAGACAAGAAAACCAAATCACTGGTATTAAAAATGAAAATGTTGACTATAACATTAACAAATATGAAATCAAAGCAATAATAAGGAGTGATTTTGTCCAATTATATGCCAATAAATTTAATAATTTAAGTGAAATAGCATAATATTTACTATCTCTCTCTCTATATATACATATACATATATATACATATACATATATATATACATATACATACACACACACACACACACACACACACACACACACACACACACATATATATATATATATATATATAGCCTAGAGTAGCAGAATGGAGCATAGAATATATAAATGGATCTATTCTAGAAAAAGAGATAGGACAGGCCATAAATCAGGCTCCTAAGACAAAAACACCAGGACCAGCTGGGTTTACAAAGGAATTAACTCTATCAAACATTTAAAGATAAACTATTTCTAATGCTAAATAAATTATTTGGAATAGGAACACAAGGGATCCTACCAAACCCCTTTTTGTTGTCCTCACTTTTTTTCAGGGCAATGAGGGTTAAGTAACTTGCCCAGAGTAATACAGCTAGTAAGTGTCAAGTGTCTGAAGCTGGATTTGAACTCAGGTCCTCCTGAATCTAGGGCCAGTGCTTTACCCACTGCATTGCCTAGCTGCCCCCCCCAAACACCTTTTATGAAACAGATATGATACCCAAACCATGAAGAGTGAAACAGAGAAAGAAAATTATAGACCAATTTCATTAATGAATATGAATGCAAAAAATCCTAAATAAAATACTGCCTAAAAGTTAACAATAATATATTACAATGATTATACATTACAGCCAAGTAGGATTTATAACAGGAATGCAGGGATGATTTAACATAAGGAGAACTATTAGCATAATTGATTATATTAATAATAAATGTAACAAAAATCTTGATTATATCACTAAATGAAGAAAAATTCTTTTGATAATGTTTCATGTAAACAATATATTATTGGATTTTGATTTTAATCCATTTTGCTATCAATTTCTGTTTTATGGGTGAATTCATCTCATTCACATTTAAAGTTATACTTACTATTTATGAATCTCCTAAATTTTTAGACTCCCTATCCCCCTCAGGAGCACACCCAGATAGGGACCAAAACAGAGTAGACACATTTTACAAAATTAAATAGATATAATAACCATGCATTTGACAAGTGTAAAGACAAGTTTTGGAGATGAGAATCCATTACTTGGTAAACAAATTTAGGGAAAACTGGAAACCAGTATGGCAGAAATTGGGAATAGACTAATATCTTACACCTTTTACCAAAACAAGGTCAAAATAGATTCATAATCTATATATAAAGAGAGATATTACAGGAAAGTTTGAAGAACATGGAATATATTATCTATCAGACTTTTGGATATGTGAATAACTTTTAATACAAAAGAGATAGAGAGCAGCAGTGTGACATGTAAAACAGAAAATTTCAATTACATCATAAAAAGGGTTTTTGTACAAATAAAACCAATGTAACAAAGGTCAAAAGGAAAGTAGAAAACTATGAAAAATTTATAGACAGTATTTTTCTCAGATAAATGTCATAAAGACATTTCATAAAGAGCTTTGTCAAATATATAAGAATATGAGTCATTCTCCAATTGCTAAAAGGTTAAAAAATATGAATAGGCAGTTTTATGATGAAGAATTTAAAAAATTTATAGTCATATAAAAACATACTACAAATCATTGTTGATTAGAGAAATGCTAATTAAAACAACTTTGAGATATTATTTTATACTTATCAGATTAGTTAAAATGATTGAAGGGGAAACAAATGTTGGATTGGATGTGGAAAAATTGGGACACTAATTCACTGTTGGTAGAACTGTGAACTGATCCAACCATTTTGGAGAGTAATCTGGAATTATGCCCAAAGTTATTAAATTGCTTATGCTATTTGACCCAGCAATACTACTACAGACTCTTTTTCCCAAGATGATTAGGGAAAAAGGAAAACAACTTATATATTCTAAAATATTTATAGAAGCTCTCTTTGTGGTGGTAAAGAACTGGAAATTGTGGGGATGCCCATAAATTGGGGAATGACTGAACAAGTTGTGGTATATCATTGTCATGGAATATTACTGTTCTATAAGAAATGATGAGCTTGATAATCTTAGAAAAAAATGAAAAGATGCATAAAACATAGAAGAACAAAATTATCAGAATCAAGAGAACATTGTATATTGTAATAACAACATTGTTTTAAGAACAATTTTGAGTGACTAACTAATTTTGACTTATAATACTCAAATTAACTACAAAGGACATATGAAGGAAGATACTGTCTGCATCTCTGCATCCAGGGAAAGAAATTAGAAATAGTAATATGTGTAGAGACTGGGAACTACCTGACATTTATTTCATGTTATTTTATTGCTATTGTGGCTATGTTTGGATTTAGTAGTAGCTGAGATATTGAAAAAGTAAGAAGATTTATAGCAATCTAATTATTTACCAAAAGGATAGAGTATAAGGGCTGGACTTCTGATGTAATAATAATACAAATGTCCCAGGTGAAGAAGCTCCCTCTGCCAATACAGTTTGGCAACTTCTCTATACTTTATAATATTAGTGGTCTAAAGTACTGAGGTGAAAAAAAAATTATTCAGAGCAATAGCCAATATGTATCAGAGCTAAGATTTGAACCTAGGTCTTCCTGCCACTGATGTCAGTTTTCTATTCACCATACCACACTTTCTTTATATTCCCAAAGCCTATGAATTATTTTGTTGCTTTCACATAACTTGAGTTGATGAAGGAATGCATGAAAGACCCAGTTATGACCTTGGAAACTGAGAAGCTTACAACTATCTTATCAGGGGGACAAGTGAAGTGACCATTATTGTTTGGAGTACTAATGAAGTATATTAGATGCAGAATTTTCTCTTTTAGGGAGTGTTTTGTACATATGTTCATTCCCCAGGCAGGTTGGTGGCACAGTTTATAGAGCACTGGACCTAAATTCAGGAGCACTTGAGCTCAAATCTGACTGCAGACCTTTATTAGCTGTGTTGCCAGGAGAAAATCAATTAACCTCTGTTTGTCTCAATTTCCTCATCTGTAAAATGTGGATAGTGATGAGACCCACTTCCTGTATTTATTCTGTAGATAAATTGAAATAATATTTTAAAAGCTCTTTATAACCCCTAAATGTTATATAAATAGTAGTGGTGATTTTGTTATATTTTGTCCTGTTGAAAAGCTGGAAACTTTCCTTGTTTGGACGGGAAGAGGGTCCCTTGCAAGTAAACTCTAAGTCAGTGTTAAAGGGTCACTCAGATAAAGTGCCTGCTAAATTTTAATGACTTTTGTTTTAAGGCTCTGGATGATTTACACAAGATAAGCATATCTTTGGGATTCCTAGGTATAAGAGAACTTTCAAATTTGGAGAATGGTGGTAACATCAGCAAAAATAGAACAACTTGGAGAAAAATTGAGTGTAGGAATAATTTTATGATGGTTTCTATATAATAATAGCAAACATCTATATGGTACCATGTGCCAGAGACTATGCTAAGTGCTTTAGATTTATTATCTCACCTGATCATCACAATAACCTTGGGAGACAGGTACTATTATTATTGCCATTTTACAGATGAGAAAATTGAGTTCAACAGAGCTAAGTTACTTGCCCAGCATCACATAGCTAGAGAGTATCAGAGGCAAGATTTGAATTCAGATCTTTCTGACTCTAGGGCCAGCACTCTATCCACCAAAATACCTAGCTGCCTTAGATATGTTCAATTTGAGGAATTATGATGGTTTTCCTGGTGGAAATGTCTTGATGGGTTATGGCTTATGCCTGGAATTTGGAAATGAAAAGCTAAACTTCATTCAAAAGAAATTGTATCAAGAAATATATATCAAATAAAAAGAAATAAATATCAAGGAGATGTTTTGTTATTGCAAAGTCTATATATGGGAACAAGGACAAGTGAGTGAAGATATTCAGGTGAAGATTAAAAAGAAAAACAAAGGGGATGTTGTGTTAGCAATTAACTTCAGTCAACCAAACCAGAAGGAGGTAATGGATTCCTTCAAAGCTTAGCTCAGATAAAACATTTTTAGGAGGCCTTTCTTGATTCCACCAGTGAATAAATTACCTTCTACTACTTTGTCTTAATATCACATGTGCCAATTTACTTGTCTCTCATTAAATTATAAATTCCTGAAAACAGTGATTACTTTTTTTCTTTGTATTTTCAGTACTTAATACAATATCTGGCAAATAGTTGTGTTTTATAAATTATTCTTGATCAAGTGATAGAAGTAACTGGGAAAGCTACTATTCTGGAACTTCTTCTGAACAATAATGTGGGACTTCTTAAAATAGAAATGAGGACAATGCAGAAAGAAAGGAAACAAGGCATTTTAGAATCTTAGATCAGTAAGAATTTTTTTTTAAAAAATCAAGTATTAGAGGTAGCTAGGTGGCGCAGTGGATAGAGCACTGGTCCTGAATTCAGGAGGACCTGAGTTCAAATCTAGTCTCAGACACTTAACACTTACTAGTTGTGTGACCCTGGGCAAGTCACTTAACCCAAATTGCCCTGCAAAAAAAAAAATCAAGTATTGTCTAATGGAAGTAGAGAGTCTACTGAATAGTCTAGGGGAATGTTGATGAGGGTGGCTGCAACCTTTAGTAGAGAAGAGGGAGGATATTTGAGATGTTGTGGAAGTAGAACTGATACACTATGGCAACTACTTGAATATTGTGGAGTCCATGAGAAAGAAGGGAAAAGCATGATCCCCAGATTGGAAACCAAGAAGCCTGAAAGAATTGATTTACAAACAAAAGAAATAGTGATGAATTTAGTGAAGTTGATATAGTAGCAAAGAATGAGAGAGAGATTAATTAAAACATTTAAAAACTACTTTCTATGTACCAGGTACTCTGTTATGATCTGGGAATAAAAATAACAGTATAAAGAGGGTCCTTGCCTTTGAACAACTTACATTCTAATACAGGAATGCAACACATAAAAATGAGATGAAAAAAGGCAGGTGGTGATCAGGCACTTGTTAAGTAGCTGAGCCAGGTTACAGGTAATTAGGGCTAGTAAGGGTGATTCCTCAAGTGGGAATTCAGAATTTGAACTCACTAATCAGAGGAAAAGGCTATAATAATGGAAATATTGCCTATGCAAGAAGTTTTTTAGGGTAGCACTAGAAATGTGGTCTAGGAAGTCAGGAGCTGAGTCAGGTTAGAGAGAAAAGAAAAAGAGAGAAAGACAGCAACACATTTTGCAACTGTTTTTTCCCTAACAATATCAAAGGATTCAGACTTAAATGTATCATAGTGACCATCTAAATCAAACTTCTAATTTTTTAAGCTAAGAAACCTAGCTTAGAGCTGTATACCAAAGAAAATGATTTCAATACTGGGGAAGGTTTTATATATATATATATATATATATATATATATATATATATATATATGAGGAAACTGAAATCCAAGATAAGTAAAGAGAATATATGAGATCACATATTGCTCCCAACAAGTTAAATTACCAGAACAAGAGAACTCAATAGAAGTATACTAAAACATACCATTATTAGTCAGCTACCATGAGTGATCTTTGAAAAACAGTAGAGAATTAGAGTAGTGTTGCAGGCCTAAAGATGACTAAATGGTGCACCATTTTGGAAAAGGAATAAAAACAGAGATCTTAACTACAATTCCTGGTATAACTCTAGAATCCATCATTAAAGGTACGGTTTCTAAGTACCTAGAAAGAAAATGGCTAGGAATCCATATGGTTTCATCAAAAATGAGTCATGCCCTAAAAATCCATGCTAGACTAATTTTCTGTTTGTGCAAGAGTTATGTGACTGGTTCATATGTTTTAATGATACTTGGATTTTAGCAAGGTCTTTGACAAAGTCCCTCATGTTATTGTTCTAGCAAGCTAGATGATATAAAAACAATGAGTAATAATTTCAATAGGGTAAGGTGGAATTTTGGATTCTTTCAACTGTCAGTCCCCCTAATCCCTCAAAAATTAATTTTGATAACATAAGATTATAGATTTAGAGCTGTTTGGAAACAGAGGTTATTGAGTTCAACCCTTTCATTTTACTGATAATAATATTAAGGCTCAGTAAGGTTAAATGACTTGCACTGAATGGCCCAGCTACTAAGTACCCAAGCTGGGATTTTAACTTAAGTATCCCTAACTTAATATCCAGTACTCTACTCACTATCAATTCAAAATTTTTGAAATATTGGATGTCAAAAGTGGTGATTAATATATAGATATTTATCTGAAAATATATTCCCAGTAGAGTGGTACAGGGACCATTGGGCTACTAACATACAACACTTTTACCAATGCCTTGGATGAAAACATGCTAATCATTTTTTTTTAATTACCTGAAGCTAAAAGGGAATGCTAATATATAGAATCATCACCAAATGAGATGACAACAGGTTGAAATGGTGATCTGAAGCTCATAGGATGAATTTTTTTTAGGTCCAGGGAGAAATAATGTGTATGTATGAGATTGTATAGATGTATTAACCAGGGGATTTATTTGACTAGAAGCTTAATGTAAATCAATAATGTAATATACCAGATTTCAAAAGCTAGCTGAAACTTTGGACTATGACATCTAGAATAAAAAAGTTTGTAATTCTGCTGCGCTTAGTTTTCATCAGAATTCATCTGGCATATTTTGTTTAGTTATGGATGATATATTATAAGAAAGACAGCGATGGGGGTACATTCAAATGGGAGAGATTAGTATTAGAGTTCATAATAATATTTTACAAAAATCAGTTGAAGGAAGTAGGGATGTAATCCAGGAAAAAAAATAATGGAAACCACATATACTTCCCCCCCCCCATTATTGCAAGTGATGAAAAAAACTACATATGACAGGAAATAAATTTTAAACACTTTGTAAAATTATATTTCATAATTCTTTGAATCTGCTGCCTACTAAATAATGAAATTAATCAATATGTTGCCATCTTTTATGCTGTAGAATATATTCCCTCTCATTTTCAAATAACAGATCTCATTGAACAGGGGATATATTAATTTACATACACACAAGATGAAAATATTGTGAGCTATACCATCTTTTAAATAATGATATTTTTTGGTGGGGCAATGAGGGTTGAGTGACTTGCCCAGACTCACACAACTAGTAAGTGTCAAATATCTGAGGCTGGATTTGAACTCAGATCCTCCTGAATCCAGGGCCGGTGCTTTCCCCACTGCACCACCTGGCTGCCCCCAGTATTTCTTTATTATACAGATGCCCCACCAGTGCTGGTTGAAATGTTTCTAAGGGAATGACTAAAATAATTCAATTTTTTTTTTATCTTGAAGGACATCACATTCTCCCCCTCCCCCCCCCCCCCCTGCCATGGAACACACATATTTCCCTCTTTCCCCTGGACTCCAGGAAAAAAAAACGCTGGAATCTTATCTTCTGAATGACATAGAGACTAACAATCTTCCCTCCACCCCAGAAAGAGTTCTCATAGAAAACCTTAATTCCATAAGTAGGGAGGGTCTTTCTGAAGAAAAAGAACATTCAGAATTGCCAAATAGGGTTTCTTCCTAGCTATTAGGTCCAGTTCCAAAATGTCATTTAAGGATAATTACAGTAAAAAGCACTATTCTAAACATGTTTCCCTTAGTTTGGGTGTGACTAGAGTGAAATCTAAGGCATATGTGGGCTTTTCCCCAAGAAAAACAATTTTGAGACTTGTAAATTTTCTAAAAAAATGCACAACAAAAAACACTAAAAAACTATCCTTTTAAATTATGTTTTATTTGTAGTACTTAAGAGAATGAAACACTGTATGGATCACACGTGGTTTTCAGATTCTGAAGACTTGAATTTGGAAATTTCCAAGTTTTTGCCTCTCTATTCTTTGAAGGCAATATTTGCTCAAAATGTAAGTAGGATATACAGTCCCAAATAATGATTTTTAAAGTGCTCATTAACTTAAAGCATTTATTGATTATTTATAGCATTCAAGGCACTAAGCTAGGTGTCATTTGGAACAATTAATTCTAAATGTTTAAAACATTTCACAATGAAGGAATTTTAGTTTCCTAATTACACTAAATTTCTATTAAGTAATAAGATAATACTCCACTGAAGCCTTACCCCAATATCTGATCCTGGTGTGGAGGTGGCTCTAGTTATAAAATTAGAGGACATCCAGTGGAAGGTCAACTAATTTGGAAAGGCTTGGCCATGGAATGTATACCTATTGTTCAGAGTAGCTCATTGCCAGAAAGGCAGCTATCAGGTAATGTTTTATATGGTTTAGATATAGCAATTATAATCTCAATGAAGATGATGATGCTGTGATAATAATAATGTTTAGTCATTTTTAGTCATGTCTGACACTTTATGACAACATTTGGTGTTTTCTTGTCAGATACTGAAGTGGTTTGCCATTTGCTTCAACAGCTCATTTTGTAGATGAGGAAACAGAGACAAACAGGGTTAAGTGACTTGTCTAGGGTTACATGGCTAATAAGGGTTTGAGGACAGATTTCAACTTCGGTTTTCCTGACTCCAACCCCAGTCCTCCCTCCAATATGCCACCTAACTGACCCCAAAATAATAAATAATAGCTAATTTACAAATGATACTTGAAAGCTTATGGACCATTTTATTACAATTTTCTCATCTGGTCCTCATGACAACCCTGTGAAGTAGATGCAACTTTTATGATGATCCTTCAGATAAGAAAACTGAGAATGGAAGAGTTTAGGCCACTTGTCCCATGAACATACAGTTCATCAGTGTCTGAAAAGGATTTGAAGTAAGGTCATCCTGATTCGGAGTCTAGCACTCTGTCTAGTATCACCTAATTGCCTAATTAAATAGTTTATGAAACTTTGGAGGATTGTCAACCTGAAATGTTGGTGGGACAACTCACACCAATAAAATAACAGTTTCTTTGGAAATACTTAAATATAAAGAATCAGAAAATGATGATAAATTGCAAAAGTTGAGTCATGTTCTATAAGCCTAGGGTGTATGAGTGTCACAGGGCTCACAGTGATGCTCATTAATTGAATTTTAATTTAATGGAATCTTATTCTCATTCCCAGTGAAACCTGCTACAAATTTTTCACCTTTTCTTGACCTTA
Source organism: Dromiciops gliroides (assembly GCF_019393635.1). NCBI lineage: Eukaryota > Metazoa > Chordata > Mammalia > Microbiotheria > Microbiotheriidae > Dromiciops > Dromiciops gliroides. Next base: position 170,410,077 of record NC_057861.1, on the reverse strand, counting down.
CCTTCACCATTCTCTGCCATTTATGAAAGGACACAGTGGCATTCCAGTTGAAAAAAGCCAGTGAAAAGTCCCAGTTGGAAAAGTATAGTAGCACCAGCTCAGCTTGAGGCAGGAAATGCTGGAAACTACAACCACTTATGAAAAATTAAAAGAAAGAAGTCCAGCACACTGACTACATCCTATGAGGAGCCAGTCTAACAAAGTTATTTATCCAAATGAGATGAGTTAAACTCCAACAACAATGACGCTCCCCATCCGACAATGAACTTCACATGGCCTAGAATAAGAAAAATTGTATTTCTGCAATTCTAGAGTTATGAGTTGCCTTGGTCACCTGTTTTTCTTCACTAGTATTGTACTTTATGATTGGGCCCACTCCTTGATTATTCATCAGAAACAAGTTGGGAGTTACATTGTTAGAAGTAGTCATCCACAAGTGACTGAACCCAATGTAGAAGCTGCCCCTGTGGGGTGATAGTCTGCTAATGTGAATGCTGAGGAGTGAGCTGAGAGGAGGTACTACATGCAAATAATTCAACATAATTCAATAAACAATAAATAACTGTATTGTGTGAGGCACTTTGATTGATGCTGCAGATACACACACACACATACAAAATATGTCTCCTAAAAGAGCTTAGATTTTTATGTAGGAGAGGGACATAGAAATGGGATAGTAAAAGAATGATTGTGTGGTTAAATACAGATAATTTGAGAAGTAAGAAAAAACTTACAACTGGATCATCAGAGAAGGTTAACTGAAGGACATGGCACCTGAACTACATCAGGAATATATATGATCTAAAAGGCAGAAAGTTCCAAGGCACTAAAAGTAAAACACACATATATATCTATATAATACATACAAATGCATATATATATATGTATATATATGTATTTTCTATATCAATAATTTTAACATCTTTTTTACCCTGAGAGTATACCTGCAAAAACAGATACATGAATTGTACAAACATAAACCTAAAAGACTTTTTATATAAATAAAGTCAGATTTAAATAATTGGAGTAATATTTATTGTTCATGGGTAGGTAAAGCCTAAAAAATAAAATGATAACAATTTTACCTAATGAATCTGTTTATTCAGTGCCATCCCAATTAAATTACTAAAAATATTTTACTGAGTTAGAAAAATAATAAAATTTACTTGGAAGACCAAGAGGTCAAATATTTAAAAGACCAATGTAAAGGAAGGAAATTCAGCAGTATCTTAAATTATAAGGCAAGAGCAGTGGTGAAGTATAAAATGGAAACTTTTAATTATTTTAAAATAAAATTTTCTTGTATAAATAAAACCAATGTATCCAAGAATGGAAGGAAAGCAGAAAATTGCAGAGCGGGGGCAGGGAATTTCATAGACAATCTCTGAGATAGGATTAATTATATTAGAGGGCTGCTGTGATATAAGAAATAATGAAATGATTGATTTAAAAAAAAATCATGGAAAGACTTGGACATATGAAGGTACTATACACCTACAGAGAAAGAAATGCCAAATAGGAATATGTATAGTAGGTTTTTCATATATGTATGTGTATATGTATGCATGTCTATATATGCATGCATATGTGTATAGGTATGTATATATATATATATATGTGTGGGTGTGGGTGTGGGTGTATGTATATGTATGTGTGAGTATGTGTGTATAATTGTAGCCTTCTTTTGGGAAGCGGGGTGCATTTAAAAATACAGTAAAAAGTGTACATCAGAGAACAAATGCAACCTAGAAGAAATCAAAGAAAAGCTGGGTAGCTTTGAAAACAGTGCGTACTCTTTATTCCATAGATTTTCTTGAAATGGAAATTTATTGTTTTATATTGAATCCTCTCTTATGTTCTGCTGTGCACACAGATTTTTTTTATCCTTTCCCATTATGTGTTTAAGTTTAAAATAAATAAAATTGTTCACAGAAAAGAATTTTTTTTCAAACCTAAATTGAAAACTTGATGGGTTGAAGGTTCCCTATGAAGTTCAACTTTGAAATCTACATATTCTCTTCAGGATGGATTTCATCCAACACGCAACTTCTGCTCTAACATGGTGATATTTCTCAATGACATTTAAACTTCCAAAGTACCATTCTTGCTGTTGTATACAGAAACTCACGTTATTCTTGTTAAATATTTCTCTTCCTCTGGAGATTTCCTTGTTGGCCTTTCTATTTTGTATCTCTTTATACTCAGTCATCCTGAGAATCTACCCATTAAACTGAATAGCATGAGTTAGGAAACTTTTTTGTTTGGAGAGCAGTGGATTCAAACACTAGTCACCAAAATTTTGAAATATTTAACATCTAAACCCTTAAATCATTTTTTCCAAATGTGTAAAACAAACAGACTTAGCAAAACAACAACAGTAAAAGGCAGTTTACTAAAAGAAGACATTCAGCAGCTGGGACAAAACAGCCTTGAACTTTGGGCAGACACAAAAGAATAAAGAATTGGAGGGCTCAACTTGCTTATAGTAGGAAAAAGCCAATCCAACAGTATTTGGGGGTCAATAACACATCTTGAATGATTTTCCCAAAGATTTTGGGTTCAAAAAGCCCAAAGTACATTTTGCCAAGCAGTGTTTTCTTTTCATTGTGTTTCGTGAGGAATTGAATCCATATGTTTGTAACTCATTTATACCAAAGTCATCAAAAATTCTTATGCAAGAGCTATTTGATTTCTAAGAAATCTTTTGAGCCTTTTATAGATGACTGTTCCTCCCTCTTTGAACTGAGAATTAACGTATTGCCAAAATTAAAATGTTTGTGTTTGTAAATTTTCTGAAAATCATGGAATCCTAGACTTGGAAGAAACTTTAAAAGATCATCTACTTGAACTCCCCAGTCAAAACTGAAATCTCTTGCCTACAGTATACATCAAAACTCTATTCAAATACTTCTAGTCATAGGATATGCACTACCTTAGGAGTTAGAAGATTCTATTACTTGTTCCTCATTCTTCTTCTGTGGACTCTACTCAAGTAAACTTATATAGCACTATATATATATATATATATATATATATATATATATATATATATATATATACACACAGAGAGAGAGAGAGAGAGAGAGAGAGAGAGAGAGAGAAAGAACACTATATAGCAGCAGCAGTTCTCAAAGTGAAGTCTAGGAAGCCTTAGGGATTTCAGAGATACTTTTAGGGGGCCTATGAAGTTGAGTTGTTTGGGATTTTTTCATAATAAAATAAAGACATCTTAATTTGACCAGTACAGTAAATATTAATAGGTCATCTGGGTGGCAGAATGGATAGAGTGCTAGGCCTGGAAGCAGGAAGCCCTGAATTCAAATGTAGCTTCAGACATTTCCTAGCTATGTGACTCTAGGCAAGTAACTGAATCCTGTTCACCTTAGTTTTCTCACCTATAAAATGTGCTGAAGAAGGAAACAGCAAATTACTCCAGTATTTTTGCCAAGAAAACCCTAAATAGGTTCATGGAGAGTCTATCCTGACTGAAAGAACTGAACAGCAACAACAATATCTATAGATAGAGCTCATTTAAATGACAGCTCTTTGGTGGGAGTTGTCCATAATTTTTAAGGGTATAAAGCATTCCTGACACCAAAAAGTTGGAGAACCTCTGGTCCTAGGTGTCTGTAAACTATGGCTAGTTAACTAAATCCTGCTCTACCTCTTTACATGTGGCCTGAGTTGGTAAAAAATTACATTTAAAATACAATAAAACATTATTTTAAAAAGGAAAAACCATTTTAAGTCCTACTGGACAAAGCAGATGTTTGGTTGGATTTGGCTTGCTGATAGTAGTTTTCTGAATGCTTGTCTATGCCATTTATTTGGAAAAGACTATATTGCCTAATAACTAGTGAGCCCACCTCAGAGCCAGGAAGGCCAAAATTCAAGTCTTGTTTTCAGCATTTACTTCTTGGGTGACCATTAGCAAGGTATCTCTCAGTTTTATAGGCCAGAACAATGAAACACTAGGCCCAGTAAAGAATGCAACATTCTAGTACTGCCAGAAACAGATAAACATGGAATTTGGAAAAGTCAAAAACTAAATAAAAATTCAATAGATCACAGATAATGTGAATATATTATTTTCTAATTCATATATGGCCTAGAGGAACCCATATGTATGGTTAAATGTCTTCTTTCTATTTGAGTCTGACACCACTATTATACACAAATCTCAAAGACTACAAGCTTTAGAGAATGTAGCAATCTGTATTCATAGAGGTTATTTATTAAGGAGGAAGCCTCAATGGGTAAATTTCTGGGCCTTGGAGTCAGGAGGGCCTGAGTTCAAATCTGACATAAAATACTTGATAGCTGTGTGAGCCTGAGTAAGTCATTTAATTTCTTCTTCACTTTCCTCAACTGTAAAAAATTAGTATATAATAGCAACTACCTTCTAGAGTTGTGAGGATGAAATGAGATGATATTTATGAAGTGTTTAGTACAATGTTTGGCATATAATAAATGCTTAATAAATATTTGTTTCCTTCCTTCCCTCCTTCATTCCTTTCCTTTCTTTTTTGAAATTAATGTTCTTTTCTCTATCCTACTCATTTTGAACTTACCAAAATAGTTATTTTTTTCAAGTGTCCACATCCTATCTCCTCATTTTGAATAAAACTCCATATAATAAGAAACCATAGATCTTCATGCTTCTATATATCTCTCATATCTCTTAGCATAATGCCTTATACATAACAGTTGCTCAATAAATGTCGGTGTTTTTTTTTTCATTTTTAGATGCATTGTTTCCATCAGCTTTTACTGATTATTCCTTTTTGGATGATCTGTTATGTATACTTCACTACATATCAATTTCCCCCACCATGGTCTATGTGGTGTAAATGTGATAGCTGTTTTTCCAAAAGCCTCCAGGGGTTGGGAGAGTACAGTAAGGAGGAAGAGGCCAAATTTCATTGCAGTGCATACTTCTTGAGTGGACGTTGGGAAAGGATGGAATAAGAGGTTGGGAAATATGCTTGAGAATCAGTCATGTGCTATAAAGCAAGTAAAAGAAGTAAGCTTGGTGAGAAACAGTTAAAAAGAACTGTATGTTATTCTAGAAGACTAAATATTCAAAGTCAGATGGCTGACTTTAGAACAGCAACTGACCTGGTTTAGCTCATTCTATCTCTGCTCCCAAAACAAATTTATCCAGTCAGCCCATGTTGGCTTAATTTTTCCAAACCCAACAGAAGCACATCCTCAAACTAGGGTAGGTCATTTGAGCCCTATCCATGCCTCTTTCTTTATAAATTAGTCTATTGCCAACATTAAAGAAATGTTCTATGTTGTATTCATAGGTTTTTTGAAAATCATCGAATCTGGGGCACCTAGGTGGCATTGCGAATAAAGAACCGGTCTTGGATTCAGGAGGACCTGAGTTTAAATCTTGTTTCAGACACTTGACGCTTATTAGCTGTGGTACCCTGGGCAAGTCACTTAACCTTCATTGTCCTGCAAAAAAAAAAATCATAGAATCATAGAACTGCAAGGGAATTTCAGAGATCATCTAGTTGAAGTCTGCAGTCAAGGCAAGAATCTCTCTCCTTTACCATACATCAAACCTCTTTTCAAATACTTCTAGTAACAGGAATCTCACTACCTTAAAAGATGATAGAGTCTATTAGCCAATATGCTAGACTAGATAGACTCTTGACTTAACTGCACTCATACAGAGCTTATTATCTCTACCAGTAGTTCTTTTTTTTTTTTTTTTTTTTTTTTTTTTTTTTTTTTTTTTTTTTTTAGTGAGGCAATTGGGGTTAAGTGACTTGCCCTGGGTCACACAGCTAGTTAAGTGTTAAGTGTCTGAGGCCGGATTTGAACTCAGGTACTCCTGATTCCAGGGCCAGTGCTCTATCCACTGCGCCATCTAGCTGCCCCTCTACCACTAGTTCTTAAAATAAGGTCTAGGAATCTCTAGGGATTCCTGAGATCATTTTAGGGGGTCTATAAAGTCAACAATCTTGTCACAATAATATGAAGACATTTTAAATTATAATACAATAAATATGAATAAATACAACTAATCTAAATTAAGTGCTTTGGTGGAAGTTCTTAATAATTTTATTATTTTTTCTTTAATACTAATCATTTTAAATTATAGTTTTGGGTCCTAATTTTTATCCCGCTTTTCTCAATAATTTTAAAGACTATGAAGGCATTCTGAGAGGAAAAAAAGTGTGTTTGAGAACTTCTTGTTTAGGGCTTTGCAAACTATGACCAGAAGACAAAATCGTGACCATTCCTTGTTTTGTATAGTTTTAGGTGGGTTTTCCTACATTGCAAAATACAATAAATCTTTATTTTCCAATGTAAAAAAACCCACATTTTAGCTCAGCTGTACAAAAACAGACAGTAGGTCTGCTTGTGTGACCACACCACATATCATGCAGAATTTTAAATATTCTCTGTATAGTTAAAAACAACAACAACAAACTATTGGTATGAGGACAATATAATCAGCTACAGTCAGTTTGAAGCTAGTTTTCTAATCTTTTTTTTTCTCTATATGGTCTGTGATAAAATAGAGAGGGAGAAAACATTTGAATTTTATGGATATATTTAATTTCATGACTAAGTCTTTTAGGAGGATGGTGACCAAATTGGTAGTTTATAAAATGCCGACTTGTATCCCCCTGACCACAACCTCTTACAAAATTCAAAGGAAATATGAGAAGAAAATAAGGAAGCAGAGAAATGAACAGAACATTTTGTTCAGCATAGGAATCGAACCTGAAGAAACTGGAAAAGGCAAACACAAGCCTGTTTCATGTCAGTGATGCTTTTCTTTCCTTTCCTTATTTATTTAACTGAGGAATGTCCTCTGCCCTGGAACTTTTAACATTCAATTCTTGGGCTTAAATTTTGCCTCAAATGACCCGTGATCTCATCAATATTGCTTCTCTGTCCAATGGTGCACAAGACAATCCAGTCCTACTTTCTCATCCTGTGACCAAAGTCTATGTTCTCAATAGATCCTATACGATGTAACAATTGGAATGATTCCACCTGCTGGAGACTTACTGTAGGAAAGCTCCAACATGAGGAGAGGGCCTCTGAGAGTAGGACCATGCTTCTTTTCTTTGGTGTCAGGAAGTGATGTTTGCTTGTGGGAGGAAGAAGGGGGAGGCTGGCGCGCTGGCTCACTCTCTTTCGTGTAGACTCTGGCAGAGAGCAGAGCTAGGAAAGCTCTCTCCCTTTAATAGATAGATGAATCACGCCTTTCTCTTTCTCTTCACCAAATTCTTATTCTCCTTAATAAATGCTTAAAAGTCTAACTCTTGCTAAAGCTTATAATTTATTGGCGACCACTCATTGGATATTTTAGACATTATAGCCTGAATTTTATGCCTTACAATGAAGAACCTAACCAACTCCCAAAGACATTTCTTAAGGTTTTTAAAAAAGAAAAATATAAGGGCAGCTAGGTGGCTCAATGGATAAAGCACTGGCTCTGGGTTCAGGAGGACCTGAGTTCAAATCCGGCCTTAGACACTTGACACTTACTAGCTGTGTGACCCTGGGCAAGTCACTTAACCCCAATTGCCTCACAAAACAAAACAAAAAACATGACAAGGGTGCCAGTTCAGCACTCAGGTTGTCTATTTGATGTTTCTTACTCTCAATACTATGTATGGTGGACATATCTTCTTTTTAAAACCATACATTTTGGGGATATTACATTTTATGTACATAGGACATTACTTATGGTAAGGTTTATGGAAGTACAAGCAATCAACCCTCCAGCAAAGCATAAAGGGGAAGAAGATGGGAGTGTGCATGTGGGAAAGCATGGTGTCATAATGGCTAGGAAATAATTATTAACTGCAACAAAAATAACAATATAAAAACTAATATTTACACAGCACTTACTCTGCTAAGTACTTTAAAATTATTACCTCATTGGATCCTCTCAATAACCCTTGATGCAAGTACTTTTATTATTATTCCCATTTTAATGATGAGAAACTGAGGCCAATAGAGGTTAAATGACATATCCAAGTTCTGGGCAACATAAAGTAAAATCTCACCTATAGGAGACTAGCATCCCAGAATTTGAGTTTTTGTTTTTGTGAGAAAGCTTTCAGAAAAATGTGGAACTCAAAATCATATGTACACATGCATGTATATGTGTGTGTGTATATGTACATGTGTATGTATGTATGTATGGTATATATATGCATGTACATGAATGCATACATACACACATATATGATGTTTGAGCATGGTATTATATATGATACTCATGTGTGTATGTATATACATGAAAATATTATACATGTGAAATAATGCAAGACATATTTCCATATTAGCCATGTAAAAAATTCAGAAAATACAAAATGTAAAAAAATTATACTTCAATTTGCACTCAAGTTCATCAGTTCTCCCTGTGAAAGTGGATAAATTTTTTCATCATGAGTCCTTTGGAATTGTCTTGGATCATTGCCTTGATCAGAGTAGCTAAGTTTTTCAAAGGTTATGATTTTTACAATATTGATGTTATTGTGTGTAATTGTCTCTTTGTTTGCTCATTTCAGTTTGGATCAGTTCAAATATGTCTTCTCCAGTTTGTTTTATTTTTTTTTCTGAAAATACCCCTCATGACTTCTTATAGCACTATAGTATTACATTACAATCAATCAGATACCATGATTTATTTAGGTATTGTTCAATTGATGGGCATCCCTTCAAATTCTAAATTTGCTGCAATAAAAAGAGCTGCTATAAATATGTTTGCATATATAGGTCCTTCCCTGCCTTGATCACTTTGAGTTATAGGCCTAGTAACAATATTTATAAGTTTGAAAATTATCACCGTATAGTCCTTTGTTCATAGTTCCAAATTGTTCTCCAAAATAGTTGCACCAGTTCACAATTCTACCAACAGTTTACTACTGTACCTATTTTCCCACATTCTTCCAGCATTTGTCACTTCTGATAAATGTGAAGTGATACCTCAGGATTGCTTTCATTTTCATTTCTCTAATTAATAGTGATTTAGAATATTTTTTCACATGACTATAGCTAGGTTTGATTTCTTATTCTGAAAACTGCCTGTTCATATCCTCCATACATTTATCAATTGGGGAATGGCTCTTATTTTTATAAATTTTACTCAGTTCCATATATATTTGAGAAATGAGACCTTTATCAGAGAAGATTGTTCTAAAATGTTTTGATATTACTCATTGTCGAGAGCACATTCTCTCTCTCTCTCTCTCTCTCTCTCTCTCTCTCTCTCTCACACATACACACACACACACACACACACACACACACACACACACACACACATTTTCTCTCTCTCTTTAACCAAAATTTAGTTTTCCTGATTATTTTAATTAGGACTATTTTTGCTTTTTTTTTTTTTCTGAAATTATGATTGATTCCCCTATCCTTTTTTTTTTTAACTTCAACTTAAGTTAAAGAGATTTGGTACTAGCTCTGTACTTTAACTCTATGTGTCTTTTGTTTTCTTTTTTAATCATTAAAGTATTTTATTATTTTCTAGTTACATGTAAGATAGTTTTCAACATTTATTTTCATAAGATTTTTAATTCCAAATTTTTCTCCCTCCTTCCCTTCTCTCCACCCTCCCCAAGACAGAAAGCAATCTGATATATGTTATATATGTACAATCACATTAAACATATTTCTTCTTTAGTTATATTGTGAAAGAAGAAGCAGAACACAAGGGGAAAAAACACCTTAAAACAGAAAAAAGCAGCCAAAAAGTAGAAACAGTATGGTTCAATTTGCATTCAGAATCAACAGTTTATTTTTCTGGGTGTGGAGAACATTTTCTATCATGAGTTCTTTGGAATTCTCTAATCAATAGTGATTTGGAGCATTTTTTCATATGGCAATACATAACTTTGATTTCTTCATATGAAAACTGCCTGTTCATATCCTTTGGTGTGTCTTTCTTTTTCAACTATGGTTCTTAGAAACAACATGTTGTGGAATGTTGGTTTCTAATCCATTCAACTATTCATTTCCACTTTATGGATAAGTTCATCTCATTCATATCCACAGTTATTAAAACTGACTGTGTGTTTCCATCTAATTTTCTTTTATTTATCTTTCTTTCTCTCCCTTTACACGCTTGCTCCTAATTATCTATTTTGCTTCTGACCACCACCACTCTTCATGCTCCCTCCCTTTTATCATTACCCCTCTTATCTTATTTCTTCCCTGTGGGGTAAAAGAGATTTTTGTAATCAATAGCATTTATATATTAATTCTTTTCTCTTTGAAACAATTGCAATTAGAGTGAGGTTCAAGCATTTCCTGCCACCCAAGCCACAATATTCCTGTATATTGTAAAAGTTTTTCCTTATGTGTCTTTTTTATTTTATATGATTATCCCCATTCTTCCTTTCTTTCCCCCTCTTCCTAGTACTTCCCTATTTTTCAAACCTTCATTTTTTTATGGCAATGGGGTTTAAGTGACTTGCCCAGGGTCACACAGCTAGTAAGTGTCAAGTGTCTGAGGCCAGATTTGAATTCAGGGCCTCCTGAATCCAGGGCCCTTGCTTTATCCACTGTGCCACCTAGCTGCCCCCTAACCCTTCCTTTTTTAGATAATCCCAACATAATATAATCAAATTTATGGCTTCAGTCTATGTAGATTGTGTCTAACTTCCACAATAATGTTAAAGTTCTTAGGAATTATATATATATATATATACACATATATAATTTCCCTATATAATACTCCAAAGAGTTCAACTTAATTGAATACCTGATGATTTCTCCTTTATATTTACCTTTTTTATGAATCTCTTTAGTCTTACATTTGATTGTAAATTTTTCTGTTCAGCTATATATATATATAGAGAGAGATATACACACACATATACATATACATATATATATGTATATACATATATATATATATATGTATATGTATATATACACACACACACACATTTCTATCAGGAATGCTTGAAAGTCCTCTATTTCATTAAATATCAATTTTCCCCCCAATGGATTATACTCAGTTTTGCTGAGTAGGTTATTATTGGATGCAATCTTAGTTGCTTTGTCTTCTGAAATGTCATATACCAAGCCCTCCACTCCTTTAACGCTAAAGCTGATAAATTTTGTGTGATCCTGACTATAGCTTCATGTTAGTTGAATAGTTCTTTCTGGCTGCTTGAAATTTTTTCTCCTTGACTAGGGAATTCTGGAATTTAGCCACAATATTCCTGAGAATTTCCATTTTGGGATTTCTTTCAGGAAGTGATTATTTTAATTCCTATTTTACCCTCTGGATATAAGATATTGAAATAGTTTTTCATTTTAATTTCTTGACATGATGACATCTGGGTTCTTTTCTTTTTATTCATGATTTTCAAACAGTCCCATAGTTCTTAAATTTTCTATCTTTGATCTATTTTCCAAGTCAGTATTTTTTCCAATGAGATGTCACCTTTTCTTCTATTTTTTCATTGTTTTCACATTGTTTTATCATCTCTTGATGACTCATGAAGTGATTGGCATCATTTGACCAATTTTAATTTTTAAGGAATAATTCTTCTTGACTGAGGTTTTGTACTTTTTTTCTATTTGGCCAATTCAGTTTTTTTTTTCTATTCAGAAACTAGTTGATTCATTACTAGAAAGATATAAAAAGACTTTTGGTCTGGACCAGCTGTTGGTTAGTGAGTGCTCTCCTCTTAGGCCACAGTAGATGGCAGAGGAAAGGTGGTGACTCCTCATACCCCTCCCCCAAATCCATCCAAATGCCTTCAGACAAAGCCATATGACAATTTCTGGAGCAGCAGTACCCAGAGAAGGACAGGGTAAGATAATTATCCAAAGAAAGATAGCTTAGAAGGTTGGCAGGACAAGTCTGTTGTACCAGGGTGAGAGTGGAGTGCAGATCCAGGCCACACCACATAGACCCAGCCCCAGACCCAGAGAATCAGACATCTGGAGCCTTATAATCAGCTGAGGCAGCAGCTACTTCAGGAATTCAGCTCATGGACTGGTGAGAGCGTCGAGTGGGTGGCCTGGGGAACATTGCAGGGGTCTCTGCTAGCACTGAACTGGAACTCTGTTGGGTTGCTTAAGTTCAGAACCAGGAAGCAGTCTTGAGTGGTGCTGGCTAAGTTGGGGGAGGGGCATAGGCACACTGGATCTTGCAAACACAGTGAAAAAGAATTCTGTTCCTGAGTTAAAGTGCAGGCAGGCCTGTGATTACTTACAGACCAGAGCACAGGCCAGGGGAGTGTAGAATGTGCTTCTCCTTAAATCATACCACCTGGGACCCCCTGAAGCTGGGGACTGTGTGTCTGGAATCAGTGCCCCAATTTTAGAATGACTTAAAAGTCAATAAATAGACTAGGAAAATGATCAGACAGGAAAAACTATGAACCATAGAAAGTTTCTTTGGTGAAAAGCAAGATCAAAATATCAGAAGAAGATAAGAAAATCAAAGCTCCTATATCCAAAGCTTCCAAGAAAAATATGAATTGCTCTCAGGTCATGGAAGCAATCAAAAAGGACTTTGAAGATAAGGTAAAAGAGGTAGAGGAAAAAAATGGGAAGAGAAATGAGAATGATGGAGGAGAGTCATGAAAAAAATTTCAACAGCTTGAAAAGCCAAATGGAAAAGGAGATACAAAAGCTCTCTGAAGAAAATAAATGCCTAAGAATTAGGATTAAGAATATGGAAGCTAATGATTTTATGAGAAATCAAGAAACAATAAAGCAAAACCAAAAGAATAAAAAAAATAGAGGGGAATGTGAAATATCTCATTGGAAAAATAGCTGAACCAGGAAAAATGACACAGGAGAAATAGTTTGAAAATTATCAGACTACCTGAAAGCCATAATAAAAAAAGAGCTTAGACATCATCTTCCAATAGATGGTCAGGGAAAATTGCCCTGATATTCTAGAAACAGAAGGTAACATAGAAATTGAAAGAATGCACTGATCACCTCCTGAAAGATACGCCAAAATGCAAACCTCCAGAATATTATAGACAAATTCCAGATCTCCCAAGTCAAGAAGAAAGTATTTCAATGAGTCAAAAAGAAATAATTCAAGTATGGTGGAGCAACAGTCGGGGTAACATAAGATTTAGCAGCTTCTACATTACTGGATTGGAAAGCTTGGAATATGATATTCAGTAAGGCAAAAGAATTGGGATTATAATCAATAATCACCTATCCATCAAAACTGAGTATAATCTTTCAGGGGAAAAATGGCAATTCAATGAAAGAGAAGACTTTCAGGTATTTGTGATGAAAAGAGCTGAGCTTAATAGAAAATTTGACTTTCTAATATAAGGCCCTTGAGAAGCATAAAAAGATAAATGGGGGGGCCACTAGGTGGCACAGTGGATTAAACATTGGCCCTGGATTCAGGAGGAGCTGTGTTCAATTATGACATCAGACACTTGACACTTATCAGCTGTGTGACTTTGGACAAGTCACTTAACACTCATTGCCCCCCCCCACCCCACACACACAAAGTTTAACAGGAAAGAGAAATCATAAGGGATATTAAAAGTTTAAACTTTTTACTTTCCTAAATGAGAAGATGATACTTCTGACTCCTAAGAAATTCCTGATTATTAGGGCAGGTAGATGGAGTAAATTTAGACAGGGGGCAGAGGTGTGAGTGGAATATGAAGGAATGATATCTTTATTTTTTCATAAAAGTATTTTATTATTTTCCAGTTACATGTAGAGATAGTTTTCAACATTTTTTTGTATAAGATTTCTAGTTTCAAATTTTTCTCCCTCCTCCCCCTTATTCCCCCCTCCCCAAGACAGGAAGCAATATGATATAGGTTATATATGCACAATCACATTAAATATATTTCTACATTAGTAATGCTGTGAAATAAGAATCAGAGCAAAAAGGAAAAACCTCAAAAAACAAAAACAAAGTTGAAATACTATGGTTAACTCTTCATCTATATTCCATAGTTCTTTTTTCTGGATTTGGAGAGAATTTTCCATCATGAATCCTTTGGAACTATCTTGGGCCATTATATTGCTGAGAATAATCAAGTTTATCACAGTTGATCAACACAAAATATTGTTGATACTGTGAATATGGTTCACCTGGTCCTGCTCAAAGGATGATATCTTAAAAAAAATAAAATTAAGTGGTGAGAGGGGAATGCACTGGGAGGAAGGGAAAGAGAGAGGTGGAATTGGGTAATGTATCTCACATAAAAGAAGCAAGAAAAAGCTTATGGAGTGGAGTGGAATATAGGCGAGGTGTGAGGGAATGAGTGAGCCTTACTTGCATCAGATTTGGAACAAAGAGGGAATAAAATACACATTCATTTGTTTAGAGTAATCTATCTAACCCTACAGGAAAGTAGTACAAGGGCCAAATTTAATATGGGGAATGTTAATTGGATGGCTCACCATAATATTGGGGTAAGAAAGGAGATTAACAGCCTCTTTGAAAAACAAAATGGGGTTTATTAATGGGAACAAATTTAAAACACAATTAAAGCTAATAGAACTAGGGATGAAGAAATAGGGAATAGAGGAAGGAAAAATATATAATCTGCAAGTAACCACCACCCAGAAATCAGCCATTCCAAAGAGGATCAGCTGCTCTGCATTCCAGCGTCTTGCTCCCTCTACTGCTCACACCAGAGTGCTCTCTTCTCTCTTCTCTCTCCCAGAAGCCCCCTCTCCCACAGGAAAAAGGGCTGACCCCACACACAGCCTGAAGCTAATTGCCTGGCAGCCCTGATTGATGGAAATAACAAGTGGCTCTACAAATGTCAGGCCCCAGCTTCTTGATCCTGAAGATCACCTGACTGCCCTCACTGGCCTTCCCATCGTTATAGTTTGGCCAGGCACATGCAGTTGTGCGGGTGTCTGGCAGGTGCACGCTGATGTCTCCAATCCCAGCCAAAGATGCGGTCATAGAAACCCCAAATCACAGCCAATTCCTTATACTGGGAGGCAAAAGGGATAAGGGGGGGGGGAGGCCTGAAACAATGGAGGGTAGATTGGGGGAGGGGGCAGTCAAAAGCAAAACACTTTTGGGGCAGCTAGGTGGTGCAGTAGATAAAGTGCTGGCCTTGGATTCAGGAGGACCTGTGTTCAAATCCAGCCACAGACACTTGACACTTAACTATCTGTGTGACCCTGGGCAAGTCACTTAACCCTCATTGCCCTAAAAAAAGACACTTTTGAGGAGGAATAGGGTGAAAGATAGAAAATAGAGTAAATATCATAGTGAGGGAATAGGATGGAGGGAAACATAGTTGTCAATAATAACTGAAAAATATTTGAAGGGGAGGCAATAGCAATGTATGATCATGCTGATGATGAAGATTGATTGGTGGATGGATGAATGAATGGATGGATTTATTGAATGATTGATTGATGATCAGATGAAGATGAGGATTGATTGATGGTTGATGATGATCAGGAATGATTAATGACATGATGATTGATTGATTATGATTATGATAAAATGTATGTTACTTACTTTCCTGGGTTACTGTGATGAAAATTTGTTGTCAGGAATAAGGTACTATAAAACCTTCATGGGTTTATTGTAAGGAAATCTCTAAATTACTATATGAATGTGATTAATTATAAAAAATGAGCAGGACGCTATCAGAAAAAAACTGGAAAGACCTACTGAACAGTTCAGTTAATCTGCACTCAGAATTTATTGGTTCTTTCTCTAGAGTAGATAGCATTTTTCAACAAGAGTTTTTGGAGCCAATTTTGCTTTTGAAGGAGTTCTTTTCTTCAGTGAATTTTTTGGACTCTTTTACCATTTGGGTAATTATATTTTAAAGGTGTTATCTTCTTGAATATTTGCTGTTATTCCTTTTTCTTAATTTTTTTCATAACTTTCATTTCTTTTCTCAATAATTTCTCTACCACTCATTTCTTTCTTTAACTCTTTCAGGAATTCCTGTAGGATTGGTGTTCAATTGGCATTTTTCTTTGACCCTTTGATTATTATTGTTTTCATATTTTTATCTTGTTCTGAGGTTTTGTTTTGGTCTTTCCTGCCACTATGATACTTTTTTATGGTCAAGTTATTTTTCTGTTTGTTCTTTGTTCTTTTTTTTCCTAGCTTATTTTTTGTCTTTGAACTTCATGCTAAAATTGGGCTCTTCTCATCTGGGAGTAGGGAGGCATCGTGCCAAAAACTTTAAGTTTTTCAGTGCTGCTGTTTTCAAAACTGATTCTGGGGGGTCTACAAGTATTCTGTGCTTTGAAATTGATGTGATCCCAGGAGACGTTTAATCACAGCTTTACTGATTCATTCTGGTCTTTATTCAGGAAGTGAATTGCTCTGCTGTGGCCACAAATGGTAGTGTTCCCCTATTTTCTGAAACTATGGCCAGGAACTGCAAATAGGTAATGCAACAAGGTCCTGAACCCAGTTCTAGATCAAAGCCCCTTGTAATCTCCTTCTATAGTCCTCTTACCTTCACTGGTTTCAGAGCTACTGAAGCTTCTCCTGCCACTTTCACAGTCATCTCCAAAGGTCAATGTTGGTACTACTGCTGCTTATACTTTTCAAACTGCACCCATTCTAGTGTCACAGGTCTCTCTGCACATCTAAGTTGCCTTGGGCTGGGAAAATGTCTCACCCTGACCTTTTGTTGCCTCCACCACCACTCCAGAATCTACTTGAGGTACTATTTTAAAGGTTTTTTTTTGGGGGGGGGCAGCTAGGTGGTGCAGTGGGTAAAACACCGGCCCTGGAGTCAGGAGGACCTGAGTTCAAATCTGGCCTCAGACACTTGACACTTACTAGCTGTGCAACCCTGGCCAAATCACTTAGCCATAATTGCCCTGCAAAAAAAATTTAAAAAATAATGTTGTTTGGAGGGTGATATTGGGAGAGATAGTCTGGGTTGATATCTCAACTTCAACATGTCCAATATATATGGCTTTGAAATGGGCAATCTTAGGTCATTTTGTCCTTCTTTGAGTAATATGTAATTCTGATTCATTAAATGTTGTTGAGTTTCTTAATTTACAACTCAATAGTATCACTGAAAAATTATTGGTGATAAATTCTTGGAGCTTCATGCCAAGGGATATCTTAAGATCATGGAAGGGACTGCAGTTTCCCAAATGTAATCTAAGCTTCTCTCTTTATCTGCAAAGGCAAAGATAGAGTGTGCTGATGCACAGACTCAATAGAATAACCATTCAGCAGCACCATTTATGAGTAATTGGGTTCCTCCATCCATTTTTTCTGTATGAATTGTTCTGATGATCTCTTGGAGTAGGTACGAATTTAATTTGAGGTTCTACAGATATTTAGGACTTCATCTGATCCATACAATGTCCTTTGTAAGCAGAAGCATAAGAAAAATTTCTAAAATAGAAAAAACAAAATTGGAATGATATGAACATAAGTGTTCAAGATTTATTTTGTCAAGTGAAATTAAATCTTACCTTTTCTGTCTCTTTGACTCTCTATGGGGTAACAGGCACAATTTGACACAATCATTATAAAACGTTAGTTTTTTTGGTTCTTCCAATACATTCTTATATTGGCTACATGATACACCATGAAATAAATCAGCAAATTATTACAAATAAATCAGTTCACAAATGTGTAGAGTTTGAAGCTGGTAAAAGCAATACATTTCCAAAGTTCACAAGACAAAACCATTGATCAAGGTAATTAATAGATCAATCTCTATATAGAATGTTGAGAGAGAAAATTATTTAAAATTTTGTATTAACAATCACACTTGAAATGATTCAATGCTATTATAGAAGACAACACATGCAAACCAAGCATAGTTCTGCTATATTAGTCTAGTGTTTGGAAATATTAATTTCAAATGTGCTTAGCCTTAATCATTGATCTTTAGATTGATGAAATTGATGAGATTGGAAGACCGTTGGATCTATACACAGAAGACCCAGGTTGGAATCACAGATCTATATATGTGACTTTGGAAAAATCATTTTACCTTTCTAAGCCTCAGTATCTTGGTCCCTAAAATGGGGGAAATAATAGCTGTACTACCTACAAAGTGAGAAAATGTGCATTAAATATTTTGTAAACCAAAAAGGACTCTATAAATGTCAGTTCTTACTATCATTGTCAGGTCTTATACCCCTGTCAGAAAGTCCTATTTCCTGAAGTTGAAAATGAAGAAATATCTTGGGGCTACAGAACACATGCATCCATCAGGAGGTAAATAAACTCCCACAAGCTTAGCTAAAGCCACATCTACTGTATGATTAGGGTCAAGGGATCTGGCTGCTCTCACACTGGAGATGCTGAGAAGGAATAAGGGTACAGGTGTGTGGCAGGTGGAGAACAGTATTCTCAATAGCTGCCAACATCACTGAAGTTACTTAGCATGGAGCTCTATTTTCCGATATGTTAGGTACTACTCTGAAGCTGATAATCTCATCAGATGTCATTCTCAGCTTGCTTAGAGAGGCAATTTCAGGGTAGTAGATTCCATAGAAGGCAGATATGTCCTATTCTTTTCCTCCCAACAGAGAAGAGAAATTTCAAGGGGAAGCAAGAACTGTTAGTTTGCATCTATCTAAGGCAGTGTGATATGATGATAAATGCACTCATTAGTTATAAAGGAAAAATGATTAAATTTTGGTATTGGCTCAACTTTTTGGCTGTTATGACCCTGAGAGATTCACTGATATTGTGTGAACTGAAGGGTTTTTTTCTGTAAAATGTGGATAATAATTCTTGAACAGTGTTACTGAAAGGAAAGCATTATTTAACTTTGAATGTACTAGGTAAGTAAAAAATAATTTTCAAATGTCTGTGGTGGTGAAGAAAGAACCAAGGTATTGGCCTGAGCAAGTTGGGTGACTGGGAGCAATGGTCCTAGAATCGATTAACTATTCTACTGTCTGAAAATGTAGTTCTGAATTGTCTTCAACTCTACAATCACAAGCTAAGGAAGAAGGTGGGACCTCTCAGTCAGGATCTGGAGAGCCTTAATAATATCACATATTTACACTGGGGTTTAAAGTTTAAAATCACATTGTTCACAATAAACCAGTACTATAGGTTCTTGTTATTTAGTCCTTTGAGTAATGTCTCTTTGTGACCCCCATTTGGGGTTATGTTAAGCAAGATACTGGAATGGTTTTCCATTTCCTTCTCATTTCAGTTCATTTTATAGATGAGGAACTGAAGCAAGAAGGGTTAAGTGGCTTTCTCAGGGTCTCACAGCTAGTAAGTATCTGAAGCCAGATTTGAACTCATGAAGATGAGTCTTCCTGACTTCCAGCCTGTTATTCTATACATTGTTCCACCTATCTGCCCAGTGTATGGGTACTATAATATATAATACTCTGGTGTTATAGTTATTGAAATATTATAATCTGCATTTTACATATGAGGAAAGTGAGGCATAGATAAAATAATACCAAGGACTAATAATAAGTATGAGAGCCTAGAATGTATCCATTATTCCCTCAATTACATCATATTGTCTCTAGTCTTATAAAGAAAATATCAAATGGGGTGTTTTATTCTTGAAGAGCTAAAAACCTACTGAAGAAAATAGAAAATGCAAGTTAAAGTACACTAGTACAATTACTGAAAAAAATGAAAATGTATCTGGACCTTTTATTGACAAGTACTACAGGATACTTTATTTGTGATGCCCAATTCATTTGGAGTGACATAAAAAAATGGAAGTAGTAATTAAATTTATTTATAGTTTCAGCAATTATACTACAAACAAGTTACTTGATGTAATTAAACAATCATTTGGAAGAACACAATATGCAGAATACCAATGGAAAAGATGAAAAAAAAGAGAAGTAAAGAGATAAAAGTACATGCAGGCTTTTACAATTATTTTACAAAGTAAAAATCATCACTATTATTTTATGACAAAAAAGTTTCACCCCTAGTGGATCAGATATAATAAACGAGAAAAAGAAACATTTCTATTCAGAAAACCAGTGTTTATTCAACCCAAGTTCATAAAGTGTTCAAAGAACTGTGGTATATGTGACAATAACTGCTGGGAAACTAGAAAATAGTTCAGCAAAAATATATATTTAGAATTTCACTTATATCTTACAACACCATGATTTCCAAGTAAATATGTAAAATAACTATGGCATGGGAAAATTCCTAAGTAAATAAGATATAAAGGCGATCATAAATGATAAAATAGTTTAGAGTATAAATGAAAGGTAAGAAAATTTTGTGGAAACATATTCCAGTGTATGTAGGATAAGAGCAATTTTTAACTTAGAAAAAATACTTAAACTGAATAGCTCTTATAAAGTGTTATATTCAAGGGATAAAGGTAATTAGCACAATTATTTAAACCTGATAACTATTTCACTATAAATAGTCAACAAATAAAATATTAAGTTCTCATAGAAGTTTAGATGACCAGCACATCTATAGGAGATTACTCCAAATCAATACAAATGGTAGAAGTACAAATTAAAATAATTTGGGGGTTTCATTTAAAATTTAAAAAATAGAAAATATTATAAAAGACAGAAATATGGAATATTTTGGTATCTCTTGGAAGATGTGTTCTTTGAATTTTTCTAACAATTTTGGAAAACAATTTGTAATTATTCAGTAAAAATGGCTAAATGTTTCATACCTATTACCACTGATATCCAATAACTGGGCATATAAGGTGAAAATATTAAATGTATGAAAGGATCTCATTTATAGATGATGAAGATTATGATGATGACAATGATGATGATGATGACAAAGACCTATTCTTTTTGCAAAGAACTAGAAATAAAGAGGGTGTCTGCCAAATGGGGAATAGCTAAAAAAAATATGGTGCAAACCAGGAAAACAATGTTCATAATGAAGACATAATATAAATGAAAAGAACTATAAAATGAAAACAAATCCTGTGTAATTATAATAACCAATATAAACCTTTGAGAAGAGATGAGAAAACATAAGTCCCTTCTTTTTTTGGAAGAGATTTCAGACTTTAGGTGTGAAGTGTTGCATATACTGTAATAGCTATACAGTTGATTTTACTTAAATGTTTTACTTTGTTATGAGAAGGCTCACTGGTAGGGAGGGTTTTGAAGAGTAAAGTTATTGGGATATTAAACCAAATAGAGTCAATAAGCCTTTATTATCTATTTACTAATGTCAGACACTGTGTTAAATGGTTGAGGAGAAAAAAAAAGCAAAAAGAGTGATTACCTTCAAGAAGTTTACATTCTAATGGGAGAGATAACATGCAAACAAATTTTTATTTCTTTATTTATGAAATGTAACAAAACTTTAAACAATCTGATATAGAGAATGATTCAAATATTGGTATAAACAGAACAAGACTGCCAAAAAATAATCCGGATAGAAAACAAATGGATACTTTGTAGTGAGAAACCTCCATATTATTTCATATTGAATAAAATTAATATTCCTTGTCCTGGCATTCAGATCCTCCAAAGTTTGTCTCCATTCTATATTTTAGCCTTATTTCACTCTTCCTTCTTATCCAGACAATCTTCTAATAATAGTTCTCAGTTTTTTTAGTCTCAGGACTCCTCTATATTCTTGAAATTTTGGGCGACACCTTCAGTGAACTTTTGTTTATTTGGGCTATATCTATTGCCATTTTTCATATTAGAA
This sequence comes from Dromiciops gliroides, assembly GCF_019393635.1. Taxonomy (NCBI): domain Eukaryota; kingdom Metazoa; phylum Chordata; class Mammalia; order Microbiotheria; family Microbiotheriidae; genus Dromiciops; species Dromiciops gliroides. Next base: position 170,388,467 of record NC_057861.1, on the reverse strand, counting down.
GTGAAAGCATCTTGGGATTATTATGAAAAAAGTTTTGATATCACAAAACCCACAAAAGGGTCTCAGGAGCTCCCTTGGAGGTCCCCAGACCTAACTTTGAGAACTATAATCAAATCCAGAATTATATGTACAATCCACCATGTCTTATGTTTTCCTGTCTTTAGGATTTCATTCATGATATTTCCTGTAAAACATTTCTTCTTTTATATCAAAGTCTAGATTAGCTACCTAACTTAAAAGCTACATTTTCCTCGAAGAATTTCTGAATCTTTATAGGTTAAAGTGATTACTCCTCTAATTGCACAGGACTTTTTACTTATCTCATGTCTCTATATATTCTAATTTATATTATAACTCCTACAAGATTAAAACTTTCTTAAGTTTAGTTATCATGTCTTACTTTGATTTATATCTCCCCCAATACCCAGCATGATGAATTTTATTCATTACATGATGCCAACTTTCATTCTTTTATGGTTTAAGTTTCTGATATTCTAGACTTCAACACCATGCCTCATTTACAGTCTCATCATTAAACTTGTTTCAGTACCTGGGTCCTCACCTGGGAACATCTTTCCACTGTGTTCACTCCCTTTCTCATTAATGGATTCCTTTAAGTGTGTCCATTATAGGAAGGGTCAAGGAACATCAACCTTCATTCTCTCTTGGTTCTACTGCTAACTTTCTAGATGCTTACATGATGTCTCCACACGGGTACCCTCAATCCCCGACTTTTTAGCTGCTTTTTGCCAGTCGTTTTCCCCTATTTCTATTTGAGGACAGAGACTGTTTCTTTTTTCTTATATTTGCTTTTCTAGCAGTTAGCACAATACCTGACACATAATAAAACTTACAGTATTATTTTCAGACCCTTATTGCTCTGTAAAATATCTGTTGCTTAAAGGAGCAAAGTATGAAGGTTCTAAGTTAGAAGCATATGTTTTGTGGGTAAAATAGACAAAGCATATTAATCAAGGAGTTGGTTGGTTGTTGTCCTTTGTTCTTTAAGAAGAGCAACATGATATCACAGTGTTGGGGTTAGAGGACAGTGTGTCTAAATGTGACTGAAAAGACCAAAATGAACTTGGAAGATACTACTACAGGTTGGGCACAAATAGTCCATATGAAATTTTATTTCTTTTGAGCTACTGCAATTCTGTTTTGCTCATAGAGTACAATACCTTCCTAGATACAGGCTTGCCATCCTAGGAAGTCCTGTACCAATATCTCCCATGTGTCATAATGAATTCTTCAGAGAGACCTTGAAAGTGTCATTATATTGCTTCTTTTGACCTCTATGTGAACATTTGCCTTTTGAAAGTTCTCCATAAAATAGTCTTTTAGGCAAATATACTTTTCATATTTGAACAACATGGCTACCCCAATGGAGTTGTGCTCTCTGATAGGGTTTGAATACTTGTCAATTCAGCTTGACAAAACACTTCAGTGTTCAGTACCTTATTTTGCCAGGTGATTATCAGAATCATCCTAAGAAAAGTCAAATGGAAGTGATTCAGTTTCCTAGTATGGTACTAGTATATTTTCTAGGTTTCACAGGAATACAACAATGAGGTCATCACAATAGCTCTTTAGACCTTTGGTGTGTTAGGCAGTCTAATAATTGTTCTTCCCAACACTTTCCTTTGGAGTCTCCCAAGCACTTAGCTAGCTACAGCAATATATGTGCCAATCTCATCATCTGTTTGGAAATCACAGGAAAGTATACTGCTTAGAGAGGGTGAGAAGGATGATAGAGAGTAAAAATTGGATGATGAGAAATGCACAACTAGTAATTATAAGAGTTTAGGTGAAAAAATAAGGGAGAGCAGTCATGATCTGAGACAAATTTAAAGCTAAAATAGATTAAAATGAAAGACATAAACTATACTAGGATAAAATGTACCATGGAAAATGAATTAATAGTAATACTAAGCCAATATGTACCAAATTCTATAGCATCTACATTTTTGAATGAAAAGTTAAATAAATTACAGGTGTAAATAACAAAACTACGATAGTGGGGGACTTAAACCTTCTAATCTCAGAACTAGATAAATCTAACCCTCCCCCCCAAAATAAGAAATAAATTAAAGAAGTAAATAGAGAGGCAGAGCCAAGATGGTGGAGGAAAGGCATTAAGCACTCAGAGCTGCTGACACTATTACTCAAAAAAAAGCTCCAAACACAGCCATAAGACAGCCTCTGTAACAGCAGAACTAACAAAACGACAGGATGAGAATATTTTCCAGGCAAAGACATCTTAGAAGTTTGGCAGGAGGGTGCAGCTGTGTTGAGCTAGGAGTAGAGTCCAACCCCACTGTTGTGCTGATACAGATCCAGCCTCAGACAGGTTGCACCAGAGAAACTTACTCCTGAGCCTCCAAATCAGCAGAAGGACCAGCATCTTCTGGAAATAAGCTCACTGTCTGGTGAGACGGCTGAAAGGCTTGCCAGGGGAGTGTGGGGTACAGGGGTGACTGCTGGAGTTGAGGAGGAACTTGACTGTCCTACTCCAGCAGGGAACCAGGAAGAAATCTTGAGTGGCATTAGGCCCAGGTGGGATAGGGGTGCAGGTTCGTTGGAGCTAACAACCACAGCAAACACATTTTTGTTGCCTGGTTATTTAGCAAGTTGGTCAGGGGTTATTTACAGACTGGAGCATAAGCTCCAGGAAAGAAGGAAAGAACCTGCCCCTCCTTAAATTGTATCACCTGGAACCCCCTGAAGTTTGGGACAGTTTAGCCTGGAAGCAGGGTGCTACATTAAGGAGTTAAAAGTCAAGTAAAAGACAGGAAAGATGAGCAAACAGAGAAAGTTGCAAACCATAGGAAGTTTCATTAGTGACAAGGAAGATTGAGGTGCACACTCAGAAGAGGATAACAACATCAGGGCTCCTACATCCAAAGCTTCCAAGAAAAATATGAATTTATCTCAGGCCAAAGAGGTCCTCAAAAAGGACTGTGAAGATAAAGTAAGAGAGGTAGAGGAAAAAATGGAAAGAGAAATGAGAATGATGCAGGAAAGCCAAGAGAAAAATTCAACAACTTGAAAAGCCAAAGGAAAAACAGATACAAAAGCTCTCTGAAGAAAATAATTGCCTAAGAATTGGGATTGAACAAATGGAAGCTAGTGACTTTATGAGAAACCAAGACACAATAAAGCAAATACAAATGAATTTAAAAAAAAAAGAGGACAATGTGAAATGTCTTCTTGGAAAAATTGCTGACCTTCAAAATAGATCCAGGAGAGAAAATCTGAAAATTATCAGACTACCTGAAAACCATGATCAGAACAAGAGCTTAGACATCATCTTCCAAGAGATTGTCAGGAAAAATTGCATATTCTAGAAACAGAAGGTAAAATAGGAATTGAAAGAATCCACAGATCACCTCCTGAAAGAGATGCTAAAATGAAAACTTCTAGGAATATTATAGCCAAATTCTGGAACTCCCATGTCAAGGAGAAAATATTGCAAGCAGCCAGAAAGAAACAATTCAAATACTGTGGAGTCATGGTCGGGATAGTGTAAGAGGCTAAAATTAGCCTCGGGCACACTGAATGGGTCCTGGGGGCCCCCAAGCCCTTCACCATGCCCAGCTCCCTCTGCCCATGCCCTTCTCAATAGGGATGCCCATGGGAAGCCTCAGGCATGCCCTAGCTTCTTCAGCCCAGCCCTGGCTATGGTGCCCTGGCATAGGTACTTATTGTCTGGGCCAGTCTTGGGCCTGTCCCTGAGGGCACCAATGAATTAGCTTGGCATGTGTGGGCATCCCAGCCAGAGGTTTCTGAGAGAAAGAAGGGTTATATAGCCTGGGGGCAGAGATATAGAAGGAGGAAGAGTGAAGGAAGGACCATAGAAAGAAAGAGCAGCAGTTCAGGGGAGCTGAGAAGGATAGAGACTGCTGATGAGAAAAGAAGAAGGGGTTTCCAGTGAGTTAGTGTGGGTGGCTGACAGTGAAAAGGTAGGACTGAGAAAGGAGATGCAGGGAGATGCTACAGAGAAACAGGGGCACAACCAGAGAACTCACCCACATATAGACCTCATTAACTTAAAAAAAGAAGTCAATAGAAACTTAAGGGATAGATAGATAGATAGATAGATAGATAGATAGATAGATAGATAGATAGATAGATAGATAGATAGATCTAGAAAAATTGAAGGGGAATTGACTTTTTTTCTCTGTTTAGAATTTTATTTCCCAAATTACATATATAAACAAATTTGGCATCAATTTTTGAAACTTTGTTTTCCAACTTCTCTTCTTCCCTCCCTTCCCACCCTGACTCCCAAGAACTCAAGCAATTCAATATAAGTTATACATGAATAGTCATGGAAACCATCTCCACATTAGCTAGGTTGTTAGGGAAAACAGATAAAACAAAACCAGACTGTGGAACTGTCAAAAAAAATATGCTTCAATCTGTTGTCAGATACCATCAATTCTTTCTTTGTATATGGATTCCAATTTTCATATTGGATTCTTGCATTGCTGAAAATAACAATGTGCTTCCCAACAGACCATCTTAGACTATTGCTGTTATTTTGTATACAGTACATTTCACTCTGCTTCAGTTCATGTAGGTTTTTCTGATAGCATCCTGTTCATCATAGCATTTATATAGTACCTTAAACTTGACAAGGAATTTTCTTCACAATAGCCCAGCAAAGTAGGCACCATATGTTTTGCCATTATAGTCAATCATCATAACAATTTCCCTTCATCCTATACTATTCCCAGGATATATATTCTATTTTCTATCTTCTTTTACCCTATTCCTCCTCAAAACTGTTTTGATTCAGATTGCCCCTTCCCCCACTTTGCCCTCCCTTCTTTTACCCTACCCTCCTTATCCTATTTCCCTCCTACTTTCCTACAGGGTTAGATAGATTACTCCTTCCAATTGGGTGTGTATATTATTCCCTCCTTGAGCCCACTCTGATGAGATTAAGGTCATTGAGCTAATTCTGATGTGTTCAAGGCTCCTTCACTTCCCCACTCCTCCTCCATCTCTTCCCCCACTCATAAGCCCTTTCCTGCTTCTTTCATGTGAGATTTCACCCCACTCTACCACTCCCCTATCCCCTCCCCCAGTGTATTCCTCTCCCTGCTTAATTTTACCCCAAAGATGTCATCATGAGCCAGCTAGGTGACACAGTGGATGAAGCACCTGCCCTGGACCAGGAGAACCTGAGCCCAAATCCTCCCAATTGGGTGTGTATATTATTCCCTCCTTGAACCCACTCTGATGACATTAAGGTCTTTGAGCTAATTCTGTGTTCTGTGATCTGGGCCTTTGGGACAACTTGTTCTGACCTACCATTTCTGTGAGAGGAAGTCTTTACATGGTCAGGGTAGACACCCTTCCTAACTCACCTATGAGTTTGAGGTCTGTTGATTAACTTCAACCTGTTTTAATCCATCTACTGAAAAGGTTTGGGATTTGGCTTCTGTGTATGCTACAGTTCTTTAAAACCATGGATGAAAGTTGGGTGAATCAGGTGGACACCAAGAGTAAAAAGCAGCCCTGAAAAAGAGCTTAAGAGTCCTCACAACAGTGGCACAAACTTTCCTAAACACCCTATACCCAAGGAGATGGAAAAAAGTGAGAAGAAAGACCAGCCTGTCAGTGGATTTTGCCATTTCCTCTTTTGTTGTTGTTGTTGTTGTTGTTAGTCATGTAATTTCAGCCAGGTCTAACTTTTTTTTTTACTTTTATTAAAAAAATATTTTATTATTTTCCAGTTACATGTAGAGATAATTTCCAACATTAGTTTTCCTAAGATTTCTAGTTGCAAATTTTTCTCCCTCCCTTCCCTCCGCCCCCCCCCCGCCCCGACCCAAGACAGCAAGTAGTCTGATACAGGTTATATATATACAATCACATTAAACATATTTCTGCATTAGTCATGCTGTGAAAGAAGAATCAGAGAAAAAGGAAAAAACTTTAAGAAAGAAAAACAACAGCACCAAAAACAAAAGAAATAGTATGGTTTAATCTGCATCCATATTCCACAGTTCTTTTTTTTCTGTATTTGGAAAGCATTTTCTTTCCATCATTGAGTCCTTTGGAACTATCTTGGACCATTGTATTGCTGAGAAGAATCAAGGTTATCACAGTTGATCAACACATAATGTTGATGATACTGTGGACAATGTTCTCAAATGCTCATCTCACTCAGAATCAGTTCGTGCAAGTCCTTCCAGGTTTCTCTGAAATCTACCTGCTCATTGTTTCTTACAGTACAATAGTATTCCATTACATTCATATACTAAAACTTTGTTAGCCATTCCCCAACTGATGAGCAACCCCTCAATTTCCAATTCCTTGCCACCACAAAAAGAGCAACTATAAATATTTTTGTACATGTGGGTTCTTTTCCCTTTTTTATGATCTCTTTGGGGAAAAGACCCAAAAGTGGTATTGCTGGGTCAAAGGGTATGCACAGTTTTATAGCCCTTTGGGCATAATTCCAAATTGCTCTCCAGAATGAAGAATGCGTTAGTGTTCCAATTTTTCCACAGCTTCTCCAACATTGATTGTTACTTTTTTGTCATATTATCCAATCTGCTAGGTGTGAGGTGGCACCTCAGAGTTGTTTTAATTTGCATTTCTCTGATCAATAGTGATTTAGAGCATTTTTTCATGTGGCAATATATAGCTTTAATTTCTTAATCAGAAAATTGCCTGTTCATATTCTTTGACCATTTCTCAATTGGGGAATGACATGGATTCTCATAAATTTGATTTTATTTTCTGATATATTTTAGAAATGAGGCCTTTATCAGAAGTACTGGCTATAAGAATTGTTTCCCAGCTTTCTGCCTCTCTCCTAAGTTTGGATTCATTGCTTCTGTTTGTACAAAACCTTTTTACTTTAATGTAATCAAAATCAAACGTTTTGCATTTCATAATATTATCTATCTCTTGTTTGGTCAGTTTATGTTCTCCTTTCCAAAGATCTGAGAGGTAAACTGTTCCTTCCTCTCCTAATTTACCTATGGTATCATCTTTTATGTCTAAATCATGTACCCATTTTGAGCTTATTTTAATATAAGGTGTAATATGTTGGTCTATGCCTAGTTTCTTCCATACTCTCTTCCAGTTTTCCCAGCAGCTTTTGTCAAATACTGAGTTCCTATCCCAGAAGCTGGAGTCTTTGTGTTTATCAAACAGCACATTACCAAAGTAATTTACTACTTTGTCTCCTGTGCCTAACCTATTCCATTGATCCTTTACTCTATTTCTTAGCCAGTACCAAATAGTTTTTATGACTGATGCTTTATAGTAAAGCTTCATATTTGGTACAGAAAGGTAGCCTTTTTTGGGGGGGTGGGGAAATGGGGGTTAAATGACTTGCCCAGGGTCATACAGCTCGTAAGTGTCAAGCATCTGAGGTTAGATTTGAACTCAGGTCCTCCTGAATCTGGGGCTGGTGCTTTTTCCACTATGCCACCCAGCTGCTCCCTCATGTCTAACATTTGTGAACCCATTTTGGGTTTTCTTCCCAAAGATCCAGGAGGGATTTAGCATTTTTTTCTCCAGCTCATTTTTTTATTTCTTAATTTTTTTTAATTTAAATTTTTTTTTTTGCGGGGCAATGAGTGTTAAGTGACTTGCCCAGGGTCATACAGCTAGTAAGTGTCAAGTGTCTGAGGCTGGATTTGAACTCAGGTCCTCCTGAATCCAGAGCCAGTGCTCTATCCACTGCACCACCTAGCTGCCCCCAGCTCATTTTTATAATAAAGAAACTGAGGCAAACAGGGATAAGTAACTTGCTCAAGGTCACACAGCTAGAAAGTATCTGAAGTCAGATTTGAACTCAGGTTTTTTGACTCTAGGTCCACAGATTTATCCATTGTGCTTTCTAGCTGCCCCATTTCCCCTTTTACTTGTGAGTAATTTCTGAGGATAATAATACAATCAGAGAAAATTTCAGGAAACTAAACTAGCCCAACATTCTCATTTTACATATGGTAAAACTGAGACCCAGAGGAGTCAAAGAGCTTATTTAAAAAATAATAATAATCTTGCTAAGTAAGTATTAGCAGAACAAGAAACATGCCTAGGTTTTCTGCCTCTTATTCAGGTCCTATACATATTTTTAGTTATGGGCAAGAAGACATTAATTACATAAACATTGTGGGAAGAGGTGACAAATTTCTCACTTAATGTGGCAGCATGGTACAATTGCAAGAGCATCAGAAATTTCAGTTTTAATATGAATCAAATACTAAATTAAAACAAACAACCAAACTTTGGGTCACATCTTACAATAAGTATATTTCTTCATAAGTATAAATAATAGTGGTTACCTGCCACTTTTCTGGCATTCAGTACATTGCTGTTTTAGAATTAGAAGTGTTGTCAGAGGTCATCTAATCAAACTATTATGTGGTTGAGAATTCCTTGTACAAATACTAGCCTTTGTTCACATTAGACTGAGAGCTGCTTGAGAGCAAGGAACACTTTATACCCCTAGCCCTTAGAACAGAGCTTGGCCCATAGGAACCACTTAATAAATGTTCATTAACAGAATGGCTTACTTAGAGATCAAATGTTTGGTACACTAAGTATGTAGATAATGTTTTCTATTATAGTTATCCCCTAATATAAAAAAAAACAGTATGCCTTATGAACATTCATTAAAGTTGAAGCAAGCTTAATATCCATGCACTACAACTACCATTTTTACATTGTAAATCAAAATTTTAAAGCTAAAAAAAATTATAGTATAATACAACCTTTATTATGCAATGGGAATATCTAATTTGATAGTGTCATATGTTGACCCTAGTTAGGCTCCAAATATAAGAAAATCACATGTTGATCTGATTAACGTAAGCTTTTAGCAATTACTAGGTTAATAGTATTGAGGACCATCCACATCCATGATATACCCATATACATGTATGTAAATTTATATATAGGGAGAGAGAAAGAGAGACAGAGAGAGAGAGAGAGAAAGAGACAGTGATAGAGATAGAGACAGACAGAGAAGAGAATTACATCTAATCAAAGACATAACCATTTAAGAAACTCTGTTGTTCTTGAATTAATGTTATGTAGCTATGAAAGGTGATAAGGTTCCCACATAGGCTTCTTCATTATGGGTAGAGTCTCCTATGCAAGTTATTGAAATGGGTTATGAACTTGATGGACAGGGAATGAAGTTTTGATGCTAAAGCCTTGGCTTTAGCAAATTTCCACAAAATAGTAGAGTTGAGCATAATTTTTCTATTTCCAAAGTATTGTTTTGTTTTATTTTTCCCAACACAGGTAAACACTAAGAAATATTTTTTCAGCCAGTCTTGTTAGGCAAGGAATCTAGCCTAGTTTAATTTTTAACTACAAAAGAAGCTAAGGTTGTTTGCATGTTTATACTGAATGCAATACATTTGCATACCTCTTACTTTCTTAAGAGCAATGAAAATTCTAAAAGTTTCTCCTTAACGAAGTCAGAAATTAGAGATATCCTTATCATTGATTATTACCTTAGCATTAATTTATAAATATCCAAGTGGAGGATTCTATATAAGGAAATTTAATTTGATTTAATTCCAAATTTAATATTTTCTTGAGGAGAGGGCACTTGAGTTAGAGTAAAAAAAAAACAACAACAACACTCAACAACCTGGGTTCAAATCCTGCCTTACTTATTTACTACTTGGATGACTCAAAGATGCAAGGAAATTGTATTCTACCTGTAGAATCAAATGTGGTAGGTTCCAGAGTAGGGATTTAAATCTATATCCTCAGACTCCAGATACTATGTGTTTTGCCATTTTCCATTCTTCTTCCCTCTCTTGTTGATGAAAGTCTTATACCAAGTGTATTGAAAGAATAGCAACAACTGGACATTGAGACTTTGCAACCTTAGCATTTTTCATCCATTTGGTTCTTAACCATGAACATATGAATTAATTTAAAAAAAGAATTATATTGCATTTTTTCATCTATTAATCTTGGAATAGCATTTTGGAACAGTTGACCACTGCAGTCTCCTCCAAGAAACACTGTATGGGCATTTGCTTCTCTACCAAATAATCATTGTTGATTCCATTTAGCTTCTCTGACTGTGATTGCTTGCAGCTGGGGTCCATTTGCAGCAACATTTTTATATTGTGTACGAGATTAGAGCAAACAAACTACTCTGACTACAGTATTCTCCAATTACATTAATTTCATCCACTGATGTCTTTATTTCCTTCCTTTCCAATTTAGCTGTGTAATGTGAAAATTGGCCCTATTTTCGAGCCTATTAAGATGTTGTTAATCCTCTCTTTCTTCTCACACAATGTTAGTTGCAGAAGAGAACTTCACAAATCCTTAAAAATGGAAAAGGGAATGATATTTTTATTTTTGCAGATGATTCCTGAAATGATTCATATTGGCTCAATAATAAACTTTGCAATTGTGTTACTGTATTCTAATCCTTTCCTTAAGGAAACATGCAATACTTTCTGAGTATTATGGATGCCAACTGGGATTTTTTGTTTGTTTGTTTGTTTTTAGTGAGGCAATTGGGGTTAAGTGACTTGCCCAGGGTCACACAGCTAGTAAGTATTAAGTGTCTGAGGCCGGATTTGAACTCAGGTACTCCTGACTCCAGGGCCGGTGCTCTATCCACTGCGCCATCTAGCTGCCCCGGGATTTTTTTTTAACATTATTTTCTTCAAACATCCCTAAACTTAGGATATACTCAATGGAGGCAATGGGGAAAAAAGAAGAGAAATGGGATGGAGAAAGTAAATTTCTAAAAGAGTAGCAAATGTAAATTGCTTCCAAAAGAACATAAATCATTTAGCTAGTTCAATATAGTTTACACTGTGATGCTTTCATAACCCCAGTACTTTTTATACTTCCATCAGTATAAGTAATCCCTGCACTGAGGCAGACTATATCCCCTCTACCAAATTCAATCCAACAAGCATTTATGAAATGACCAAAATTGATATTAGGAGAGAGCATAGATGAGAGCTGCCCAGGATAAGCAGTCACAAAAGGGGCTGTGTATGAATACATCCTCAAACTGAACTCCTGAATCAATCAGATCATATATTCATTTAAGCAGCTGAGTACTGTGCTAATTAGGCAGATAGTTTCTGAGGGTTTCTGTGATTGAAGAATCCATCTCTCAGTGCCATGGTGATCATTCTTTCCAAATTTAACTAAGCTGGTTCCCAGATAATAGGCGATTATTCAAACAGTCAATCAACAAGAATTTCTTAAGTGCTTCCTGAATGCTAGGCACTGAAGCAGCTAGGTGGCACAATGGATAAAGCACTAGTTCTAGAGTCAGGAGGACCTGAGTTCAAATCCACACTCAGACACTTGACATTTAATAGCTATGTAACCTTGGGCAAGTCACTTCACACCAATTGCCTCTGACATCTAGGGACATCTACAGACATCCCAATATATATCTTGGAACTGGACACAGTTCTGGAGAAGGTAAGGATGGTGACTTTGCACAGCCCTCCCTCACTTGTTTCCAATTTACTAAAGTCAGGATATGACTTCCCAATGGTATAGTCCTCTTCAAGAACGAAAGACAAACAACAACAATTCCAGGCACTGCATTAAGTCTTTATTGCGGATGTGGAAAAAGGTGGGGTGGGGGGGAGGAGAGAATCTTGTTTTTTGCCCACAAAGGGATCACATTAAAAAAGGAGAAAACAACATTCAAATAATTGTATGTATGGGATATACACAGTAAAAATAGTAGGTAATCTCAAAGAGAAGGAGGTAGGAGAAGGGAAGAATGACAAAAGTCTTGCAGAAAATGAGATTTAAAATGAGTCTTGAAGGATGCTAGGGTAATCAGGTGGTGAAGGGGAAAAAGGGAGTAGAGAAAGCATTGGGCCCATACTTAGATGAATGAATGAGAAAGCATTTATTAAATACTAACTTTATGCCAAACACTACACTAAGCAAAGGTGATACAAAATGAAAAAAAAAAAAAAGAGCATCGATTTGAATACTGTTCCAAGACCAGTAGGTAAAAAGAGGCAGAGAGAGGGAGTATGTACCCAGTGGCATGGCATGAAGATGACAAGGAATTAGCAGTATAGTGAACCAGCCAGTTATTACAAATACCCACAAATCAGAAACCAAGAAGTCCAAGGCAAAGTTGAAGGACTGGGCTGGCATTTAAGGTTGGAGCACAGGTCCTCTAAGACTTTCCAAATTGGTAGGACATTTCAGAGCTATAGCCTTCAAGAAGCAGCTAAGCGTCCCAGTAGACAGAGCTCTGAACCTGGAGTGATTCAAATCCAGACTTATACAATTATTAGCTGTGTGATCCTAGGCAAATAGATTAACCTCTATTTGCCTCAGTTTCTTCAACTTTTAAATTAGCATAATAAGAGTGTGTATACCTTGCACTGTTGTGGAGAAGAAAATAGACAGAACAGGCTAGTTGTCATCATGTCCTTGAAAGGTTGTAATATGCAAAAGTAATCATTTCTTTGTTTGTTTGTTTTTTGCTTTGCCCCAGAGGGAAGAACTAAAAAGAGGGAATAGAAGGTGCAAATAGGAAAAACTAGGCTCCAGGTAAGGAAAATATGAAAACAAAAACTTCTTAATAGAGTTATCCAAAAGTTCTTTGTGTTGCCTTTTGATATAATGAATTTCTCCTCACCAGTGGTCTTTTAAATAAACACTGGTTGACAGATTGTCATATCTGCTACAGAAGAGATTTTTTTTTTCTGTTATAGATTGCATTCGGTGGCCACTAGAGTACTTTTTTTACTTTGAAATTATATGATTCTATGGAAAGGAAGCAGAGATTTTTGAAACTGAAACTATTGCAGCACCACAGAATTTTAGAACATGATGAAATTGTCATATAGACCAATACTTTCATGTTACTGATGAGGATATTGAGACTCAAAGAACATACATGATTGTCTGAATGTCACAGAGAAAGAACATTCCAAATCTGGACCTTCATGCTATATCCTTTAATTTTTGAAAATAATGAAATTCAGTCTTAAAACTATCTGGTATTGAGACTAGACTAAGATTAAAAGCCAGGCCGGGGGGGGGGGGGGAGGGGGGAGCAGCTAGGTGGCGCAGTGGCCCTGGAGTCAGGAGTACCTGAGTTCAAATCCAGCCTCAGACCCTTGACACTTACTAGCTGTGTGACCCTGGGCAAGTCACTTAACCCCAATTGCCTCACTTAAAAAAAAAAAAAAAGCCAGGCAGGGAATAAAACTGGGGACAAACTGAAAGAAGATCTATTTAACACCTTTGTATTGTTGGCTATTCTGTGTTATGAATTATACATTCTGTTCCATGCATAAACTGGAAATGCTGATCAATTGAGTAGGAATGGTTAAGACTTTTAAACAGGATGGATGTGTAAGAAAATTAGTGTTTTCAAATTCCCAAATTACGAAGTAGATAAATAAAAATGTGAAGTTTCAGACCTGAAAAACATTATTTTACTTTGCAACAGGTTTTATTGTGAGGTTTTTAAAAACTTTGTTGTCTAACCTGAATTTTCTTCTCTCATTGAAGTTTTTGTTTACAATTGTTTAATTCTTTAATAATAAAATATAAGCAAGGAAAACATAACCTAGCAGAAGAGATATGTCTAATTGAAAGTCAATCAGAACTGAACAAAAATGGGGCTGAAAATATATATGTAGTAAAAGACAATTTGATTTACAAAATATTATTTGCCCCAAATTTCAGGAGGCAACCTCTAGTATAAAAGCAAGGTGCACCTATCAAACTTCTGACCTGTGAAAAAAGTCTTTCTCAATATTCAGCCAGTCAGAACTTGCCTGACACTACTATGATATCTAATAACATTGTTCTTCTTACCTCATCCTGGGCTGATTGTCCTGAATACAGTGTGGAGAACATCGCAGAATGTTTGGAAATCAAATAAAATTTCTTTAGATGAATCACGGTACAAAGAACTTTTTCCAGGACTGGCCATCATTATAGATCTAAGGATTCACATTGAAATCAAAGAATCACTCCTCCCCAAGCTCTAAAAATGTGGTATCACTTGGATGCTCCAGGTATGCCAGATGCCAGAATTGCTAAAAATGCAAGTTAGAGTCAGCAGTATCAGAAAAGGGGAAAGAAAATTTCATCATGAAGTCCATTCTCATGCAGGAATAGAATATTACACAGGGTTCCCTAGCCCCCCCACACACACACCCCTGAGAGAGAGAGAGAGAGAGAGAGAGAGAGAGAGAGAGAGAGAGAGAGAGAGAGAGAGAGAGAGAAAGTCAGTTTGAAGGATACAAGGAGGGAGTGGCTGAGGGGAGTGTGAAAGAGAAGGAAGGAGAGAGACAGAGATATGAAGGGAGATAGAAAATGAGACAGCCAGGAATACAGATATAGGCTGTATTTGCTTCACACAGCATGATACAACCTGCCTCCTTCCCGTCAGCCCAGCAGCCAGTTCTGCTTATTTCAAACCATTTAATAGAAGTGTGTGTGTGTGTGTGGGGGGTGTAAAGTTGCAAAACTGGGTTTACATCCTCAACACACAACCCATAAAGTCACAAAATACAAAATGACTGGAAAGAAGTCTTCACCTTACTAATCTCTCTGTTGCTGTCTCTGTCTGTCTCTGTCTCTGTCTTTCTGGCTCTGGCTCTGTCCCTCTGTCTGTCTCTGTCTTTTTCTCTCTGGATTCTTATCTGAATTAGGAATTTTTCCCTTTGAATTTCATCTTTTTTTTAATAGGTTTTCTTTCTTTCTTTCTTTCTTTCTTTCTTTCTTTCTTTCTTTCTTTCTTTCTTTCTTTCTTTCTTTCTTTCTTTCTTTCTTTCTTTAGTGAGGCAATTGGGGTTAAGTGCCTTGCCCAGGGACACACAGCTAGTAAGTGTTAAGTGTCTGAGGCTGGATTTGAACTGAGGTACTCCCGACTCCCAGGCTAGTGCTCTATCCACTGTGCCACCTAGCTGTCCCCTGAATTTCATCTTTTTTGTGCAAATAGAACTCAATAGAAAGGTTAATTAATTGAAAAGTGTGAAGCAATGGATGGCAAGGGTAGTAAAACAGGAAGCACAATAAAAGAATAAACCCATTTTACCACTCCCTTGGGAAAAGGCAGGTCTAAAAATCTCTCTTACAGAGTCCTATCCACATACAGAATAGAAATAAAGCAAACAGGGAATTATAAAGAAATGGAATTTCTCCAAAGAACTTCTCAGGCTTCTAGTTCTCTGTGTGGGTCTAGGAGCCAATAACAGTCCTGGGCCAGGGTGACTTAGTTTGAATCAGAGTTGAGTCAGATACCCTCAGGCAGGATGAGCCTCAGTTACGCCTGGACTTACCAGGTGGCAATGAACAAGTCACAGATATGCAAGCCCCCTTTGTTTCCACACCTGAAGAATGGGGATACAATATCTAACTCACACAGATATTTCGGAGGAAAAATAATGATTGCAAAACACTGTATTAACTGCATAACAGCTAATTGCACTCTGGGACTTTTTTTGTAGTTTTTATCTGCATCTTGACAAGGGGAAATCAGTCGTGGCTTCCCAAGTTAGTGTTTCACTAGGCCTCTGGGAACTATGTTGGAGGTGCTAACTTGATTGCTGGAGGTATAATATGAACATGCTAACCTGGTTTGAAAAGTGATTTCACTGCTGCTCACATGGCCAGTGATTTCAGCATGACTCAAAACACCTTTTACATGTCACTTGTGGCTATAAAGGTCTAATGCCAGAGTTCAGTAAATGCATCTACTACAAGGGAGGGGACATGATAGAGTTCCCCAAGCACAGGACTGGGAATCATGAGTCCAATTTTATTTCCTGTTCCATGGCTAACTTGTGACCTAGGGCTTGTATGACCAAATTACTTAACCTTTAGATACCAGATGCAATAGCTACCTAACTTCCAGTGCTGGATGTCCACTGATGGTTATGTGGTGCTTAAACAGGTTTGTCCCGTGGTTTGTCATTCTCATTTTAAAGCACAGCATATTGCTATCACTAAACAATTGTCTGTGTAGGTACAGATGTTTTAAAATTGGAAATATTTTTGGTGTGTGTGTGGGATGAACGTTTAAAATAGATTCCAAACCAATTTGCTTAGGTCACTTAGGCAGAGAACAGTTGATAATAAGCCTTTAAAAAACAAACTTCAAAAAGTAGAAAATGTGACAGAAAGTATTTTTTTAAGTACACCTAACAATTCATTTATCAAAGTTCATCCCATGATGAAAGTGTTCAAACTTGTCTGGGCAGAAGCAAACTTGCTTTTCTGGGAGACAGTTAAAAATAATAAGGGAAAAATGCAATCTGTCAAGTCCATTATAAATACCTGTATTTCAAAGAGGTTGAATATAAGATTTTTCAATAGAATTTTGAATTTCCAGAATGAGTCCCAGGGGAAAGATTCATTTAGATGTTGGGTCTATGGACAGTGTAATCTCAGCTATGTGGTGCAATTGATAGTGTGCTGGGTCTGTAGTTAGGAAGATGAGTTCAAATACAAATTCAGGGATTTGCTAGCTGTTTGACCCAGAGCAAGTCACTTAATTTTTGTCTGCCACAGTTTCCTCAACTGTAAAATGGGAATAATAGCAATGCCTACCTCATAGGTTCGTTATGAGGATCAAATGAATTAATATTTTTAAGTGCTTAACACATTGCCTTTCATGTAGTAGACCATTTTTAAAAATTTATTTTATTTTATTTTTTTGTGGGGCAATAAGGATTAAGTGACGTGCCCAGGGCCACACAGCTACTAAGTGTCAAGTGTCTGAGACCAGATATGAACTCAGGTCTTCCTGAATCCAGGGCCAGTGCTTTATCCACTGAGCCAACTAGCTGCCCCCTCATGTAGTAGACCTTTAATAAGTACTTATTCCTTTTCTCCCTCTAGTCCCTTATTTGACTTATTCTCTCTTGCCTTGGCAAAGAGGTAAACATTAAGAGATTTAGAGTTTTGGTCCCATTGAATAGGAGTCATAGAACAGATGTTCCAACTTACTGTTATTTGAAAAATGATTATAGAATCTCAGAAATGGTAGGGACTTCAGAGGTCATCTTAGAGACCAGTTTTAGCTGACCAAGAACCCTCTTTATTATATCCACAAGTAGCCATCCAATCTTTGTTTGAAGACCTTCAGGGAAGGAGAATCCACTGCCTTCCTAGGCACTTTTTCCTAGGTCTGATGAATAAGAATTTGGTCTTTGTTATTGTTTACATCAGCCTAAATCTGCTACTGTGTAATTTTTACCCATTTTTCCTGGTTTTTAATGTCTAAGGTTAAGTAGAACAAGTCTAGCCCATCTTCCATAATCAGCATTGTAATTTCAGAGGAGATGGTTTCTTTGGCTCCTTCTCTCTTGTTCCACTCACTGGCCCATTTCTCCTCTACTCATTCAGAGGCTTGCCTACTTGATGATGGAGATCATAGAAGTTAGTGACACTCCTTCCTTCCACCCCCAACTCCTCTCTTGTCATTATTTTGTCAGATATAAATGCTTGTAAGATAAAGCCAACTGACTTCTTTCAAGGCTCTAGCATTGTCTTGCACCTTGCTTTCACAAGCCTATTCCACGTGACTCCCTTCTACATATACTAGGACCTTGTCCTACTCCTGTTATTCTCAACATTTAAAATGTCATCCTCAACCCTTTTCCCCCTTTCCAAATCGTGACAGATTTTCATATCCTATCCATCCTTCCAGATGCAACTCAAATACCTCCTTCTCTGAGAAGCCTTTAGCAATTGCCCAGTGAGAAATGACCTTTCCTTTCTTAGAATTAGCATCGTTTCATTACTGCTGCTTACATGATCAACTTAGGTGTGCAATTGCACATTTGGTGGCTGGATAAATCAATACAAATTAGGGCTTGTATATTAATGATAAATTTTCATGTGTAAAACAAGCTTTTGTCTCACATGTACAAACATAGAAACACACACACAAACACATACACAGTTTATTCAGACCTCTGATTTAATCATGATAGGAAAGTCTTGGGGATCTTCCCCAATCATAAATCCACCAAGAGTCTCTCACTTAGTACAATGTAAGCTTCACAGAGGCAAGAACTATTTCTTTTTTTTTTCCTTTTTTTTCCTTTTTTTTTATTATATCCCCAGCATCTCTAGCACAGTACATGGAATAGAGTAGATACTCATTAAATGTTGTTGTTGTAATTCAGTTGTTTTCAGTTATATACAACCTTTTGTGATCCCATTTAGAGTTGGCAAAGATACTGGAGTGGTTGGCCATTTCCTTCTCTAGCTCATTTTATAGATGAGGAAACTGAAATATACAGGGAAAAGTAACTTGCCCAAGGTCACACATCTAATAAGTGTCTCAAACAGGATTTTAATTCAGGATAAAGAGTTTACTGACTTCAGGCCAGACATTTTACTGACTGTAAAGAGAGTTCTTTGAGGGTATTGAGAAGTTAAGTGAAAGTTCCATAGTCATATACAAAGTTTGTATTAGAGACAACACTTGAATCTCAGCCTTCGTGACTCAAAGGCCAGTCTTTTAATTCACTCTGTGATGATGCCACACTTTGGTAGATGCATGTCAAATAATATGGTCTTTACCTGAATAACTGTTTTCTCTATATAAAAAGTGAGTTCTTAATATAAATATATAACATAAAAGTCATACCTAGATTAATTCATAAGAAAATATATGAATAGTTCTCAAAATTAAACATAAAATTGTTATTAACAAGTATCATCAGGAAACAACAGAGATTGCATCAGTTATATAATCACATCCTATTAGTACCTTCAGTTGCCTCTGCCCCTCTGGTTGGAGAGCATGAGGGTAAATTAACAAAAAACAAAACAAAAAAACAAAAAAAAAGGAAACTCCTCCAAAGCTCCCATTTAAAGAGGGCTCAGAAGCTCAAAATAACCCTCTTCTTTTCCCACCAGCTGCACTGCTTGGATTCAACTCCACCATCATTATGCTTCTGCTCTGGATTCCTTCCCTTGATTTTTTTTTTTTCACTGGCTTTTTGGGTGTTGCCTTCCTCCATTAGATCATAAGCTTCTTGAATGCAGGCCTTGTCTTTCTTTTTTGCTTATTTGTTCCCTCATGAATTAGCAAATTACCTGGAACATAGTAGGCATTTAATAAATATGTATTACACTGTAACAACAATTCAATTCATGAACATTTATTAAGCACCTACTAAAATACAATGGGCCAATAACAGGGCTAAGTTCTGGGGATATAAAAGAAACAAAAGATAGTTTCTTTCCTCAAAGAGTACAAACAAATACATACAAAGGAAGGTATATAAAGGATAAATGGAAATAATTGACAGAGGGAAGGCACTGGAATAAAGAGGGATTTGGGAAGGACTCTTGTTAGAGGTGGGACCTTATTTTGGACTTAAAGGAAGTCATGGAGGTCAGGAGTTGGAATAGAAGAGGGAGAACATTTCAGGTATGGAGCACATCCAGAGAAAATGCCCAGAGTTGAGAGATGATGTGTCTTGTTCATGGAAAAGCTAAGAACCCAATGTCTCTGGATCAAAGAGTATGTGTTTGGGAGTAAAGTGTAAGAAGACTCGAAAAGATTCGTCAAAAAAACTACTATCTATTAAGAGAAAAGCAAATCAAAGTAACTTTGAAGTTTCATTTTATATCTAGTTTATATGATATGAGAGAAGGGAAAGGGAATAAACATGTATATGCCTACTAAGGACCAGGCACTGTTATATGTACTTTACAAATAATATTTCATTTACCAAAACATTTATAGCAACACATTTTATAGTAGCATAAAAGTAAGGGAAAAGAGTACATACCTGTTAATTGAAACAAAATGGCTAAATAAATTAGGGTACATGAATATGAACAGATACTACTTTTCTGCAAAGGAAAAAAAGACTGAAAAATCCAAAGAATCATGTGAAAAATTAAATTAACTGATAGAAAATAAAGTGTAACTATAAAAGTAACACATAACATGACCATGAAAATGTAAATTGAAAGAATAACAATAGAATGAAAGTAACAACACATCAAAACAGAACACTGGGTCATTATAATGACTGAACTTGTCCTTCAAAGAAAAGATATAAGAATATACCCAACACTCCCTTCATTTCAGAGGTGGAAAAGCTTGTGAATTTATAGATTTTCTGAAATTCTGAAATTCTGTTTTTTTTCTTTTTTTATTCCTTTTATAAGGAATGGTTTTCTTACTAAAAGGGGAGAAGGTAATATAGAATATAGAGTGAAATGAAGGTAATTTAAAAACAAACTACATAAATAAAATGTTAAAAGAAAATAATAAAGCATATTTATCTTTATAGTTAATTGTCTCTTCTGTGCTTTAGCCAACATTTTCACCAGTCACAAAGAAAAGCTACAAAAATCATACTGTATTACTTTGTGCCTTTCATGGCCTGCTGAAAGTTATGACCAGTATAGTGTCTAGCAGAGTGCCTAGCACATCGTAAGGGAAAAAGGGAAAAACGAAAGGAAGTTCAGACAGAATGCTCAAGGTGACTTGAGGGATTTGGCCCTGTGATTTTTTTCTAGCCCTAATAGTCAATCCATTAAGATAAATTGCTGGCTAGATGTGTAAATAGCAATGTACCTAACAAATTCTGTCCCTGGTTAATATTTCTAAATGATGTCAAATGTTCCATAATTTGCAAACCTTTTTTTCTTTTCTCTTTTTCTCTATCTAGAAAAACTAGATAAGAACTAAGGAA
This sequence comes from Dromiciops gliroides, assembly GCF_019393635.1. Taxonomy (NCBI): domain Eukaryota; kingdom Metazoa; phylum Chordata; class Mammalia; order Microbiotheria; family Microbiotheriidae; genus Dromiciops; species Dromiciops gliroides. The sequence goes on along the minus strand of NC_057861.1, from coordinate 170,367,774 downwards.
CTCATAATAGGCAAGTTTATGAGAGCCTAGACTAGAAGATATTCAGTTATCTAGTGATTAAAATGTAAAAACAAAAATTAATTCAGGGTTTAAACTCCCAAGCAGAGAAAAAGGAAGGAAAAGATATATCCCAGATGAAATCCCCATTTGTAACATCTATTCCCCCATTGGGGGTTAGAGTGAATCAGACACATCCTACTATGCAATTAGCTCACTTTTAGCTTAGGGGCAATATAGTGACCCTCTGGTCCACATGGTACTTTTCTCTGTCAGTTTATAGAGTTTATATCAGACATAAAGGTATTAATATAATTTAAAAAGCTCAGAGCCCCCAGTTGACTTTTTTCTTTTCTTTTTTTTTTAACCATTCATATAGAGATTTAGTTCTCTACTCCAAATTACATTTTGTGTATTTTCAGCTAATTCCTGGATTATTTCTACTTAAAGCAAAATAAAGATACAAGTAAAAGAATCAAGAAAAAATATTTTACACTGCCTATTATGAGACAGGCATGGAGAGTAGAAATTGAGGAAAGAGATCTTTTTGGATTTCTCTTCAGTCCTTCAACCATTATGTGCAATGAGCAGATTCAATCTAAATCTTCTATTCTGAGATATCAACAAATACCTGACAGCCAACCTTGACCTCTCCTTTCTCTGCCATGGTTCAGCTCTCCCTTCTGTTTTACTCTTATCTTTTGTCTATGTTTCACTGATTCTTTCTAGTTTGGATCATTAAATTCCTAGTGGGTTGGGGATGCTATTTCTCTGCTCCTCACTCTCAATCTGTTCTCTCTCATGCTGTGTGTGTGTGTGTGCATGTGTGTGTCTGTGTGTGTGTGTGTGTTTCTATAACTCTTGGGTGTCACTCAAATACCTCTCCAAGCTACAAGTTTGCAAAAGTCTCAGGCACTCATGTCAGTGAGAGAATGCTTGTCTGCTTGTCCCTCTGAACTATAAATCCCATTTCTCATGTAAGGAAGGTAATGATGCTTTGAAGTTCTATCACTGTGTCTCCTATTTTACCTGAACATGTCATTTTATTTTTTTGAATGCAGAAGTAAAATCATTTACAAAATTAGTAATACCATTGATTTTACTCTTGAAGAGAAATGATGCAAGTCTGAAGATGTCATGAATTCTTTAATGTTATGGGCCCATAGCATCCCAGAAGTTCTCTGGGGCACATCAAAGAACCTTCTCTTTGAGAAACTAATCCAAAGGACAGACACACCTAAAGAGATAAGTGGAAACAGATCTGACTGAGCCAGCTTCTGGACCTCCACCCTTCATTCTTGTCTCCCTCAACCCTGGGGAGATAAGATTAGGTGTGGCTACTGCCTTTGTGTCCTGAGGAGATGGCTTGAGAGATCTGCAACCACTCCTCACCCAACTCCTCCAGCCACTACCAGTGGGGGATGGTCCTCCCTCACTAAGGGAACTTTCCACAGTCAGATGGTCACCCCCATCAGTCCTCTATAAAAGTACCTGCCTGTCTCCTGCTTAAGGAGATTAGTATCTCAGAGCCACTCTCTCTGTGCCATGCCTTTCTCCCCATGAGAAGTGCAAGGATTTCTTTCATGTTTTCCCTTCCCTTTCCTTCCTCTGCCACTAAATAAATTACTATCTTATTCTAACTGCTTTTGTGCACAAAAGGGTGTAATTCTTTAAAGAGGAATTCCTAAGGACCCCAAACCCCAAAACCCTATCCCTACCCCTACCCCTATCCCTATCCCATATCCCAAACCCCATACCCCATTTTCCCCATGACATTTTGCTCTCTCCAAGTTTAAGGACCTCATTTATAGGTGAGTTAAATGACTTGCCCAGGGTCAAACCTCTAATTAGTGGCAAATACAGTAAAAACCAGGTTTCCTGACTTGGGTTCTAGGTTATTTGCACTCTACAGTGCTAGCTCAATATGTTTGCTCTTTTTTTCTGGAAATGTAATGCATCATTATTTTCATTGAAATTAAAAGCTAAACAATTCTCTTCTTCAACCCATGGCAGTGTTCAATGATTCTAAGAATATAAAGAATATCTTGTGAATTTCATAAAGTACAAATAGAAATAATTTGGAATTAGAAAATACTAATCTTACCCCAAATGCACTTTCTCTCACCTGAAAGCTGAACATGGAGAATTTAGCACTGTTTTTTCCCCTGAATTGTACCAGGGGAATTAAATGATAAGTGAAACGTGGCAATATGGCACAGTCTAAAGGAATTTAAAGTCAGTGGATCCAGTCAAATCCTGGCTCTTCCACTGGACTGACCTTGAGCAAGTTACTTAATCTCTTCAGGCCTCAGTTTCTTCATCTGTAAAAGACAGAACCTCTTAGACTGGATAGGTCCTCTGTAGGTCATTCTAGCTGTAAATGCAAGCTCTCACATGGGAAAGAGAGGAGCTTTAAGTTGGAAATGAAGTTTGCTTGACTTTTCCAAGAATGTTTCCTTACAATGAAAGCAGGTTTGGTTTTTGCAGTGACACAGAAAATTCCCATCATTTTCACTTTGTTCCAAAATTATATTAATGGAGCATTTTGTCATGGGAATAAATTAAAATGGGGCATGAGGCATTCAGAACACGGTGGTATTTCCCTGCCATGTGATTTACAGCAAAACAATGTCATTTAGATTCTATCACTGGCTGCTTTGTGCAGACACACAGGAATCACCTGAAACTCATGTGGAGCACTTGCTTAAAGGCTTGAGTTCATTTATTAGGAAGCATGTGATTTTATAAGATTGCATTTAGGAATTCTCAGAACAAGATTATGAAAGGATCATTTATATTTAGACCTGAAAGAGCTATTTCTTGAAGCTCTGCAGATGACCTCATATTGTATTTATGTCCTGGAGTTTTCCAATAGAACCACAAGTTGAGTGATGGTGATGAAAAGAAAGAGGAATGTTTTGCCTGGTGGTTAGCAAGAAGACTGGGAGGCAGGCCTTCTGAATATTCACAGCATTTATTTCCTGACCTTTAGAAAATTATGCCTGATACTTTAGCTCTTAGATTTGTGAATCTTCTGTTGCAAAGGATAAATACTTCCATGACTTGAGGTCTCTGTGATCAAGCCCTTTTATCTGTGACAGAATTTATCTATATGAATGTGAAACTAACAACCTGAACATCAAAAGGTTTCTTTTTTTTTTTTTCAGGTATAAGAGATCAAACCATAGCAACTCTGCTTAGCTGGAGATAGATGCAGCCAGGATTAAGTGTGTATGAAATGGTTCAAAATCTCAGGGAAGGCCTGTGTCTAAAAAAATCACATTTTTAAAAAGAAAATAGAAGCAATACACACAATTATAATGCCAATTTTATTGTTGCAGACCTTATTGAGTTTTATTAAGGACATTTCTTCAGATTAAAAAAGAACAAGAAGAAACATACAAGCACTATAGCTGTTAGGGGAGGAGCCTTAAGAATCTGAGTAATATCTAAAGAAAAAGATTGGAAAATGAAATTGTCATTGAGTTATGCATATTATTTATGTTATTATCCAACATGAAAACTGACTAGTATGAATAATAACAGGTTAATATTAGAGATAGCAATGGAAACAACCCATCCCTGCCTCTCCTTCAACCCCCACCCCTGCCCCTTCACAGGGGAGGTAGAAGAAAAGAAAAGCATTTACTTAGCTTCACTATCCAACAAGTTTCAAGCTGCTTGTACCTCTGGTCCTGTGAATATTTCATGCTTTTAGCTATGCCTCTCTAAAGGAAAGAAAACCACCCACTGGGGCATAACAGTCATTGTTAGTTCCTCTTCTCATGCCTTCTGCCCTCCCCTACTGGAAAAAAAAGGGAAAAAAAAAAAGAAAAAAGAAAAGAGTACTATTACACCCTCCCAGAATCCCACCCTTTGCAAACACACACACACAATACTCACTACACAAGGATCACAAGGAGATACACAAATAGAAAACTCTGAAGAGGTGTGTGCATGTCTGGGAAGGGATGGGGTTGGGGAAGGAGGCGAGAAGGAGAAAGGGAGGGAGAGATTCTAAAGCTAGAACACAACATATTCTGAAGATAAAGCCACTAGGAAATCTCACAAGTAAGGCATTTAGCCAACTGCCATATGCCCTGACAAAGATACCAACAGCAGCAGTGAGCCCAGGGAGCTGTTTTATCATTAGCCCCTCACCCAGCAGTGGTAGAAACTCATTTAGCCCCATGCTGGACTTTCATTAGGACAGACTTGCATCAGATGGTCCCTGTGTTTTGGCTCTGGTGCTGTGTGGCCCTTTATTGAGGGATGCAGCCATATCTCACCCCAGCAGGGAATCCCAGATTGGAGCTCTTCTCACTGACAGATGCCAAGACAGCAGTAGTAGCAGCAGCAGAGAAGGAGGTCTAATTCAAGGCTATCTTTTATGTTGGCATTTTGTGGCACTAAACCTTTTCTTTTCCTTCCTTCCTTTTTAAAAAAGGAACAAAAATCAAACCCTTCAGCATCTTGTGAAAAACTTAGTTCTACTGTAAATATGATAGAGTTTTTTTTTTTTCAAGAAAGAAAAGGGACCACCAACAACCACAAAGCTCAGAGAAAACAGGAAATGCCAGAAATTATCATTGGGAACAGTAGCAAATAGCAAAGCTGTCACTGGTAATCATTTTTTTTTAACCTCAGGACTGTAATAAAAAGTCAATGAAGCAAGAGATGTCAATATATTCTAATAACAAAGATGTGAAATTTAGGAGACTGTTTCCCCTCTCCTCATCTGGATGTTATGTTTAAAAATATATGGAAATGGAGAATGTGTATTGAAGTGGAAATATATATATATATATATATATATATATACATATATATATATATATATGGATATATTTCTTGGGGAAAATTCAGTCTTAGGTCATATCAGCGAAAGAGTTTGGTGTTCGTGAAAGATGCATTTTAAAAATTGGATTTTGCTTTGTTTCTTTAAAATCCATAATGAATCTGTCAAGAGAGATTGAGGAGAAAAAAAAGAAATAAGAATGCTAGCTGACTTTGTTTTATATTTATCCTCCATCAGGGAAAAAAAAAAGGATCAATGTTCAATATTTGAATCTCTAATTCTGCTTATAGCTGTATTCTATTATCATACTTCATGGAAGTGTTGGAGAAACAAATAGACTGGCTAAGAATGTTCTCTCTTGAAGAACTTGCCAATCAATCCCATCGTGTAACAAGCAAAGGAGTTGATTTTCTATTAAAATACACATCTTGCTTATTATATCACTGTATTTAAATGAAGTTGTCTTGTAAACATGCTTCACTGAAAATTTTTTTGAGATATTAGATTTGAGCTGTGGTATAACCTGGGATTTAAAATTTCAAAAGCATTCCTAGAAAGGTAACATAATGGATTCCTAGTATGGATGGAGGGGCAAGAAGCTTTGGAATGGGAAGCCGAAGTAAAGGAACATTGTACACTATCCAAATGTGAAAAATCTTAATTTGATAGTTTTAAATTTTCAACAGGCACACTCTCAGCTTAAACAGCAATGGTAAAGTTTGATGATTTTTTCCCCAAATGTGAATGACAGTGATGCAACTCTGCCCACTGAATGTTCAAGAAATTATGAAAAACCTGGAAGGGAGGTATTGTGGCTCCTTTCCTGAGTGGTAAGCAGATTCTCCTTTAGTTCTAGAGGCAGAATACTCTCTTCTTTCCTCATCTTTCCATGCAATGAGGTTTGTGGGGGTCTTTAGATCAGTGGACCCTGGGGACATTTCTTGAAGCAGTGAGTGACACTTAAGAGTCCACTTACCTCCAGGCATCCCCAGTACTGTTTGCCAATGATATGGCTTCCTCTTCTCCACTTAATCACAGATCCTTAGGTCAGGTTGTTACCTTGTTTGGCAGGGACTGCTGAATGTACTTTTTATTATTATTATTATTATTTAATGAATAATTTCAGCTCTTTTAGCATTGTCTCAGTTTCTATAAAATCACTTAAACATAAAATAACAATTTGATAGAATCTCATTTCTATTTTGGAAGAATATATTTTAACATGTTATCAAATATTGTCAAGCTGCCAGGAAGGGGGCGGGGGGTGGGCTGTATAGATAGAAAGTCAGACAACAAGTATCAAGATTAAATGAAACTAAACCAACATGAGAAAATAAATGTGGAAAACACCATGAACTATAGAGGAGTCTTTTTTTTTCCTCTCATTTACACAAAATTAAAGAAATATTTTTCTCTTCTCTTTTGTTCTCTTCTGTTCTCTTCTCTCCTCTGTTCTTTTTTCTCTCTTCTCTCCTTTATTTTCTCTTCTAAATTCATCAGAAAAAAAAATCTAATAGCCAGCCATCATGAAGAGACTAAAATCTGCCTCTTCTGAACTTTTCCTTGACAGAGATAATCATCTTTCTGCAATGTTAAGGAATTGGGATGCAAAGCTTCTGAGTACTCCTCAGGTATTATTAGCAAGTTCAGTTCATAAACCTCAGTCTCTTATAGGTGAACTGTGTTGAAGCGCCACCTACTGAAACATTGTGTGCCCCTAGGCCCTGAGTCCTTCTTACTTTGTGCTTGCTAAAGGTTGGTATTTAGTCTAACAGTGGCAAAAACTGGTTCAGGGAAAAAAATGCAGAAAAAATGAAATACTATTTTTGGAAGACAGGACTTTAAGTGTGTCAACTTCTAACTATATATTTAATATACACTTCAGTTATGCTACTATATTTGTTATCTATCCTTTTCTCTCCCTTTTTTCTTTCCTTTCTGTCTTTTTCCTTCCTTGTCTTTCTTTCTTTCTTTTTTCTTTCTTTTCTTATAATTTTTCTTTTTCCTTCTGTCATTCTTCCTTCCTCATTTTCTTCTCTTTCTTTTTCTTCTTCCTCCTTTCCTCCTTTTATTAAAAGATGGAAAATTAAACTACAAAAAACTAAATTCTTGTCATATTGAGGATTTGACTTAAAGCCACCATAGGGAAGATTAAAATCTGAAATATATCAGCCATATGGCCAAATTGTCAAATAGTATCAGACTACTTTTTATCTCTGTGTCTATCTGTCTGTCTGTTTCTGTCTCTGTCTCTGTCTCTGTCTCTATCTCTATCTCATATTTCTATCTTTCTCATCTATTTCAAATCTAATGATACACTCTCTTTACTTTGTTCATCTGTTGTGGACCACTATCAGTAAAGAAAAAGCTACGGTATTGTGGGCTTGGTGTTTGCACCCTTACCAACACTCAGATTCTAGTCTTGGAGAGGCTGGTGATATATCTGATCTACAAAGAGTAACAGTCCCTTTGTTTTCCTCCATCCACACTTAGAAAGTAGGAACCGTATCTTCTATACCCCATGTCTGTTTCCTACAAACGGTGCTTTGGAAATGCACATAGAAAAGAACTATAGAAAAGCCATTATTTTTGCATGAGAGTTTCTGCTGAAAAGGGTAAATCACATGCAATTTGAATAGAAAGTGACATCTGTTGCAGTGTGTTCAATGTTGACAGATGCAAAAATGTTCATAGTTAGAAGATCCTACACAAGTAGCCCTTTCACCAGCTTCATGAGAACACCGTACTCTGAAGGGTAAGAACTTCACCAGGAAAAAGAATGAACTTTGAGAAACCATTTGTTTTCTTTCTAATATTCAGGATATTTTATATGATTGACACTATTTCTTAAATAACCTTTGAGTAAAAAAGGAAAGGCAAAATAACAAAATCAAATCCTATAGACTAAAGATAATTAAATTAGCTAAGCAGTAAAATGAAATAATAATAATTTAGCAGCTCTACTATGATATTGAAAAGAAATCTGTTATTTTGAATAGAAAAATATTCTGGCATAGGGACAGTTAGGTGATACATACAGCGGATAGAGCTTTAGACAGGGATTTAGGAAGACCTGAGTTCCAAACGAATCTCAGACACTTATTAGCTATGTGACTGTGGGCAAATCACTTAACCTCTTCTGTGGCTCAGTTTCTTCATCTATAAATTGAAGATAATTATAGAACCTACCTCCCATGTTTGTTGTGGGAATCAAATGAAATAATAATTGTAAAGCACTTAATACAGTGCCTGACACATAATAAGTACTACATAAATGATAGCTATTATTGTTGTTGATCTTAATATTAACAGTATTGTATAATGGGGCAGCATGAGTAAAGTATTTTGCAACTCCCTTAAATCAACACAATTATTAAAATATGTTACTGTGTATTGCTGTAACTAGTAATATATAAAAATGGGAAAAGTGACAAAACAAAAAGAAAATGAAGCTGACAAGTAAAAATAGCAACCTTTAATATGACATTTCTGTTACCCAAATTGCACTTCTCAAATTCAGTTAACCATCTCTGGAAGCAAACACTTGAATAAATAGATATACCTTGTCTAATGCTCCAGAGATCATCACATTCTGGATTTGTTAGTTCAGGGGAAAGTCAGTTTCAAAGCTGAGCCTCCATAGAGTGACTCAGAGTTCAAACCTAGGAACCATGGTCTTTTTATGTCTTCTAATTTCAAATTCTGTCTGGATGCTGAGTTTAGGTATGATAGGACCCACAAGTGTAGTTCTCAGGCTTTTGTTATGAACTTATCCCCAAAGACAACAAAGTCTTATTCTATATGCAACTAGTATATCATCAGGAATAGTCAAACCATGATTTTCACCATCAAACCATCCTTCCAAATAATTGTGCTTTCTTTACAAATCCTAGCACATAGATGGTTAATTTGTATACTTTGCTAAAAGATCAGTATGTAATCAGGACTCATGAGGAAAGGTTCTAATTTAGAATATTCTGGATTTCATTTATGCCAATCTGGAAAGGCTTTGAAAGCAATGTGGCTTTGTCAAAGTGAATAAAGGTACATCTTAAATGATATTTGGCAGCTAACATCACTATGCCTTGCTTACAAATCATGATTTATGTGAATTAGAGAGGGGATCCCTGGCATTTAGCTCTCTTCTTGAATAGTACTGTAAAGCTTTGATTTTGAAAACTTTAAGGGTAGAAGAGATGGTCTTTATGAGGAAGTGAAGAACCTTGTAAGATACTTCAGACCATTTTCTGACTGTGGTTATAGTCAAGTCAATTTATCTCTGAATCTCATTCCATTCACCTCTTAAATTAGAATAATAATGCTTGTAGTAATAATAATGAAGATGAATAACGTGAAGATGGCGGTGGTGATGATGCTAAGGGTGGTGTTGGTGAGGAGGAGAAGGAGGATGAGGAGGAGAGAAATGAGGAGAAGAAGGAGGAGTAGGAATTAGAGGAGGAAGAGGAGTAGGAGGATAGTTGTACTATGTAACCAGTGATGGTCTTTAAAATGTTTAACAACTAGATTTCTAGGCAGGAGTGGGGATGTGGTAATGACACATTTTAAGATTTAATCTGCATATTAACATTTTGTCCATGATTTTCAGAAATCTATTCAACAAAATAACAGATTAAGCTCTGATTTCTAGTGGTTGTCAATTTTTGAGGTGTGTTACCATTAAAAATTTAACAATCCACTCTGGGGAGCTTGTTCAAAATGTCTACAACACACCTTTGTATTTAACTCACAGGGTTGTTTTAGGTAAAGCCTTTGGTAAACTATAAAGCAATTTATAAATGTGGTTGTTTATCATCATTATTTACCTCATCTTCTAATCAGTAGAATCTCAACACAAATGATCCTATGAAAAGCCAATACTTTATTATTAACATTTTATATGTAAAAATTTGAGAGATTTCTCTGCAAGTGAATCAAATAATTATTTTTGGAAACTCTATAAAAAGTATTTTTATAGATGTAAGCTTATCTTTTGTAGAATAACCAAGAACAATTTTGATATACTCCAATAGCAGAGAGGATTATGGGAATGATATTCTTTTTCCAACTGATTTTTATGATTTTCCTAATAGATCTCCATATTTTGTGAGATTTCCATTATTGATAGCTAGGAAAGTATGTATATATAATATGCCACTATCTGTTTCTCTTATTACTGTTGTCTCATTCATCTCACATTTTTTGATGTGGATCAGATCAAGATGAGAGAAGATACATCTCTATCATGCTATTCCTGTTATTTTTGTGTCTGTGTATCTCTGTGTGTGTGTGTGTGTGTGTGTGTGTGTGTGTGTGTGTGTGTGTGTGTGAGATATCATGAGAACTAAATCACAGGCGGATTCAATTACTGCTTTTCTCATTGAAAAGGAGTACAGTCATGTAAGCTCATCTTGCACAGGCTTCCTGAAAGAATCTTTGGTTCAACTCCAGTAGCAGATAGAACAACAGAGACGATATCTGCATTGTCTTTAACCATATGTCTTTAATTTCATTCATTATTTCATTCAGTTTCTATACTTCAAAAGAATTTAATTCCTTCTAGTTTTGAGATTTTGAGCATTTAGCATTGTGGCATATTTTTTAATCAATTTTAATGTCTTAGCAGTTGTAATCAGTAGTCCTCTCTGCAATTATGCCATAATCAGGGGATAATTTATTTATTGAATTTGCAAGGACATTGGGAAGGGATATTTGTAATGTGGGAATTTTGTTGTCCATCTATAAACATTGTTTCTAGAAAACTGATGATGTCTTTGTAGGTATGTGTGACTATTATTTTTGTTGCTGTTGAGCTGTTTCAGTTCTGTCCAACTCTTCATGACCCCATTTGGGTTTTATTTTTGGCAAGGGTACTTAAATGGTTTAGCATTTCCTTCTTCAGTCTATTTTGTAGATAGGTAACTGAGGCAAACAGGATTAAGTGACTTTGCTCAAGGTTGTACATTTAATAAATGTCCAAAGCCAGATTTGAACTCATGAAGATGAGTCATTGAATTCTAAGCCTAGTGGTCTATCCATTGTACCAACTTGCTGCCTAAAACATGCTAAATTTTTGCTCTGTACTACACTGCACAGTTTTCACAACTTCATTACATAATTGAAATTGACTCAAAAAGAAAACAAAATATCTTAGAGATAACTTTTCTGTAATTTTGAGTGTCAATGACTTGATCCAGATTGTCACCACAAACCCTTCTCTTTTTATAAAGGAATCGGTATAACTCAGTCATTTCTTTGATGAAGTTTCTCAGGGCATATTATTGGTTGAGTTAACATGGTAGTCACCCATAGATTACCTTTAGGTTCTATTCTAGCATCTTAGATGTTTCCTAGACTAAATAGAAATATAAACCTTTGATTACACTAGACAAATTTAGTAGAGTATACCTGTTTTAAGAACATACTAATACTTTTTCAAGTGAGATCTGTTTGGTACAAAAGTATTTCTGTGAATTTTCAACTTGTTTATTCTATACTTTAAAAACATCTATCAATTTTCTTTCTGCTTTTGAAGGAGGAAATGTTAATATCTTTCTAGATGCTTTGGTATGACAAGTCCACTGTTTCATTAGCACTCTGCTATCCATTTTTGCCCTGCAAACCAATGTACTAGGGGTGATATAACATTGGGGTTAATTGCTTTAAATGGGTTATTGTCATCCAACTTTGTCTTCAAGATACCAATTAGTCTCTTAACATCTGCAGTTTTAGCCTTTTATGCTAGATGGTCTTTCCTAGATAAGAACAAGATATTTGTAAGCATCAGCTTCATTCATTGGTTCAATTGCACCTCTGATTTTAAGCTCAAAACCTCTAGTCTTTATTCTTCCCTGACTCACATTAAACATTTTACACTTATCAAGTCCAAGTGACATTTTGATTTTGGCGGGGTTTCTATGAGATGAGGCAGCTGTTTAATGTGCTTTTCAGCAGTCATATAACTTGATGTCAACGAAGTATATCAAATGATTAATTTGATGTTTTGCTACAGCTTTCTCTTTCATGTGAAAGTCACACTCTTCTATTCAGGAGTGATGATAATGGGTTTAAGGTTAGACAGAATCATACAGGCTTAAGTATCTCCCTGGAAAATGCCAGGTTTTCTATCAATTGTTCTTGACATTATGGCATTGGTAGTGTGTTTTAAATGAAGAACAGTTTTTCATATGAATATCAAATACTTTAGTGTTCTCACTATATTTGGATCTATTTTATATATTTGCCGTCAATAATTAAGTCAAAGTCTTTAAGATGGTATTAATAAAGTGGGAGTGGTATTGTCCATTAAATAATCACAGAATCAATAGTGTTGTCATACTCACCCTCAGAAAATCTGGCACACCCTCTTTTTTTCTCTGCCAAAAATAATTCTTTATAGCTTGTTTCTTGTGTGTGTGTGCGTATATGGGGTGAATTATACAATCTGTGAATGTTGTTTTTGAAGTCCATAAATGGGAAATCAGACTGCATTTGAAGGGGTCACTGGCATATCCATATTTCAAGATTAAATACATGATGCTTTCTATTTATGAAAAAGGAAATAATTATTTTTTATGTGAGGAAGATGGTGTTTTGCTAGCAATATGCGACCTTGTAGCATTTTCTCATCTTCTTTCCTTAAAGTTTCTCTTTTTCCTCTAATTTGTTTACTCTTCAAGCCTCTATGGCATACTTTTTGATTGGTGTTCATTTAAAAATAATATTTTCACTGTTTTCACATTGTATTGTTTTGAATGTTTAGCTCCTTTAAATGGTTAATTAAAATATTAACAGTTTCATAAATACTTTTGTTTTCCTAAATCTTTCTTGCATGTTTGTTTCTGGACATTATAGCATATGTGTCTTTAATGGTGGACATTGACTAGATAATTCATTAGAAATTTTCTCAAGTTGTTTCTATTATGGGGGTATTTTTTTTTCTTTCACTGTATTTCAAGATAGCCCCATCTTTCCCGCTTTGGCATGAAAATTTACATAGAGGTCAATGAGAGTTAAGGATTTAAAAGAGGCCATTGGATTTGGCATTTAAGAGATTATTGGTAATTTTGGAGAGAGCAGTTTCAGCTGGAAGCCAGCTTATAAAAGGTTAAGAAGAGAATGAGTAGGGGCAGCTATGTGGTGAAATGGATAAAGCATTGGCCCTGAATTCAGGAAGACCTCAGTTCAAATCCAGCTTCAATACACTTGACACTTAGTAGCTATGTGACCCTGGGAAAGTCACTTAACCCTCATTGCCCCCCCCCCAAATCATTGAAGACAAACATGCACTTTACTATCTCTTTTATTTTAGATATCCTTGTGGAGAATTTGTTACATGTTGATTATGAAGTTCACTCTTTTCATATTTAAATAATCTACTTTGTTCTTATCTAAACTGGGTTTAGGAGTGTAAAGAATTGTTATTTGAGTTTTTTATGACCCTGTCTTTTGGCTAGAATTAAAAAAAAAAAACCCTCTGCATGCGCACCGGCCTCTGGGGCTCCACAAACAGTGCTCCACCCACTGGTTGTAGCCATTGCCATGGCGCTGGTACCTCACATCATCACCACTCACCAATGCCTACATGAGCCTGGCAAAATTATATTGATTGGAAGCTTAGTGAGGGCAGTCATGTGACTGTCAGAGTGGCCAGCCAAGGGCTGCCTGGGGTTTGCTGGGAAGGGGGAGGAGAATTCTCCATTCTAGCTGGAAGGTGCTAGAAGACACTGCTGTGTACTCTCAGCTGATTCCTGAGTGGTGGTGTTAACCAGGTTGTATAATTTCCCTTTCCCCATTTTATTTCCTTTCCCTTAATCCTACTGATCCTGTTTGTGTTTTTTATTAAAAATTGGTCCCCACAGGAGTGAGGGTATTGTTTTTATTTGCTTGTTGTACTTATTCCAATAATCTCATGAGGCAAAGGACCCTGGATCTGGAACTAGAAAACCAGAGTTCAAATCCTACATATGAACCTTACTTTCTGTTCGTCCTTGGGCAAGTTATTTAGCTCAGTTGCACATCTGTAAAATGAAAATGCTTGAAAGGATCTTAAGATTTCTGCAATGATCTGTAATATGTTGTTGCATACCTGGGACCTGATATTATCATTGATAAAAGAATTTGAAATTCTCATTTTAATGGGTATGATCTGTTTTCTTATTTCTAATGCAATATTACAATTCCTATCTTCAATATGCCCACTCCTGGTTTCCTTGCGTCAGTGATTTTTACCTTCACCAAGGTTTTTCCAATAGTTGGGGTACCTCTATGTCTGTCTCTTTATTGTTTTTTTTTCCTGATAGAGCATGATGTCAGTCAAGTGTTATGAAGATTTACTAATTTAAGATTTTCTTTCAGTCTATGTTTCAAAAACTACTAGTATAGTCTCATCTTTTTTATTAAGGATCCATCATCTTAATCGTATGATTTTAAGTTTCAATAGGAATGATACTCTTATTCAAATAAACAATTCTATATTTATACACACAATTATTTATCTATTTATTTATTAATCTATTTATCTAAAAGAATCACCATTTTGTTATCTAGGAATCTTTTACAAATTCAGAAATAAAAATATCATTGAATAGAATAGCCATTTAAATCATTGAAAATCTTTGCATAAAACCTTTGATGGTCTTTACTCTAATTTCAAATCCTTAGCAATTGATTAACCATTTAAACCCAATGTACTCATTTCTGCTAAAAGAAAAAAAATAATAAATAAGTTAGGAAAATGTGAAATTTCAATAAAATTATATGGAAAGGTACATAAAAATATTGGAGAATAACTAAAATCAAATAAGTCTAAGAATATGTATTTATAGTTGTTTATATAACTTTCTAATCCTTCAAAACAGACTTATCCATGTATTTGTCCACAAGGTTCAAATTTTCATTTAACTGCAGTAATTTGACTTATAAAGTACAACTCTGAGCCTAATTTTCATGTCACTCTCTGTGAGTGACCTGAATTCTATATTTGGAAGCTCATAGATGTGCTTGATGATGCACAAGCCTAATTTTAGGACCAATATGCCATCTTGAGTACATTAATTCATATTTTAAATAGCCAACTTTTTCACGTGGTAATTGAATTATGTTGTCTATTGTAAGTAATAAAATGAATGAGATCTTCCCCAAATGTTTATATAAAAAGTATAAGGCCATGAAGTAGCATAATTGTATCCAAATGGTTAATATGATTCTACAAAATGCCCCCAAGACATCATCAGATAACTGGGGAATTGGATGGTTTTATATAATATATATTAACAGATTTAAAAGCTCATTTTAAGAAATCTAAATATTTTAAAATTTATAACAATCAGTTGTGGCCCATATAGGTCCAGTATTTGGTCAGCAATAGGTCCAGTATTCCTTCATTCATCTATATATTTTAGCCTCCCCAATTTTTCTTTCCTTTTTTTTTCTTTTAGAAGGAAAAACAGTTCCCTCAGTATATAAAAAGACTTGATCTCTTTTGCACAAAAATCCTTCCCAGGTCTAGAGACAAATCCAGATACATTTTTATACTCATACTATATAAAAAATTCACAGATTTGCTACTTCATTTAACACTATTCAAAAAAATTTGTTAAGTTACTAAGTTTGATGAATTTTTGTTATGTGGAAATAACAATTAAAATAAAAAGATGATGTGGTCTCTGCCCAAAAGGAGGAATAATATTAGGAGAAATAAGATGTTTATGTAAATGATGCCAATGTATACGAATAGTACAAAATGTGTTACAGATTATGATGAAGAAATGAATAATAACTGTGGAATCAGGGAAAATGTTATATGGAATAAGTTGTCTTTGAGCTAAGCCTAATAAAACAACTACTGGCATTTATATAGAGCTTTATCTTTGGCAGATCACTTTATATTATGTTGTTTCATATCCATAATAATATTGTAAAGCAAGTACTAAAGATATTATTTTTCCCATTTTAAAGATAAGGAAGTTGAAGGTAGGCAGGATTTCAAGAAGCAGGTATTGATATGTGAGGTAAGAGTAGCAGAGTGATTCCAATTGTTGGACATGGCAGGAGTAAAAAGAGAGATGCAGAAAAGCACAGGACCTTTTCAGCAAACTGAGAATATTTGTTTGTCTTGAGAATGGGGTTCATTAAGGGGAGTAATTTTAAATAAGTGTGCAAGTAGTTTGGAGACGTATCTTTGGAATAGACCAAATCACATGATAAGTAACATGAACATTGGCATGATCAAAACTGATCATTAGATGATGATCTGTAGTGATGTGCAGGAAGGAATAGGAGAACAATCTGAAGGTGGAAAGAAATGCTAGTAAGATACTGTATTATGGTGGTGATAGTGGGTATTAAAAGGACAGTATATATAGAAACACTATTTTAGACACAGAATTTAAAAGACTTGACAAATCATTCGAAATATAAGAATGGTAGAGAAAAGTCAAATATCTAGCAGGAAATCCACTTAAAAGTTATTATTTAGCTTGTGCATATATAAAGATATATGCACAGATGATGAGAATTAATCCATGTACACATATATGTATGTATGCATATATAAACATACAAATACATATGTACTTACAAATACCTTCAAGTATATATCCATATGTATATAGGCAATTTCATCATTTTTAAATTTTCCAGTGAAGAAATTTCATATATTGATGTATATTAAGACCTTCCTTGCTACTTCTACTTTAAAATAGTTTCTTGTATTTATTAATACATATATTTCATATGTTAAAAAGCAAGATCTATTCTGCTATTTTATACATGTGTAACTTTGGGCAATCACTTAACTTCTTGGCCTAAGTGTCCTCAACAATAAAATGAAGAAGTTGGATGAGGTGATTGGTAAGGTCTTTTTCAGTTCAACATAATATAATTTTGTCATAACCCTTTTTACATTTTTATTTTTTTAATTTTTAATTCCATTGATCCAGAAATGTCATTACTATATCTATTTCCAATGATTTTTAAGGGAAAAAGCAAAATAACCTAGATGTTCTAAGATATTTATACAGCTGTCTTTCTGGTGGCAAAGATCTAGAAATTGTGGGCATGCCTGTCAATTGGGGAACGGCTCAACAAGTTATGGTATAAAAAAAGTCATGGTATATGATCATGATGGAATACCACTGTTCTATAAGGAGTGATGAACTTGATGAACTTAAAAAATATATAGATATACTTGCACAAAATAATGAAAAGCAAAATGAGCAGGACCAAGAGAACATTGCATACAGTAATAGCAATAATGCTTTAAAAACAACTTTGAGTGAATAAATAATTTTGACTATTATAGTGTCAGACATTTTAAAAAGAACAAAGGAAGTACCTATATCAAGAAAATGAATACAAGCCTCTACCCTGAGACATTTCTTGGCCACTCTGTATTGCTTATTTGTCCATATTCTTCTTTAATACAAATGTACAAATGGATTGTGTCTTCACATAATAAAAGAATTGAAAGGGTCCTCAAAGATTATGTCTAATTCACAGATGGCCAAGAATATCCTCTAGAGTATGCTGAATAAGTGAATGATCTTCTAGTCTTCCCTTAAAGACAATTTTTGAGAAGATACAAATTATTTCCTAAGGCATTTCATTCAACTTTTTGATAGCTCTAATTTTCAGGAAGTTTTTCCTTACACCCACCTTAAATGTGGATTTTCAATGGATATCTTATTGCTGCAGTTTTTTTCCTCTAGGATTAAACAAAATAACATGAATCTTTCTTCTATAGGATAAACTTTCAGGTACTTAGATAAAGCTATCATATTCACCATAAGCCTTCACTTTTCTAGAATAACCAACTCTGTTTTGTTGTTGTTGTTGTTTTAATAGGGCTTTGTAATGAAAGGTTTCAGAACACTGAACATGAAATTATATGATAGGCTTGAATATCAACTCAGCCACTTAATATCAGTACCACCTTGGACAAGTCACTTAACAAATGAGCCTTCATTTCTTTCTGCTTTCTTCCCAAACTGAACAAGATTCGAATTATACATTTCTGAAATATTTAAAGAAGAAAAGATGTGATGTACTTAGGAAAACTTAGAAATGATATTACTACTTTCAAAAGTTGACCAAGAGAATATTAATGAAACCTGACCCATAGACTATCTCTATAAGTGCAATGGGAGAAGGAATGGGCTTATTCTTTGTACTTGGTTCTTCAGAGCCTAGCACAGTACCGAACAGATAATAGATGCTTTATAAATATTTGTTTACTGATTCAATCTCTACAAAATCTTTATGATAACCAATTAGGCACAAAATAAATTATAAAAGTGAATGCTTGAAGATATATAGGGACAGGATGGGCAGGATTTAAAAAAAAATATATATATGTATATAGTAATGATTGGAATGATGCCACCTGTTGGAGACTTACTGTAGAAAAGCTCCACCATGAGGTGAAGGTCTTTGCAGGCAAAGCCATGCCTCTTTTCTTTGGCATCAGGAAGTGACGTTTGCTTGTGAGAGGAAGAAAGAGGAGCCTGGCGCACTGACAGAGATGCTCTTTCCTGTGGACTCTGGTAGAGAGCGGAGCTAGAAATGCCCTCTCCCTTTAATAGATAGATTAATGTAGGCCTTTCTCTCTCTCTTTACCAAATTCTTATTTTCCTTAATAAATTCTTAAAAGCCTACCTCTTACTAAGGCTTATAATTTATTGGCAACCACTCATTAGATATTTTAGACAGAATAGCTAGAATTTTAGCCCTTAACTATATATATATATATATATATTTATATTTATAGAATATATATATTCTATAATATACTAGACCTTAACAATCAAGAAATTGAATCAAAGGTACAAAAATACAAGATTACATTGCTTATATGTTTTCTAAATTTGATATGGTAGGGCCAAATACCAACCTTAGAAGTTTTCCTTGAAGGTGTCTTATGTATATGTTAAATAATATAAGACTCCTTGAAAGGAGCAACAATTATATATATATATATATATATATATATACATATACATATACATACACACACACATACATATATATACATATATACATATATACATATACATATATACATATATATACACACACATATATATACACACACACACACACACATATATATATATACACACACACACATATATATATATACACACACACACACACACATATATATATATACACACACACATATATATATACACACACACACACACACATACATATATATATATATATGATTGCCAGAAGTGTTTACTACTATCATGTGGGAAGTTCACCACTATGCTCACAAGGAATAGATACACTTTAGATAATGACAATATAATATTTGTAATAGCTAACAATTATATGAACAATTAAGGTTTATAAGATGCTTTGTATATTTATCATTTCAGTTGAGCCTCCAAACAAGCATATGAGTTAGGTGCTATTATTATGTACTTCTCATGTATGAGGATTTGAGACTCAAAGATAATTAATTTTCCCAGTATCACACATCTAATAAGTGTCTGAGTTGTACTTCAAATTGAATACTACCTGACTCCAAGTTTATGACTCTATCCATCATGACTCAAATACTTCTTCTAATGCTGAAGGCATATGGTTGATTCTGTGTGTAAATATAAACATCATGGCCAAGAACATTGCGAACCTCCTAAATGAGATTAGTATCCTATAAAAGCTAACCATACATAAAAAACTCAGTGGCTGAAGAGTATCAATTGTCTAGTCCATAGTATTCAGTTTTATGGACAGTCAATATAGCTGATCTATCAGTAGATGTTTCTGAGACAAACAATGCAGGTGAAAAATGATAAGCAATTTAATAGAAGAGGTCCAGCAAGCTGAACTGCATTTGGGGAAGTAGTGAAGTCTCCCAATGACACAAAGCTTCTCTTCAAAACAGAAGCCTATATACTTTTAACACTAATGTTTTCCCAATAATATAATACAGTTGTAAAACAAAGAATAGTACAACCTCAGAAGAATTAAGGTTGAAGTTCATTCTAGTGTCAATAGTCAGATGGAGAGTTTCCCTTAGTGGGCTGTAACACATTGCCAACGTAGAATTATGCGAGAGAAATGGCATAAAATATGTTGTCAAAGAAATGTACAACTAGGCAAAGATGAATAAGTAGTATCGTTAGAAGGCGAAAGTTTTAGAAAGTATGAAAGGATTTAAATGAATCATGTTATAAGAAGAGGTGACAAGTTCTGGGCATTTCAATTGGTGCCCATGTCATGTTAAGGTATCTGAAGGAAGATTGCTGCCCTAATGAGTGGATATCCTAATGTGGATTTTGAAAAGACATGGATAAAAATTTTGCAAGATGAGATGGTATGGAACATTTCCAGTATGTCCCACCAGAGAGTGTGTCCACGTTGATGATAACCCATCAAAGTATCACTGTTCTTTACCTTTAAAACAGGAAAAGTAATATTGACTCCATCTAATCTAATCAAGCTTTTGTGTGTTTGGAATGGGATCATAATTCATGTCCATAATAGCATTTTAAATTTTGTAAAGTGAATCTTCTCTTTTAAATAAAAATATTGTATGCAAACATAAAAATATGATTATGAATAGAATGAGGTTGGGCAGCTAGATGTTACAGTCAATAAATGTCAGGGGGTAGAGTTAGGAAGACTCATATTTCTGAAGTTTAAATCTGATCTTATACATTTGTTAACTGTATGACCCTTGGCAAGTCACTTAAACCTTGTTTGCTTCAGTTCCTCATCTCTAAAATGAGCTGGAGAAGGAAATGGCAAATCACTCCAATACCTTTGCCAAGAAAACCCCAACTGGAGTCATGAAGAGTTGGACACAAATGAAACAACTGAACAACAACAAAGATTGAGGTTGCCCCAAAAGCAAAGAATACCACCAGAAACAGTTGGCTGTAAGTTGGCACCTGTAAAATGGAAAGGCTTTCCCAAAATAGAAAAGGGCCAATTAAGAGAGAAATAGAGAAGATAGCATTTAATTAACTTCTCCATCTTAATAGTATTTTATTTTTCTAACTACATATAAATATAGTTTTTAACATTTATTTTTTTTTAAGATTTTGAGTACCATTTTTTCTGATTCCATTTATTTTACCAAGCATTTATCAAGTGCCTATTTTGTGCCAAGCACATAATTGACTTTGAAGATTTTCTGGATTTGCCCAGCCTAATGATTTCATTGATATAGGGAACTTCAGGAGAGAATGCTCCTTCTCCTAATTCTAAGGGGAACTTTTTTTTCTTAGAGTGCTGTATGAGGTGCTTAGAAGATAAATCACTTCCTCAGAATCATACAACCAGCATGTGTTAGAAGTAGAACATAAACCTAACCCTTCCTGACAATGAGTCTAGGTCCATTATCTCTATCCATTATATCTATTATGTGTATCTGTTATATAATAGTGCCTTTTTGAGGATGAAGAGACAGAAATGAAAATGGTACTTTCCTTGAAAGAGCTAACATTATTAAAGAGAAGAACCTATGAGAAAGTGTGTATCACCAAAGAAACTGTGCCTAAAAAAAGCCGAGGACCTAAAACTGTTTTGATAGTGCCGTAAGTAATGTTTCATATCAATAATCTTCCTAAAGTCTTGCCTATGCTCTTTAAATAACATGCAATTCGTTCTTTCATGGCTTTTTCCCTACTTTATGTATTCTACAGCCTCATTCATTGTCCCATCCTGCATCCAAACTAATTATTTACATTCACTGATATATTCTTCCATAATATTCTAAAAAGGATTGCCATTAGGTATCAAAGCATGGCATTAGCATACTTTGGTTTTAATACAGAAGAGTTGATAAGAAATGATCTTTGCATTCTTTACACATGATAAACAAATATATTGAAAAATATATCTAAAGAAATCTTGTCTTATTGTGAAAGAGTTTCCCTGGGTTGTTTTGCTCTGTCTCTGCCTGGTTCTACTATTATGAAATACATGCCCACAGAATATTGCCCATGGGCAGAAAGAAGCTGTGGTGTAATTTCTTCCTTGAAAAAAAAAAAACAAAAGAACAAAACAAAACAAAACATTAAGTGAGATTCTCCCTAACCTTAAGCTGCTCCAAATTAATACACTTTAGGAGTTGCATTCATATTTTTTTGGATTATACAAATAGTAATTTTCTAATAAGTTCCTTGGTTTCTTCCTTACTGTATATATCTTGAGAAAATAGAAATGTTTTATGATTATGATGATGATTATTTGTTGAATATTTACATTAAATATTAAATTGTAAGGAACTAACCACTACCCAACTTATATATCTAATCTTTACAATCCTGAATAAATGGTAATAAAGCCTATGCTTATTGGTCTTCAATGATGAGGAAATTACCACTCCATTAAAGTGTGAGTTCCCTGAGAACAAGGACTCTCTTTTCTTTTATTTGTGCCCTTAATGCTTAGGTAGTACCTGGCACACAGTAGGTACTTGATAAATGCTGTTTGACCACTCTGTTTTATTCTGGAAAGTTCTAATTAAAAGAAAAATTTTCCTCATGTCAAGTCAAAGAATGATTCTTGGATCACTCCTCTACTAAAGTTTATCAAGGCTAATAATGACCCACTAATTACCACTGGTTTGTATTGACTCTTCTTCCTCTACTTCCTTAGTAAATGGCTCTTTCTAGAAGCTACTTAAGATGCTAATAAGAATTATCACAATTTTATAAGAATGGAATCATTCTGTGGGTGGGGGGAGGGTAGAAGGGAGACACATATCACTGGGGCTTAAGCTAATGCTAGTGGAGTATCACAACCAACTTCTTGTAGTACCCCTCTAACTCCATGGGGGGAATGAATCCTTTGCTCCTGGACTCAATACTCATCTGACGTTAAAGATTATCAGAACATACATGGGCTACACAAATGTGAAACTGTCACATTGAAGAGGAAATGGACTTCTCCCTGAACCCAAAGTGAAGAATTAGAAAAAATGTATTGAAGATCCAAAGGGGGGAAATGGTAAGGATGAGTATTATAAAAATAAACAAACAAAACTAGGATAAGTTAACTTAAGAAAAAGTGGATTTTATTTTATTGGGAGTCTTTAAAGCAGAAATCACTTTTTCTGGGTATGTTGTAGAAGTCATTATTTTTTCTGGTATCTTCTACTACATGATCGCTGAATTCCCTTCCATCTCTCAAAGTTTGTATTTATTTTATGCTTTTAAAAAGGAGTATATTGAGGGTCAGCTGGTGTCACAGTGGATAGAGCATGGGCCCTGGAATCAGGAGGAACTGAGTTCAAATCCGGTCTCAGACACTTGACACTTACTAGTTGTGTGACCTTGGGCAAGTTACTTAACCCCAACTGCCTCACCCTCTCTCCAAAAGAAGTAGTATATTGGTTCCCAGTCATTTGGGGATTAGTGATGGCAAGAGAAGGGCAATAGGGTAGCAAGACCTTTCTGATTTAGTTGAAATAGAACCACATAGGTAGCATACTTATAGCCTGATGAAAACTTTGGAAGAGGAAAGTGACATGATTAATTCGTAATTTGTTTTAGGGAGGCAATATTGCAATAAAGCACCATAGTTCTAAAGTGTGGATCCTTTGAATTCTTTGATTTTTCTTCCAACTGAATTTTTTTTTTATGTTAAGAGAACATTATTTCTTTTTTTATTTTTTCTTGCTTATAATCAGGGCTGGCCATTAAACATTTTAAAGTATACAAAAAACACAAGAACTTATTTTCATTGTGGTTTGTGTTTTGAATTTTTGCTTTGCTATAACCTAAACTTCTCCCCAGGAGGATTTCTGAATTTGCAATTTTGTTACTGATTAAAGGCGGGATGAAACATGTTTTTCTTCATCTATGAATTTTAAATGGTCTTTAAAATAAATTTCTATTTTTGTAATCATTTTCTCATAGCCTGCTCCTAATAGCTGCCTTTTACATGATCAGACTTGAGTCTGTTCCAGGTCTTTTTTGGAGATAACTGCTATGTCAAAGAGCAAATAGTTATGTTGTGATTACATTCTAGTAGAAGAAGATTTAGAGATTCTGTCACTGCTTTATAGGAGAATCTGATGGAGGTTTAATAATGACTGTTGGGGCAGCTAGGTGGTACAGTGGATAGAGCACCAGTCCTGGAGTCAGGAGTACCTGAGTTCAAGTCCGGCCTCAGACACTTAACACTTACTAGCTGTGTGACCCTGCGCAAGTCACTTAACCCCAATTGCCTCACTAAAAAAAAAAAAAATCATGACTGTTGCTCTCTTAGTTGAGAATTAGTATTTCTGTAGCACAAGTTAATTGATGACTGTTTATATGTATAATTTTTTTTTTCCTGAAAAGCAGCACTGAATAAAATAGTTAGGAGGGCTTAGAGTCATGTTGACCTGGGTTCAAAGCCTGCCTCTAATATTTACTACCTATGTGATACTGGCAAAGAATTTATACTCTTTGCCTCAGTTTCCTCATCTTTTAAATGAAATACATAGATGAGATGGCCTTCAGGGTCTGTTTCAGTTCTAAGGCTATGATTCTAAGTTCCTAAGTTCTAAGTATGTTGTCAGTCCTTCAAGTGTGACTTTGAGTTTTCTCCAGGTCTTTTCACCTTAAATGCAAGTCATCACTTTCTCTTCAGAGATATGCCCAGAACACTGAATAAACTTATTCAGAATCATATAACAAGTATGCATAAGGGGCAGAACTTTAATCCATGTCTTCCTGGCTCTAAGACACACCCTCAAACCCCTTTCAAATTCCTCTTTATAATCTGAGTTAGGCCAAGTAATACCTTAGAATTTCATCATGTTCTTTTTTTTTTTTTCAGGGCAATGAGGGTTAAGTGACTTGCCCAGGGTCACACAGCTAGTAAGTCTCAAGTGCCTGAGGCCGGATTTGAACTGAGGTCCTCCTGAATCCAGGGCTGGTGCTTTATCCACTGGGCCACCTAACTGCCCCCTTCATGTTCTTGACACCTAAAATCATGGCCACATAAACTAATGTGGAATTTCAACAAGGTTCAAGGAGATAATTGAAAAATCTAGAACAGTTTGACTCTGTCATTCATTTCTGCAGCTCCAACTGGTTCACCATCCTGCTCACAAGGAGGAAGGAAAATCTGACTCCTTACATCCCTTTTGTAAATGACACAAAACAATCTACATTCAGTGCTCACTCTGCCCCCACCATGAACCATATTTTGTCAACAGTTTCCATTTTCTTAAAAGTAGCTCTTCTATAGCATAGCTTATCCTAAACAATGGATTTCTAGCCCTCAATAGAATTTTAAATAGAATTTAAAATACTTGAAGTCATTTAAGCATTTCAGATTATTTATCAAAGAATTAAAACCTTTGTACAGATGACTTGAAATGCCTAAGACCCAGTTATTTGATTAGTTTGGGAAGAAGTAGGTTCAGAAACCCAATGGTAAATAAAAATCAAATGCCATTATGTAAATGTGTTTAATTCTATTGACAATGGGTATAGGCAACTTTGGAAAGCTGATGGTAGCATTTTGACTTTGGTGTTTGTTAGATGCTGTTTTTATGACATTTCTGAAGCTCTGGGGGTAGGTTAGGATAAAAACATCACAACATATATTATTTAACCCCTGTATACAAACAAACCAATAAAGGGGGAAAAAAACCTAATGGTGAATTAAACACCCAAATAAGGATAGAAATAGAAAGGGGGGAAATGGGAGGGGGAAATAATTAAGATCTGCAGGGTGCTCTCCAGGCTATGATAAAAGAGTATGTGGAACTTCCATGAACATGTATCTAAATTTGATTTATTAAACAGGCAGAGGGTTTTTTTGCACCATATAGAAGCAGCAAGTGCATAAAAGCCTGCAGGACTGCTCTGAAATGTTCCTGTATTGATTTCATTGTTGTTAGAGTCAGATATAGATGTTTTCTTTTTATGCAAAATGCTGATGTATACCAATTTGTGACTGGTTTATGCCTTCAAGGAGTTCTCTGTAGGGCAAGTTAGTAACCATATTGTAACAGTTGGAAATTGGAAGAATCTCACTTTCTAATTCTTTTCACTTACTCAGCAGCACAAAAAATAAAAACAAAACCAAAAAAACAAACAAACCCAAAAAACTAATAAACAAACAAAAAATCCTAAAAGCTAATGAGGATCACACTCTTCCCCTTTATCTCCCCCTACAAGAATAAAAACTTGTATTAGCATTTGGGCATGGATTGTACATTAAGTTTGGTTCAGAGCAATGGATCCTTAAGCCTTATGCACAATGCATTTAATTTTTATCCATCCTGAAAACTTGTAGAAAAGAGCTTTGCATTTAACTGCAGTTATTTTATTATTGTGAAAGATAACAATCTGCTGCCTATTTTAATAGAATATATATGTATGCATATATATATATATATATATAATTTTAAGATACATTTTTAATTTTAATGGATTTTAATGGATGTTGGTTTGAAGTATCCTGTGGGCCATATCCCAAAGGTGGAGGTAGGAGATTGGAGGTCTTAATGCAGATGTATCTTGTCTGTAACCCTTTTGGTACAGTAACTGGCACATCATAGGTACTTTAAAATGGTGATTAATTGACTGAGATCAAGCTCATAAGATATGTGCCAACTGACAATCATTTAAAAAAAGGCTGTTGCCATTTTTATTAATGGACAAAAGGTCACTCTCTAATACTTGAAGTTGGTTTATATTTTAAGTTTCTAGAAGCCCCATTGAAATTTGAATACCAACAAATATCCAGAGACTACCCTGTTCTAGACCTTAAGGACAGAAAGACAAAATCTGGATAGTCACTGCCCTGAGGGAGTTATAATAACTCCCAGAGCAATAATTGCTCTGGAAGTGTAAAATATGTTTACAATTAATTAATACAAGATAAACAAAATGAATAGCCAGTGTTTTTGAGATGGAGGAGGTGTACACTACCAACATATATCAGGACTGAAAATTATTAGAATATATATATCTAAACCTGTATAATGTTTGGCTTTCTCCTAGAACCTATAAATAAGCAGACTATAGCTTTTTTTTTTTGCTTTTCTTTTGTTTCTGCTTTTAAAATAGGGGATTATAAAAGTTAACACATTTAACAGTGAAAACATCTAGTTTTTTTCTTCCCAATAGTTTTGACACAGGATGAATTTAACAGTGGTACCCCAAGAAGACATATTAAAAAAGTCCAACATTAAAGACATTACAAAATCAAAATCAGATCACCATAAAATTTGATATTTCAATGGATCTGCTGCCTCTTCAATTTTCATATATGTGTCCTCTCATTCTGTGTGGTTATTGTCCAACTCACTCTCTGTCCCCATCACCTCCAACAGAGACACATAGACAATCAAGCTCAGTTCTTCAGACAACTAATCCAGTGAGCCAATATCCATGATGCTAATAACCACCATCAAGCTTACAATGTTTTACCAACTTCCCAATAGGGAATATATAGGTTCTCCATCTCCCTCCTGAACACTGTCATGAAGTCAGAAAAAAAAAAGCTGAAAGGAACCAGATATAATCTGGTTCACTTTCCTTTATTTTATAGATAAGAAAACTGAGCTTCAGTTGGAAATGTTACTTGACCATGTTCAAATAGCTAGTTAATGGAAAGGTTGAAGTTAAAACTTAAGTTTCCTAACTCCTAGTCCACTTCTTTCCATTATATCATCAATGGATCTAGATCTCTAGATCAAATCTACCAATTATTGCCTTTAAACCATTCTACCATTAAACAGAAGGAGCTATTACAGACTTTAGGCTCCACTGTCTAACGCATTGAAACATTTATTCAATTTCCCAACATCCACACCCTTAATTAGGAAAATTAAAAGTTTTTGTTCAGAAAACCCTTAAAGTTATGAAAAACAGAAGTTGTAAATGTTATTTTCATTAACCATGTGGGTGTGCCACTTGATGCCAATATGGGAATTTCCTTCTAATTGGGCCTCAGACTGCATTGTCAATTAAATTAAAAGTATAGAGAGGTTTGGCAGTTGAGGTCATAGAGTCAATCAAATACAGATTGACCAATAATAATGGAGGAACAGACTGATCAGGGGACCTTATGTATAAGATCACTCCACCATAGACTTCTTAACACTAGAAATGAAATTAGAGACCACCTAATTCCAGGACATGAAGGTGGTATATTGGATAGAATGGCAGGACTTAGAATTCAAAAAACATGAGTGAGGTCTGCCTCAAACACTTACTGACTGTGCAAACCTGGACAAATCACTGAATTTCTCTGTGCCTCCACTTCCTCATGTACAAATTGTGGATAATCATAGAATTTACCTTTCAGGGAAATTTTGAGGATCAATTGAAGTAACATACAAAGCAGTTTACAAACCTAAAAGTGCTATATAAATGCTAGCTGTAATTATTCTTGTTATCATTCTTACCCTTTTTATCAATTCAAACTCATTTAATACATGAAGAAAATGAAGTTCAAAGCCCTTGGTAAAGGGAATCCTCCTCCTTTTTTTTTCTCTATATAAAAAACATTGTCTTTTAAGTCAGTGGTTCAAGGATCTGTGGTTTCTTTGCAGTGTTAGATTCCCTATTTTGAGTCTTGTTAAGGAAGTCTATATCCCTAACCATAGTTCCAAGATGTTGCTCACAGGATACTTCAAACCAACATCACTTATAGAGTAAGACCCCTAAAGAAACTCAAAAGGGCTCAGTTTGGGCTATGATCACATAGATAGCAAATATCAGATAGAATTTGAACCCATCTACTCCAATTGGGGTCCAGAACTATATACACTGATTCCATTTGTTTGTTAATTTTTTCCTCCTGTACTAGAATAAAATGTATACATTTCTCCTTGATCTATCTCTTCCCATTAAACATTTGGGGTTAGAGTTCAGTATAATAATAAACTGTAAAAATCATTTTAACTTAACTGAGGCCTAATCTGTGGACTTTTGGCTGGCTATCAGACTGCTTCTAATTTAGTATGGGCCCTTTATAAAAATCCCAAGATGCTCCTCCCAAATTGATAAGCAAATGCCTCTTTTTAAATAACAGCACAAGGATTTATTTAGATGAAAAAACTTAGGGATAAAGGCAACAAAGGAAGTAGGATAACAAAATTAAAATACCACCTGTCAGCTTTTTAAACTTTCTCTTCTGTGGGCACTGCCATCTGGCCCTTTTCACTGTCTGGCATGCCTGCAACTTTATTAGTGTTCTCCGCTCTCCATCCCATCTCTCAGTCTCCTTCTCTCTACCTTCTAACTGAAAAGCCCTCTCTCTGTATTGTTGGGAATCCCCAGCGTCTCTAGTGTCTCTGTACCAACCGATCTTCTACTAGCACCCCCTACCCTCCCACTGAAAAAGTCCCTTTCTTGTCTCCCTGCATCTGTTTTTATTAAACTGCGCTCTCTCAAGTGAAACTCAGGTTGCCCCCCTGGCTGCCCCCCCCCCAGCTGCGTGATGGGGCCTAGGGTTTTAAATCCAGCTTAGCCTGGCTCAGAGGCCCCACCACAGCTATAGGGATGGGGAGGGGCAGCTCTGCCAAGGAAGCCTGAGGCTAATTTTAAAGCCTACAAAACCATATATCTTTCCTTGATCTACCTGGCCTTTTATCATTGTCTTCTATATGTTATGAGAGTCAGTATGATACAGGCAATAAAGAACTGACCTCAGAACTGTGAAGACCTGAGTTTGAGATCTGCCTGATTGTGTAATTTTGGGTAAGTCACAACTCTTCAGTGCTCAAGATATATCTCAAAGTCTTAAGATTCCAGAGAAGGTTTGTAACTGTATTTGTATAAAGAGTTTCTTTTCCTGGAAAACTCACGGGAGGGCTGCGCTGGCTCAGTCATGTGCACCACATGCAAGACGGGCGCATTCCTAAAGACCTACTCTAGGGCGAGTTAGCCCCAGGCCAAAGAACTGCTGGACGCCCCCAGCTTCACTACAGAGATGTATGCAAGCAAAAGACTTGAGGGCTCTGGGAATAGACACCAGCAGCTGGGAGGAGATGGTCAAGGACCAAGGCTGATGGAGTTTAGTACTCAGCAGCTGAGATGGGCCTCCAAGCTCTGGAGGAAGAGATGCAGGAACCAACAGGCAACAGAGAGCACAGTTTTCCCATGTCCTCATTGCGGCAGGAGCTGCGGCTCCCGGATCAGACTACACAGCCACACTGTGGCCTGTGGCTCTTCAAGGCACTGATCCATGGTCTTCCATGACTGGTGGAAGCCTACTACATGGGAATTCCCAATATCAATTAAATCACAGGCACATGCCTTATCTGTACCCATATATGATATTTTCCAGGAAATTATTGCTTTATGGTTTCACAAAAACACTTGCATTTCAAAGATATGTTTTAGATCCTCAAGTTAAAAAAAGAAAAAGTTTTCCTTAGTTTTCCATGACTAGAACTATCTGACAATAGTCTTGCTTTATAAAGATTTAATTTATATAAAGCATTCATCATCAAAGCCCTGGGGGACTATTATACTACTTAAAACAAATTAAAATTACACAATGAATCATAGAAACAAAACCAATTTAAATCTTGAATGTGACTATGAATTTCTCATTCAATTTAAACCTTAGGAAAAGCCAAACTGCCTAAATCATATTGAACCCATTCTCATTCAATGTGTAGTGATGTGCACGTGAGGGCATAAGGGGTCAGTGTAGAGGCAAAAGTAATGTTGTTTCTCACCTAAAAATAGATCATGGTCAAGCCCTAGGAGGCAAATGAGTATCCTTTGTAGTTTCATAGACCATAAATTATAAGTGGCAATCAGTAATCAACTAGAGATCCAGAAATTTCCCACACTCCCACAGAAAGGTAGCTTATATGTTCTATATGTTCTCTCTCTTTCCCTCTTTCTTTCTTTCTCTCTCTTTCTCTGTCTCTGTCTCTATTTCTCTCTCTATACACACACACACACACACACACACACACACACACACCCCACACACACACACATATATATATATATATATATATATATGTCACAAAACATATATAGATACTTTTCATGGACCACATTAAGAAACATCCATGTATAGGCATGGGGTAGATATCACTCTTGCATAATTAGCAGGTATCATCAGAAGAAGTAACAATACAAGGCTGAATATATTTGGTGATTTTAAAAAATTGTTACCACACTTTGTAGAAAGAGCTATAGCTTTTATTTTAATCTCACAAAAGATGTGCTTCATAGAAAATATTATTGTATCCCAGTCATGTAACTTGTACATTCAATTGCATTCCCAATACTGGAGATTCTGAAGAACTTATGATATAAATTTTATGTGGTTTCAAACATGTGTTTTGTCTAGTCCCCATCTTGAGTAATGATATGAATTTTTGAGATGATTGAGCCACTTTGTATGTATAGCCTTGGGTTGACCAATATAAATTTTGACGTTGAGAGAATAGTCTCATTTACAATCAGAATCACAAATATCAGAGCTAACAAATAATATCTCCTCAAATTCATATCTGAACATAAATCTTTTCTATAATGAGTCCAACCAATCATCATCTAGCTTTTACTCAAAGACTTTGAGAATGGGGAAATCATCTGCTTTCATGGTAACCCCTTCCATTTTTGGAAAATATCATTTGCATATTTCTTTTTATACAAAGTCTAAATCTGTCACTCTAAAACTTCTTGTCCTACTTCCTCCAACCTGCATTTCTAAAGTTGATCTTTTTTTCAGGCAGTGAATAAATTGGCCAGACTTTTAAAAGGCCAAGGCTGACACTGATCAGAAGTGCATTTACATGAACTCTGTGCCAAAGGGATTTTTCTTTTTCTTTTTTTTCCCTCTTTTTGCAGGGCAATGAAGATTAAGTGACTTACCCAGGGTCACACAGCTAATAAGTATCAGGTGTCTGAGACTGGATTTCAACTCAGGCCTTCCTTAATCCAGGGCTGGTGCTTTGTCCACTTTGCCACCTAGCTACCTCCCCAAAGTGATTTTTCTAAAGCTCATTTCTGACAATGACACTTCCTGCCCTACTCCTGTTTCAATAAATTACCTTGGCTCCCTCTTCCATCCAGGAGCAAATAGAAAATCCTGTTTGCTATTTATAGCTCCTCCCAACATGATCCCTTCCAATCTTTCTAGGTTTCTTATTCTTTATCCCCTCATGCATTACAATCCAGTTATATAGACCTATTTGTTGTTCCTTAAATATACCACTCCATCTATTGACTCCATGCATTTATACTGGCCATTTTCCAAGTCTGAAATGCTTTCTTTCCTCACCTACTCCCTCACACACAAATTTAGTTTCTCTGCTTTCTTTTAAAATACAGCCTAAATCTTACCTACTGAAGGAGACCTGGTCTCATCCCTCTAAACCCTGGTCCCTTCCCTCTGAAATTGCCTTCCATTTAAACTGTATGTGTATGTGTGTGTGTGTGGGGGGGTATTTGTAGACACACATATTCATAGATGTGTATATATGCACATGTGTGGATACACACATATACTTACATATACACATAAGTGTAGCTAGGTGGGTATGCTGTTATCTGCCTGTTATCTTCCCCATTAGACTAGAAACTCCTTTAGGGCAGGGGTCATAATTAATCTCTATATGTATGTGCTGAGTACTGGGTATTCAAATATATAAATATTCAATCAGTCTCTCAGTATATAGATATATAGATATTCATATATATGTGTATATAATATACATAGGTATTTGCAAATGTATACATGTTTATACATGTGCATATGCATATACATATATGTGTGTGTGTGCAAATATATGTATTATGTCCTCAGCACTTAGCACAATGCCTGACACATAGCAAAGACCTAATAAATGCTTATTGATTATATAATTAAGCCATAGTCTTTATGAGTGATTAACTCAGATGTGAAATGGAGCCATTTCTCAGACTGTTATTAGAAAACTTGGGTGAGATGAATGGAGAGGGTCTTATAGCTGGCTCTCGTCATTTGAAGAGATGAATGTTACGTGGAAAGGGGATTTTATTAGTTGTGGTTTTCCCTGGAGTGTAAAACTATAAGTAATTGGTTTATGCTACAGAGATATAGAGCTCAACAAACATTGATTAAAATATAAATATACAAGTCACAATATAGGTACTAGGAACACACACACACACACACACACACACACACACACACACACACATACACACACGGAGTTCCTGCCCTCCAGTAGCTTCCATTCTACTAGGTAAAGATGTATAGACAATTGTGCTTCCCAAGAGTAATGCATCTATGTCTACCTTAAAATAAATATAGACATACCATTTCTCAGGAGAAGAGCCAATAGCTATTTAGAGAGTGGAGGTACTTGTACATAGCTGCTAATTTCTCAGTGCTCTGCCACTGGTCACACTGCCTTTGAAGACTGAATAACAGATGATATATATGCTATGCATCATCTCTTGAAGTACAAGGAGAAATTATTTTTCCCACCCCTCAAGCCTTTTATGTTTCCCCATTGTGGTGTGAACTCCCAGGATAATTATAATTGATGTCTGTGTTTGTGATACAGAAAAACAATTATGATATTTATCATAACTTGATGCCTTATAAACATGAGGCCATCTCCTATTTTTTTTAAGGGTTGGGACAGAGAGTGCTCTCTAATAGAAAAGTGTTCATCCTTGTAAGGTCAATGAGTTCTTTGGAGGCAACATGGTTCCACTCAATGCCCTTGGAAGAGTTCATTAACCCTACACAAGTGAGCTATTTACTTTTAGAGGATTGGATTAATTAAATTGTACTGTTTACCCACCTATGTCCCAATTTTCCATGAATACATAAATGTCTCTAGTCTCATTTTCTATGTATTTCTGGGAGGCATGGATGACTGGGTATTCAGGGATTCAAAAAACTTCAAATCAAGATATCCTTTATAGTCTACAGAGTCCTATAATGTCCTACAAATTACTTACCCCATGGCTTAGCACAATAGTGATGAATGGAGAGATGTCAGTCTGATCAGCTCTGAAGTTGTTTTTTTTTCTGTATTTTAAAAACCCAAACTGTCTTCATGTTTAAATTATAAACCACTTGAAAACAAAAAATAGCTCCATATAGTGATCAGTACCAAAAATCAAGGTATCTTTGTATACCTTGGGTTCTTCACCATTATAAGGAGATAGATAGCATGCCTCATCATAGATCCTCTAAGAGACATGGTTTTTTGTTTATATAGAATTTTAAGCATTTTAAAGGGTTTTTTATTATAATATTTTTCTCCTTTTAAAATTTGTTCTCCTGGCTGTGTTTACTCCATTCTGAATCAATTCATACTTCCTAAAATTATTTTAAATGATATCTATTTATTATTTCCTAATAATATTCTATTAAGTTCTTAGACCAACGTTTATACAGCCATTTGTTTATTCCTAAATGTCTCTTTAATATCTCAACCTTTTTTTCCTTTTCTTCTTACTCCCCTCTTCAAGGAATGGAATTTAATTTTCCACGTGAAACTCCTGTTTTCACTTCCTATTCCTACTGATACAAAATATAAATGGAGGTAAATGTAGGATAATCTGCTTAATAAGAAAAAAAAAAGGAATGAGATTGTGTGTGATGGCTTTCATGACTTGCTCCAGCTCCATTCATCAGCATGTGAATAATAGTAGCAAAAAAGAAAGGGAATGGATGGGTATGGTACAAGGCTGGTCATTAGTAAGGAGTAATTTGTGAGAGGTAATGGGGGCAAAGGATTCAGGAGTAGATTATAATTTTTATTTGAACTGGATCACCAAGGGTTCAAAACTAGGATGGTGGAGTATAGCCAGTGAGGGTGATAGCCTGGGAATGTACTGAGGAGTTGAAGAGATTGGAAGTCCTGATGGTGAAGAACACTATTGTGGGTAGATATTAAGGGAAAGTTGAACTTATAAAGGATTATGATAAAAAAAAATGAATTTCAGAGTTCAGGAACTAGAATACATATGGGTAATAGCAAAATCAATGGTAAAGCCATCTCTTTGTGTAGCTGAAATAGAGTAAAGAAGAAAACCAAGGTAATTTAGTAGCTCAAGGAACTATTTAAGTTAGAAATGGACTGTTTATCCCATCTGTTTAGTTCAATCTGGGATCTGCAAATCCAGTTTCCATAGTCATACAAAGTCTTCTTGTCTTGTACTTTTCTTAATTTCCTTATCTCATAGTTTCCCACACACAAACAAGCAATCCCCTATTATCAGACATCTACACACACCCTAATTAATCTATGCAAACAACAGACAAAATCTACACTTCATGGGGTGGGAGGGGGAACAAGCTCATTTGACTCTCATCATATTTTCTCCTGAATATTTGTTGTACAAAAATACTAATTATTATTTTAAGTGGGAGGACAGAGTAGAGAAAGGATATGGAGAGTAATTGAATCAAAATATGAATTCTTAGGGATAAGGAAACTCAGGAGAAAAGATAATTCAAATTGAGTAATGATAAATTATGAGACAGATAGCTAAGTATTTCAAAAGTCCCCTTTTCTTATTGTAGTGAAACATTTTATAATGATTAGAATTAAATCAACTTAACATTAAATATCTATTGTTGCTATCATCAATACCATATTACTGTGAAGTTTAAAATCTAAATTGTGGTTGCCTTAAATTGGAAGCTTCAGCACCAGTCTTTGGGCATTAAACATTTATTAAAGCCTAGAGGTATTCACAAGGAGTTAAAAAAAAAAAAGTCCTACCTAGCCTAGAGTTCCAGCCTGGTTGGGTTCTTCCTGAAGTCATCCTCCACGAGCCTGCTTTAATCAGGAACTCTTCAGCAAGCTGATTGTGGAAGCTTTTTATAGGTCTGCAGCAGAGGCAGTCCTTAAACCCTGCTTCAAGCTGATTGGTTGGTGTCATCCAAATCCATTTTTTTTGAAGGAGTTCTCAAGTTGAGTTCACAGTCTAGCTTCTGAGAACAATACCTTCTTAAGGGCTAGCCAGGTGTGATTACAATCCAGTTAACTCGAAGTAGGCTAATCAGCAGTCAATCACTCTCACTTGATTCAATCAGTCTAGATTAATCTCCAGGTGGGTCTTTGAGTATATGCGAAATCACATTATTTCATCACATTACCATATCTATTTCCATGAGGTTCCCCTTAAATATCATTAACTTTTTCTTTCTTCCTTCCTTCCTTCTTTCCTTCCTTCCCTCCTTCCTTCCTTCCTTCCTTCCTTCCTTCCTTCCTTCCTTCCTTCCTTCCTTCCTTCCTTCCTTCCTTCCTTCCTTCCTTCCTTCCTTCCTTCCTTCCTTCCTTCCTTCCTTCCTTTCTTTCTTTCTTTTTTTTTCAGGGCAATGAAGATTTAGTGCCTTGCCCAGGGTCACACAGCTAGTAAGTATAAAGTGGCTGAAGACAGATTTAAACTCAGGTTCTCTTGAATCCATGGTCGGTGCTTAATCCATCATGCGACCTAGCTGCCCCATCATTAACTTTTTAAAATTTATTTTAGTTTTCAACATTTATTTACATAAGATTTCCAATTTCAAATTTTTCTCACTCCCTCCCCCCTCCTCTAGACAGCAGGTAATCTGATATAGGTTATATATCTGTATATATATATATCTATATATAATAACATTAAACATATTTCTGCATTAGTAATGTTATAAGAGAAGAATCAGAGCAAAAAGGAAAAACCTCAAAAAAGAAAAACAACAGCACCAAAAACAAAAGAAATAGTATGGTCCAATCAGCATCCATATTCCACGGTTCCTTTTTTTTCTGGATTTGGAGGGCCTTTTCCATCATGAGTCCTTTGGAACTCTCTTATACCATTGGATTGGTGAGAAGAATCTAGTCTATCACAGTCATCATTAACTTTTGGGGTTTTTTGTTTTGTTTTGGTTTTGGTTTTTTTGCAGGGCAATGAGGGTTAAGTGACTTGCCTAGGGTCACACAGCTAGTTAAGTGTCAAGTGTCTGAGACTGGATTCGAACTCAGACCCTCCTGAATACAAGGCCAGTGCTTTATCCACTGTGCCACCTAGCTGCCCCCATCATTAACTTTTAATAATAAAATTAGCTTTTTAATAGTTATATCAAGAATCATAACTAAAATGGCCTGTGAATTATACCAGAAAAGAAGAAAAATGTAAATTTTTGAAACATTAAGAACCTTCTGAAAAGACTCATTTCCATAATTGAAGAGCAGATCCTTCTGAATTGAATTGTTCCTAAAGAACATAGTGTAACAATTACTGGGTTATGTCAGTGTTTTAGATTTCCAGATATATTCAATGGCTGGATACTCTTCAGTAAATACTGTTAACTCACATGTATGGTTACAAACCTTCTCTTACTGGCTTCAGATATTTTTCCCTTTCATTTGGAACTCAGTTCTTAAAGTTGTAGATTAGGAAGAGTCTGCTAGACATCCCAGAAATCTGAGAAAAGTCCCAAATTCATCCCTGCCCTTCTTTATTTATTATTGGTTTGGAAGGACACTGATTAAATGTTTTAGTTATTAGACTCTTTTTGGTCTCTATCTTATTATTGGAAGTGCAGCTCTCACATCACCCACTATGTTTATGTTTAATGTTGGGACAAATGAGATGCTTGTAAATCTGTCAGTCCCAAAACATTTACTAAAGAACTTAATATGTTACAGACAGTGGGATAAATACCAGGAATGCAAATACAGGCAAGCAAAAAGACATGTCCTTACATTGTGTGTATTACAATGGAGATGGGGCAAGGGAAACAGGATCTGGTGCTGGTGGTGGTGATGATGGGAGGTAAAGGTACCTGGTGGGGATCAATGTCAAAAATAAAAAGGTGCAAGAGAATCAGTTGTACAAGCTGGAGAAGAAGGGAGTGGGCCTCTTCAATAAAATGGATGTTCTGAGAGAAACTAGCCAAAAAAAGCAAGAGGCAACCCACAATGGAACAGGGTTCTTCCAATTTGACTTCTAGGGTATTATAATGGGCAGAAGAGTAAGGCACACCATCTGGAGATGAATGAAAGAAGTTATTGAACATTTAACACAATGAGGTATACCTGGCTGTAACAAAGTGAGGGTATGCCACAAGGATATAATGGAACAAAAGCAGAGCTTCCCCTTGCAAAGGACAATACTTCTACCTGAGTAAGTGATCCCATTCCATCCCTATAGCTCCAGAAGATTATTCCTTCTATAATCCCCTTAATCTCACTTATCATCAATTGTTCCTGTCTACTGACTGCTTCCCTACT
This sequence comes from Dromiciops gliroides, assembly GCF_019393635.1. Taxonomy (NCBI): domain Eukaryota; kingdom Metazoa; phylum Chordata; class Mammalia; order Microbiotheria; family Microbiotheriidae; genus Dromiciops; species Dromiciops gliroides. The sequence continues at coordinate 170,329,813 of NC_057861.1, read as the reverse complement.
GACAAAAAAAATTGCCCAAGTATCCCCTCATTCTCAAAACTTCCCAATCCTTCCATTTCTACTACTATCCCATATCTTTCTTGCTCTGGTTGCTAAAGTAGAGAAAACTGTCTATAATAGATGTCTCCACACTTCCTCTTGTGTCACTGTTTTGACTCTATAAACCAGCTTCTAACATCATTTATCTCAAACTAATCTCTTCAAAGTTACTAGTAATCTCTTTTTTTTTAATGTATAAGGTATTTTATTTTTTCCGTTACATGTAAAGATAGTTCTCAACTTTTGTTTATACAAGCTTTACAATTTCAGATTTTTCTCCCTCCCTCCCTCCCTTCCCTCCCCCCCTCCCCTAGACAGCAGGTAATCTGATATAGGTTATGTCTATATATCTCTATACATATAGATATAGATATAGATATATACACACACATATATATACATAACATTAATCCTATTTCTGCATTAATCCTGTTACAAGAGAAAGAATCAGAGCAGTGATGCAAAACCTCAAAATAGAAAAAAAAAACAACAGCACCCAAAACAAAAGAAATAATATGGTTCAATCAGCATCTATACTCCACAGTTCTTTTTTTCTTTTTTTTTTCTTGGATTTGGAGATCCTCTTCTATCATGAGTTCCCTGGAACTCTTCTGTACCATTGCATTGGTGAGAAGAATATAGTCCATCACAGTAGGTCAACACTCAATGTTGATGATACTGTGTACAATGTTCTTCTGGTTCTGCTCATCTCACTCATCATCAGCTCACATAAGACCCTCCAGGTTTCTCTGAACTCTTCCTGCTCATCATTTCTTACAGCACAATAGTATTCCATTGTATTCATATACCACAACTTGTCCAGCCATTCCCCAATTGATGGGCACCCCCTCAACTTCCAATTCCTTGCTACCATGTAAAGAGCAGCTATAAATATTTTTGTACATGTGGGTCCCTTTCCCCCTACCATGATTTCTTTGGGCAAAAGACCTAAAAGTGGAATTGCTGGGTCAAAGGGTATGCACAGCTTTATTGCCCTTTGGGAATAATTCCAAATTGCTCTCCAGAATGGTTGGATCAGCTCACAGCTCCATCAACAATGCATTAGTGTTCCAATTTTCCCACAGCCTCTCCAACATTTATTATCTTCCTTTTTTGTCATTTTAGCCAATCTGATAGGTGTCAGGTGGTACCTCAGAGTTGTTTTAATTTGCATCTCTCTAATCATTAGAGATTTAGAGCATTTTTTCATATGGGAATAGATAGCTTTGGTTTCTTCATCAGAAAACTGCCTGTTCATAACCTTTGACCATTTCTCAATTGGGGAATGACTTGGATTCTTATAAATTTGATTTAATTCCCTATATATTTTAGAGATGAAGCCTTTATCAGAAGCACTGGCCTCAAAAATTGTTTCCCAGTTTTCTGCCTCCCTTCCAATTTTGGATGCATTGCTTCTGTTTGTACAAAAATTTTTTAATTTAATATAATCAAAATCATCCATTTTGCATTTTATAATATACTCTATCTCTTGTTTGGTCAAAAACTGTTCTCCTTTCCAAAGATCTGATAGGTACACTATTCCTTTCTCTCCTAATTTACCTATGGTATCACCTCTTATGTCTAAATCATGTATCCATTTTGACCTTATTTTAGTATAAGGTGTAAGATGTTGGTCTATGCCTAATTTCTGCCATACTATCTTCCAGTTTTCCCAGCAGTTTTTCTCAAATACTGAGTTCCTATCCCAGAAGCTGGAGTCTTTGGGTTTATGAAACACTACATTACTAGTGTCATTTACTACTGCATTTCGTGAGCCTAGCCTATTCCATTGATCTACCACTCTATTTTTTAGCCAGTATCAGATAGTTTTGATGACTGCCGCTTTATAGTAAAGCTCCAGGTTTGGTACCGCTAACCCACCTTCCTGTGAATTTTTTTTTCATTATTTCCCTGGATATTCTTGATTTTTTGTTTTTCCAGATGAATTTTGTTATTATTTTTTCTAGCTGTATAAAATAATTTTTAGGTAGTCTGATTGGTATGGCACTGAATAAGTAAATTAATTTAGGCAGTATTGTCATTTTTACTATATTAGCTCTGCCTATCCATGAGCAATTGATATCTTTCCAATTATTTAGATCTGATTTGATTTGTGTGAAGAGTGTTTGGTAGTTGTGTTCATAGAGTTCCTGGGTTTGTCTTGGCAAGTAGACTCCCAAGTATTTTATATTATCTACTGTTACTTTAAATGGAATTTCTCTTTCTATCTCTTGCTGCTGAACTTTGTTGGTCATGTATAGAAATGCTGATGATTTATGTGGATTTATTTTATATCCTGCTACTTTGCTAACATTGTTAATTGTTTCAAGTAATTTTTGACTTGATTCTCGAGGATTCCTTAAGTATACCATCATATCATCTGCAAAGAGTGATAGTTTTGTTTCCTCCTTGCCTATTCTAATTCCTTTAATTCCTTTCTCTTCTCTGATTGCTAAAGCTAACATTTCTAGGACAATATTAAATAATAGGGGTGATAATAGACATCCCTGTTTCACCCCTGATCTTATTGGGAAGGCCTCTAATTTATCTCCATTGCATATAATACTTGCTGATGGCTTTAGGTAGATACTGTTTATTATTCTAAGGAAAGCTCCCCCTATTCCTAAACTCTCTAGTGTTTTTATTAGGAATGGGTGTTGTACTTTGTCAAAAGCTTTCTCTGCATCTATTGAGATAATCATATGATTTTGGTTGGTTTTCTTATTGATGTGGTTGATTATGTTAATAGTTTTCCTAATGTTGAACCATCCCTGCATTCCTGCTATAAATCCCACCTGGTCATAGTGTATTATCCTGGTGATCACTTGCTGTAATCTCCTTGCAAATATCTTATTTAAGATTTTAGCATCAATATTCATTAGGGAAATTGGTCTATAATTTTCTTTCTCTGTTTTGCCTTTGCCTGGTTTTGGTATGACCACCATATTTGTGTCATAAAACAAATATGGTAGAACTCCTTCTTCACCTATTTTTCCAAATAATTTGTATAATATTCAAATTAATTGTTCTTTAAATGTTTGGTAAAATTCACCCGTAAACCCATCTGCCCCTGGGGATTTTTTCTTAGGGAGTTCATTAATGGCTTGTTCAATTTCTTTTTCTAATATGGGTTTATTTAAGGATTTTATTTCCTCTTCCGTTAACCTGGGCAGTTTGTATTTTTGTAAATATTTATCCATTTCATTTAGATTGTCAAATTTATTGGCATACAGTTGGGCAAAATAATTCCTAATTATTGCTTTAATTTCCACTTCATTGGTGGTAACATCACCCTTTTCATTTTTGATACTGGTAATTTGGTTTTCTTCTTTCTTTTTTTTTAATCAAATTAACCAATATTTTATCTATTTTATTGGTTTTTTCATAAAACTAGCTCTTAGTTTTATTGATTAATTCTATAGTTTTTTTTGCTTTCAATCTTATTAATTTCTCCTTTAATTTTCAGGATCTTAAATTTAGTGTCTAATTGGGGATTTCTAATTTGTTCTTTTTCTAGCTTTTTAAGTTGCATGCCCAATTCATTAATCTCCTCTTTCTCTTTCTTATTCATGTAAGCATTTAGAGCTATAAATTTTCCCCTAAGCACTGCTTTGGCTGCATCCCATAGATTTTGGTATGTTGTCTCATTATTGTCATTCTCTTGGATAAAGTTATTGATTGTTTCTATAATTTCTTGTTTGGCCCATTCATTCTTTAGAATGAAATTATTTAGTTTCCAATTGATTTTCATTCTACTTTTCCCTGGTTCTTTCTTACATGTAATTTTTATTGCATCATGATCTGAGAAGGATGCATTTACTATTTCTGCCTTTCTACATTTGACTATGATGTTTTTGTGCCCTAATACATGGTCAATTTTTGAAAATGTGCCATGTACTGCTGAGAAAAAGGTATATTCCTTTCTATCCCCATTCAATTTTCTCCAGACATCTATCATGTCTAACTTTTCTAGTAATCTATTCACCTCTTTCACTTCTTTCTTATTTATTTTTTGGCTAGATTTATCTAATTCTGAGAGGGGGAGATTCAGATCCCCCACTAGTATAGTATTACTATCTAATTCCTCTTGTAACTCATTTAACTTCTCCTCTAAGAACTTGGATGCTATACCACTTGGCACATACATATTTAATATTGATATTACTTCATTATCTATAGTACCTTTAAGTAAGATGTAATTTCCTTCCTTATCTCTTTTAATGAGATCTATTTTTGCCTGCACTTTTCTGAGATAAGGATTGCTACCCCTGCCTTTTTTACTTTGCTGAGGCATAATATATTCTGCTCCAGCCTTTTACCATTACTCTGTGTGTATCTCTCTGCTTCAAATGTGTTTCTTGTAAACAGCATATTGTAGGGTTCTGGTTTTTAATCCACTCTGCAATTCGCTTCCGTTTTATAGCAGAGTTCATCCCATTCACATTCACAGTTATTATTACTGACTGTCTATTCCCCTCCATTCTATTTACCCCCTTTGTACTTTTCCCCCCTTCTTTCACCCTGTTCCTCCTCACCGACGTTTTACTTCTTACCCCTGCCTCCCCCGATCTGCCCTCCCTTTTTATCACCCCCCTCTCTTTTCTTTACCCTTTTCTCCCTTGCTTTTGTCCTCCCTTCTATCAGTCCCCCCCTTTCCCTTCCCCTTTTGCTTCCCTAAAGAATGAGTTAAGTTTCTTTATCCCAATGAACGTATATGTTATTCCTCTTTGAGTCAAATCTAATGAGAATAGGGTTGAAACCATGTTCCCCCCTCCTTTCTTTCCCTCTATTGTAATAGGTTTTTTTCCACCTCTTCATATGATATAATTCATCCCATTCCACCTCCCCTTTCCTCTCCTCCCCATAGACTCCCTTTTTAACCCCTTAATTCTTTTGTATCATCACATCAAAGACAATTTATATTTATACCCTCTATATAAAGTCCTTCTCTCTGCCCAAATACATTTACAGTTCTTAAGAGTTATGAGTATTATCTTCCTGGGTAGGGATATAAACAGTTTAACCTAATAGGGTAACTTTTTTTTCCCCCTGTGTTTACCTTTTTAATCTTCTCTTGAGTCTTGTATGCTTAGATCAAATTTTCTATTCAGTTCTGGTCTTTTCACCAGGAAAGATTTAAAGTCCCCAATGTCATTAAATGTCCATCTTTTCCCCTGAAAGAAAATGCACATTTTTGCTGGGTAATAGATTCTCGGCTGCAATCTAAGCTCCTTTGCCTTCCGGAATATCATATTCCAAGCCTTGCAGTCCTTTAATGTTGAAGCTGCCAGGTCCTGAGCAATCCTGACTGTGGCTCCATGATATTTAAATTGCTTCTTTCTGGCTGCTTGGAGTATTTTCTCCTTCACCTGATAATTCTGGAATTTGGCTACAATATTCCTTGGAGTTTTCCTTTTGGGGTCTCTTTCAGGAGGTGATCGGTGTATTCTTTCAATGATGATTTTATCCTCTGATTCTATGATATCAGGGCAGTTCTCCTTAATAATTTCCTGGAATATGGTGTCTAGATTCTTTTTCTGGTCATGGCTTTCAGGCAGTCCAATGATTCTCAAATTGTCTCTCCTCGATCTGTTTTCCAGATCAGTTGTCTTTCCAATGAGGTATTTCACATTTTCTTCTATTTTTTCATTTTTTTGATTCTGCTTCACTGATTCCTGGTGTCTCATGGATTCCTTATCTTCCAACTGTCCCACTTTAATTTTTAAGGCATTGTTTTCTTCAGTGAGATTATGCACCTTTTTTTTCCATTTGGCTAAGTGAATTTTTTAAGGTATTGTTTTCTTCAGTGAGATTATGCCCCTTTTTTTCCATTTGGCCAAATGAATTTTTTAAGGCTTTGTTTTCTTTAGCTTCCTTTTCCAAGCTGCTGATTCTTTTTTCATAGTTTTCTTGTTTTGCTTTCATTTCTCTCCCCATTTTTTCTTCTACCTCTCTTAACTGATTTTTAAAATCCTTTTTGAGCTCTTCCAGGAAGGCTTTTTGTTCTTGAGACCAATTCACCTTCCCTTGTGAGGCTTCAGATGTAGACAATTTGAGGCTATTGTCCTCATCTGAGTTTGTGTTGGCTTCTTCCGTATTGATATAGAAGCTCTCAATGGAGAGGGCTCTTTTTTGCTTCTTACTCATTATTGCAGCTTATTTATTTATTCTTTAAGTTGAGGTCTGCTCTGGGGGCACCAGGGTCCCTGTTTTGGGCTTCTTGTGCAGGGGTATGGGTGCTGTGTGGCCAGGCTTTTACTCTGAGGCCTTTATGGTGTGTGGAGATTCTCCCCCTGCACTTCCTGTCTGATTGCGCTAGGCCAGCCAGGCGCCAGACCCCGGCCTGACCCGTTCGTCTCCCTCCCGGCCGGTGCAGGTAGGTTTTTCCACTGTCCTTCTTGGCCACCAGATTTTTGAACCAGGTTCTGGGAGCCTCAGTTGTCTGACTGTGGCCCGCAGCTCCTGCTGACTTGCCCCGACCCCCTCGGCGCTGGGTTGCTGCCCTGCGCTGGGCCTCCCTTTTGCCCGAGTCAGACCGACCTTTTCCTGAAGTCTTCTAAATTATCTCTGGTTGGAGGACTGTGTCTCTCTGTCTCTTTGCAGGTTGTGTAGTTTCAGAACCCGTCCAGAGGCTTGATTTAATGTTCGTTTTGAGGGAACAGAAGGAGAGCTCAGGCAGCTTGCTGCTTCCTCTCCACCATCTTGGCTCCGCCCCCACTAGTAATCTCTTAATGCCAAATTTGATTGCCTTTTATCAGTCCTCATCCTTTTCTATGCAGCATTATTACCCTTTTCTTCTTAGGACTCTCTTCTCATGGTTTTTGGGACATTTTTCTATCCTCATTTTCCTCTTACTTATCTCCTAGCCACTCCTTCTCAGCTTCCTTTGCAGAATTTTTATCCAGTTCAATTCTGCTTACCATGGGTTAGCAGAGCTCTGTCCTGGGCCCTCTTTTCCTTTCCATTTAAACTATTTAATTTGGTGAATTTATCAGATCCCATGGATTTAATTATCAACTTAATGCTGATGATTCTCAAATTTCCTTATCAAGCCCTAACCTTTCTTCTCACCTGTAGTCTCAAACAAGCAACTACCTAGACATTTTAAAAATTATTATTTCAACTGAAGCATAATAGTTTCTATTCCATGCTCTAATTTTAATTCTCTGTGTGTCTCTATTTCAAGTATGCTCTGTAAGCCATATATTTTGAATTCTGGTTTCTAATCCATTCAGCTATCCTCTTAAATTTTATGGTTTAGTTAATCTCATTCACATTCACAGTTTTGATCTCTAACTATGTATATCACTCCATCTCATTCTATTTATCATTTATTTTTTTAACCTATCCCCTCCTCAAAAGTTGGTTTTGCTTTTGAACACTGCCTTCCTTAATCTATTCTCCCTTTTATTATCCTCTCTTAATTTTTAGCTCCCTTACATCCTACTTCTCTTATGGGTAAGCTGAGTATGTTTGAGTCTGTGTGTGTGTGTGCGCATGCACACGTGTGCGTGTATTCTACCCTCTTTGAACCAGTCCATATGAGAGTGAGGTTCAAGTGTTGTTGGCTTTCCCCAAGGCATTTTCCCCTCTGTTATAAACAAAAAACAAATGAACAAACAGAAAACCTCTTGCATGCCTCTTTTATGTCAAATGATTTTCCCCATTCTCCATTCAATGCACCTTTCTTTCTCACCTTTATGTATTCTTCTTTTGAGATCATCTCCAGATAATGGACTCACACCCATGCACTATTTCTGAGTAGATTTCTTCTAACTGCCTTAAGGTTGATAATCCTCCTAGGAATTGTGTGTATCATCTTTCTGTAAAGGAATATCAACATTTCATTCTTTTTAAGTCCCTTATTTTTCATTTATGTTTACCTTTATATGCTTCTTTTGAGTATTGTTTCAGATGTCAATGTTTCTATTTGGCTCTGTTCGTTTCGTTTTGCTTTTCCCCTTCAGGAATGTTTGAAAGTTCTCTACTCCAATAAATATCCATATCCCCCCATCCCTATAAAATCCTATTCATTTTTTCTGGGTAAATTACTGTTGATTGTAATCCTAGATCATTTGCTTCATGGAATATCATATTTCAAGTCTTTCACTCATTTATAGTTATAGCCACTAAGTCTTGTGTGGTCCTGATAGTAGCATTACAATATTTGGATTGTTTCTTTCTTGCCACTTGCAACACTTTCTCTTTGATTGGCAAGTCTTGGAATTTTGCTATAATATTCCTTTGAGGTTTTATTTTGGGATATCTTTCAGACACTGCTTGAAGGATTCCTTAAATTTTTACTTTGTCCTCTGTTTTTATGATATATGGGCTATTAAAAATATTTAATATGATATCTAACATATTTTTATTAATCATGGCTCTCAGGTATTTCAGTCATTGACTATATTAGAGATCAGTTGTTTTTCCCTTGTGCTATTTCATATTTTTGTCTTTTTTTCTAGACTTTTTACTTTGTTTTTTGATGTGTCTTCAAGTCATAATTTTCCACTTGATTAATTAATTCTTGGTTAGTTTCTTTCACTTAAATAATTCTTAATTTTTTTGTTTTTGTTTTTGTTTTTTTGGTGAGGCAATTGGGGTTAAGTGACATGCCCAGGGTCACACAGCTAGTAAGTGTCAAGTGTCTGAGGCCATATTTGAACTCAGGTCCTCCTGAATCCAGGCCTGCTGCTCTATCCAACTGCACCACCTAGCTGCCCAATTCTTAATTTTTTAGTGAGCTTTTGTACCTCTTTTTCCATTTGTCTAAATCTGATTTTAAGGAGTTATTTTCTTCAACATTTTTGTGCCTTTTTTGCCCAGCTGTTAATTATCTTCCTGTGATTTTCTCGCATTGTTGAAATTATTTTTCTATTATTCTGTACGTCTTTTATTTAATTTTCAAATTTTTTACTATTGCTCTTTTTAACTTTATTTAGCTCTTTTAGGATTTCTTGTTTGGCTTATGTCCAATCTCCATTTTTCTTTGACATTTTGTATGAAATTTTTCAAGTACTTTGTCTTCTTCTGAGTTTGTGTCACCATAGTAGTTTTTATTGAGTCAGATTCTTTCTTTATTGCTTACTCGTTTTCCAGCCTATTTCTTGACTTTGATCTTTATGTTTCAGTTGACCTCTAATCACCTTTTGAGGAGAGGGAATGACTGTTATTGCTTCTATTACTACCACTGCTGTAGCAACAGTTATTGCTAATACCACTTATAATACCTATTTCCACCCAGGTATACTCCTGGCTATCCCCAACTCCAGCATTCATACACCTCTTTTTCTATCCTTTGACAATGTCCAAGCTGCAGAGAAAGAAAACAAAATAACTCACTTTGACTTTTTATTGGTTATCCCACTCAGAACTTGAATTATCATGCTTTTAATTTTTTTTAGAGATATTTTTTTGGGAGAGTTTGGCAAATATGCTTAATCTACCATTTTCGCTCCACTCTCCATTCCTTTCCTAGGCATCTTAACCCCCATATCCCATAGACATCAAACAAGATATGTCTAAAATCATACTCATTATATCACCTCTCCTCACCCCCCACAAAGTTTCTTATTAATATCAAGAGAAAAACCATATGTTTCCAAAGTTTGTCAATTATATCTTTGAAAGTATAGTCCCTCCTTACTCCCTCTGATATGACCACCACCGTGGTATAGGCTCTCATTTCCTCATGCCTGAACTAATGTCCAGGTACAAACATATACCTCATATACTAAAATTCCATTGGCTCCCTCTCAATAAGAACCAAAGACAACACCTATAACATTCAAAGCCCTTCATAATCCAGTCTCCATCTTTTCAGTATTCTTATATCTTACACCCCTATTCTCTTTTACACTTCCCTTTTCTTCTCAATTCTGTTTGTTGCCCTCCTTGGAACACTCCCTAGAAGATAATTGCTCTATCATAAAATGTGTTACCTACAACTAAACACTATATTCCAGATATAATACAAAAGCAATTATGTTTCACTCTATGTAGAATTCTGGCTTTGGAGTCAGAAAGAAATGAATTAAAATCTAGTCTCAGATATTTACTAGCTATTTGAAACGTTGATAAGGTACTTAATTGCTATTTCCCTCAGTTTCCTCAATACTAAAATTCAGAAAATAATTGTACCTTGTTCCAGAATTATTCATCCAGGAGCTAATAGTGTTATGCCTCAAGTGAGGTAATATTTTGTAAAGCACTTAGCACAATTCCTGACACATAGTAGATGTTTAAGAAATTTTCATATCCTTCTTTCCTTCAAAGGATCATACATTTAGGGCCAAAGGGAACTAAGACCATGAATTCCAATTCCTTATTTTATAGTTAAAGAAATCAAGACCCAGACCTTAAGTGATTTGTTCAAGATGACAAAGGGCAAAAGGAACAAAGCCAAGTTTTGAACCCAGTTCTTTTTAATTGAAACCCCTACTTTTTCTACTCATCTTTTGATGAGGTCAAGTATAGTGAAACTATTACCATTTTCATTCTGGACATTAGAGTTCTCTTCCTGTAGCCTGATTGCAGTAATTTTTAGGACTTAGACAAATCAGAAAATTACATTGAGTTAGCAATGTCACTGTTTTAGTCTCTCTCATCTACAGTATTCATAGCCTAAAGACAAAATAAAATAAAACCAAAAAAACCCTATTTTAAATGTCCATTTCTTAACATTCTTTCTTCATTTGCTACAGAAGTGACAGCAAATATATTATGCTTACTGTTGCCCCCCAAAATAAAGCTTCATAATTGGTAATTAATTAATTAAAGCCAAACACAATAAAACCCTATTATAAAGTCTATCATCCAATCACCTGAGACATTGTTAAAGGACAATATTATTTTAATAAATTTTTGATGTCTTAGAACCATTTGTCATTCAAATAAATTCTGGAGTCAATTGAATAACTTTTTTTCTTCCTTTCAAAATCAAAAGATTAATTTTTGGTTGACTAAACTGGGAAATAGCCATCTAGAAAGGTCAGATAGCTCACAGAGATGTTAAGTGAGAGAAATAATTTTTACCTATATTTTCTGACTCCAAATCTAGTACGCTTTCTACTACTCTCCTATGTACATAAGCTTACAAAATAGTCAGGATAAAGAACATTCCAAACTTTTGGAAAAATTAATTATTAATTGAATGACAATCAGAAGAATAATAGATGGATTTCATTTATTTAAGATGCCAGTATAAGCAGATTTCCTAAAATGTGTATCAATTTTTTGTTTTCTGGTTTGTGTCACATAGGGAGCAAATCTATATCTATATCATCTACATCTATATATAATATCTTATATCTTGTTTATAATATATTATATATATACATATATATTAAGTTGAAGACAAAATACAAAGAGATGTATAAGTATTACTCATTCAAATTCTCTAATAGAGAATAAATTATTTTCCTGAGGTATTAGTATTGTGGCAGGATAATGGTAACTGAAATTTACATACATTTATATAATACTTTAAAGTTTGCAAATCATTTGAAGTAAATTATTTTATTTAATTTCACAACCACTCTGTGAGGTCAATAGTAGAAGTATAATTATCACCAGTTCTCTCTCTCTGCAATATCTGTGTTCTGCTGATGTCCTGCCTGGAATGTACTTTTTTTCTCACTTTGACCTTGTAGTAACAGTAGTCTATTTCACAGCTCAGCATAGTGAATATTCCTAGGAGAAAACTTTCTTATTCTGCTTATTTTAAATAATAATAATACTTAAAAATGATAAGGCATAATTGTATATTTGCATATTAATAGTAAATAGACAATACAAAGAATACATTTCACCAGTATAATCCCATGATATTTGCATATCAAATGTTATGACATAATCTAGAAATATATAATTATAGTATAAATACACAATTTGTAAATACATAATACATAAATAGCTAATAATTCCTTAGTACTTTAAGATTTTTGAAGCATTTTACAAATGTTTAAATTTAACTTTACAATAAGCTTATATGCACCTAAGGAAACTGAGGCAGAGAGTATAAGTGACTTGCCCAGAGAAACACAGATATTAAATGCCTGAGGCCATATTTGAACTCACACTTTGATGACTCTAGATCCATTGCACTAAGTAACTGCCTCCAAATGACTCAGGAAAAGAGGAGCTAGAACTGAGTAAGCATACAATACAGTTTCATAACATCATTTCTATAGAGCTGGAATAAGTAGCTGCTGTTGTTGCTGCTGCTGTGGCTACTACTATAACTACTATTGCTACTACTACTGTTGCTGCTACTGCTGCTACTGCTGCTGCTGCTACTACTATTACCACCACCACCTCCACAGCCACCACCACCACCGCTACCACTACTACTACCACAATTATAACTACCACTCTTGCAACTATTAATTACCATTTTCATCATCAATTATTTTCTAATACCCTCTCACACTTCCTCAAAATATAAACTTAAAATTATCTTTTTTTCTGTTGCATCCCTTCTTCCATACACCCAAGTAAAATTTAAAAAAAAGTGCCTTTTATTTTGTCTTTTTACTACCAACATCTAATATAGTAGGAACTTAATAGTTTTTGGAACATAGTAGGAACTTGATAAATGGTGATGGGACTGAACATATATTGAAGCTAAGGGAATTTAAGTTACTTGAACCTGATCATGTATGTAGCAAGAATTAGAGGCAGGATATGATCCTAGATCTTCCTGTTGGAACTATACCATGTGGCTTCTCTGACAGAATTAGGTTTCAAGATTTTATATAGTCCTTAGAATCATAAACATGATAATAAAGTAACTTCTCCTGTCAGAAACTGGATCTACACATGAACTGTGGAAGATATAACTTTGTATCGAATCTGAGTAATGTAGACAGACAATCCAAATAATTCACACCAAGAATATTTCCTGGGCTATTTTCTGCCTTCTATTCCCCATATGAGCCTCTATAAGACCCTGTAGGGTTGCAGTTTGTGATGGTCCATCTCAGAAAGACATATGCCAAAACTGGCTTATGGCATGAATACTGGTTGGTGTCTGCCAAACTCTAATTCCCCTTTTCTGACCACTTCCTTCCTTGGCTCCACAGAACCACCTGGGGCTCTGGTACCAAGCCAACCTTCTGCTGAATTCCATTGTCTTCCTTGGTGACTTTTTTTTAGGTCATGAAAGAATTTGCTTTCTAAACACTGTGCCATGAGTCATTAATTCCTAAACAAATTCAGAGATAAGCAGCTTACACAAGTGTCTGTATCCCTCAATATAAAATAAATATAGTCTATCTTCCATTTATCACATAAAGTTATTATAGGATTGAGGTGAACAGGGGAGAGAAAAGATAGTTTTGCAGTAAATGATTGGGTAAGAGGCTATTACTAGGAAGTAAGGAGCATGAATTTGGATTTAAATTCATAGAATTTCCTTTGCTGGGAAAACAAGACAATGCAAGGCATTCCTTCAACTCTCATAAAAGAGATTCTTTAAAGACCAATAAAATATTTGACAAATCGTTTTTGCATTATTTAGAAGAATATTGAGGGTAATCCTCATTCCCCCAAATTTGACATATCTTAGATACCCTTTAATAACTATACCAGAGTGTCTAGGTGTTTTGGTGGATAGAGCACTGGGGTTGGAGTCATGAAGATTTTAGTTCAAATTTGGCTTCAAACATTTACTAACTGTATGAACCTGAGTAAGTCACTTAACTCTTATCTGACTCAGTTCTTCACCTGTAAAATGGGGACATACTGGACAAGTAAATGGCAAGTCACTTCAATAGCTTTGCCAAGAAAACTCCACAGAAAAATCCATGGGTTCACTAAGAGTAAGACACAACTAAATAACAACAATAATCATTATATCTGATTATTTTGTACTATTTAGGCATATTGAAACTTTTCCAAAAAAGAATTACAATATGTTTACATATAAATCTTTAATCCTTACAGCTACCCTGAGAAATAAATAGGATAGATATTAGTCCCACTTGGGATAATGAGATAAGATAATGAGAATTGAAATGATTTTATCATTGTCACGTGTCTACTATAAGAAGGCAGGTTTCTTCCTAATCCTGTTTCAATTATTATGAAAACTGGGTCTTTTTCTCAGAGAAAAGGTTCCACTGAATTCTTTGAACACCACTTTTGACAATCTGACCCTGGACATTTTTATAAAATATCTTTTGAAAGTTGTCCCAGAATGACCAGATACACAGTGAAAAACCACTCAATTTGGAATCAGAAGAGCTGGGTTTAAAACTTGATTTTGCTAATTGTATGACCTTGGAGAAGTTCATTTTATTCATCTTTAATTCCTCAATTTTTAAACTATTGGGCTGGTATGCTTAGCCTGTGTAAATACTAGTTCTGGACATAATCAAAGAATATGGAAAATATTCTCCCCCAAGATACAGCATGAACACAAGGAAACCCTCTTACTATGGGAAATTTCCCATGTCAAGACATGGACATGAGTCTCATAAGACAAGAAGGCATTGAATGGTATGGATTTGTATTGACAGAATTCCAAGATGCATGTATTACTCAAAAGATCAATTTGACTGACAATAGTGAGTAGGACAGAGCACTGGGGAAGAAAGAGGTAGAGAGGCTCATTTAGTCCCAATATAGCTGAAAAACTACTTAATAATTAGAATTGGTCTAATACCTCAGGAGGTAGGGGGTTTCTTTAACATCAACCCTACTCTGGAAGTTTTCAAGTAAAAGTTAATGATTTCTTTAGGAGTAAGGGGTAAAGATGATCCTTTGTGAAGTTTCAGTTGAACTCTGAGGTAGGCTTCTGAGGTCCTTTCTGACTTTGAGATTCCAGGTTATGTGACTTCATGCAGATGATCATCCATTCTGCCAGTCCTCTTTACTGCAGGGGAGCCAACAGTTGTAATTCCTGAAGAGCTTCAGGACAGTAGGTTCACTTCGGAACTGGGCTTTGCTGCTTCCTGTGCTGTTAAAGGTAATTGAATAGAAGCCAGTACAAGTACAATTGAATATGTAGGCCAGAGGCACTAAGTTGCAGTCTCAAAGAGGTCACACTGAAATGAATTTTTTAAAAGGACTATAAAATTGCATCTAAGATAGATGGGGAGCAAAAGCAATATTTAAATGAAATTGTTATGGATATAAGTCACTTGCCAGGCATTATAACTATTTCCAACATAAAATATGTTTTCACTTCATATATAAAACATTGTTATTATTCACATCGTATGACATGTTAACATATTAAAACTTAAATGTTTAATGCATATATTAAAATTTTGTGTCATCATTAACCCAGCTGATGAATTCTCTTTGAAAAAAATAATGGAAAAGATATGTCAAGATAGATAATTTTTACAATTAGAATGAAAATATGTAACTTAAAGTGTGGTAAGATAAAAATGTCTAATTCAAAGTTTCACAGCCCTTTCCTTGCTCATGGGAATCCTCCTGCCATTTGTTTTCCTATTAAATGACATTTCAAATACTTTATTATAAACATAAATCACATCTCCTTTCGAGAAGGCGAACGACAAACCAAATTTGAGATCTGACTTGCATTTCTATGCCCTACCCAAGACTAAATAGATGAGCAGTTGCTTTACAGATTGCATTCGAAGGATAAACAAAGAGATACAGCAGATTATGAA
Source organism: Dromiciops gliroides (assembly GCF_019393635.1). Classification (NCBI taxonomy): domain Eukaryota; kingdom Metazoa; phylum Chordata; class Mammalia; order Microbiotheria; family Microbiotheriidae; genus Dromiciops; species Dromiciops gliroides. The sequence continues at coordinate 170,314,130 of NC_057861.1, read as the reverse complement.
AGCCACGTCACTGGAAACTGACATCTATCCTTATAATTCATAAGCTTTACAAGTCAGTCACATCACCTGAGGAGACAACCATTATACACATCTTGCTTCACCTATTCCAGAGAAAAGAACAATTCTCATATCATTTTTTCTTTCTTTTTTTCTTTTCTTTTCCTTGATAGAGACATAACAACAGACTAGCTTTGATTGAATTTCTGTAAGTTTTGTTTTGTTGGTTTTTTTCTTGCCAGTCCAATTGACAAAGAATTAGTCAATAGAAAACTTAATCACTGGATTTACAAATGAACCTCGCTTACAAAAAGGATCCCCCTATAAGAGGTCCTCCCTTGAAGGTTACTAGGAAGAGTGGGAGGTACAGTAGAGGGTGTAGAGAATGGTTTGGTTCATATATGGAGGTAGGAAAGAAGCTGTGAAAATCCTGACCATTTAGGGGAGAAGACCTCAGAGGCAAAATTCTAACTAGAGCCAGTCGGCCTGTGTTGGCCCAGAACAAACATCAGGAGTATGTAATGAAGGCATTTACTTAGTGCACAGTGTACAGGGAAGCACAACAAGGGACACTTGTTATAAATGCACCTACTTTTAATGCCAGAAAATTCCATTCTCCATGGCATGTATGTATTTATTTTGTGATAAGTCGCTGCATTTGTTACAGTGAATGTTCAAAGCCTCCAGTGGATACTAACACACAGGAAGTAAAATTTTCAAATGCAGTGGGGCAAAATTTTGAAACCTTGCCTAGGGCATAGGCATGCCTCATCTAAGCTTTGGTGTTGGCCCTGGCATTTCTTCCTCAGAATCTGTCCCTCTGCATTGTCTGTGAATTTTTACCCCACTGTCTTCCATTAATTGATATTATTTTGATTAGAGAGTTATTTAAGCAATAATGATGAAGCCAAAAATATATCTCTAACACAGTTTTGGGGTTAGCAGAAATCTGTACTATAGTATGGATTTAAAAAACCAGTTACTCCATGATTTCTAACTAGGGTCAATTACAGTAACACTTTTAAATAAGAAGAGATAGGTAATTTTGGTGGAGACCTATAGTGAAAGCTCTTGATAACACTGGGAATCATGGAGCAAAGGATTCTAAAAGGTTCAGGAATGATATGTCTGACTGTGTCACAGATTATTTAGCATTAACCTAGATGAAAAATTTTACATTAATGAAAAAAGAAATGATAATTCAAAATTCATAGCATCAGATCAAAGCATACTATTTTCACTTTGTGGTTTTTGTGATTTTTTTCATTTTGTTCTCAATCTTTCGCAACATGACTAATGTGGAAATATGTTTGACATGATTGTACATATATAACCTATGTCAGATTGCTTGTCATCTTGGGGGGGGAGTGAAGGAGAAAAATTGGAACTCAAAATCTTACAAAAATGAATGTTGAAAACTACACGTTATTGGAAAAATACAATTAAGGAGAAAATTATAGCATCCATAGCTATACACATATATCATAGGATCATAGATTTAGAGCTGAAAAGAACCTTAAGAGGAATCTAAACCCTTCAGAAGAGGAAACATTAAAAAGTGACTTGCCTGATATCCTATAATTAGTAATGAAAAAAAGTTACACCAGATAAAGTAGGATTCAGATAGCGGCCTTCTGATGTTGAGTCACATATTTCTCTCTTGCTTATCTTTATCAAATAAATATTCTTAAAATATCTTAAACCAATTAACCATCCCTTTTCTCATTAAAACTGTACTGTACTTATGCAGTAGGTTTTTTCTATTTAATATAATCAAAATTTTCCGTTGTTTCCTTTTGTGGTCACCTCCATTTTATTTAGTTAAGAATTTTCCATCTTGATCATATTTGTGAAATGTATTTTCTTTCCTTAACTATGATTAAATTGATATAATGCTTTTGGTAGGGCATTAAATCTATATGTTTATTGTGGCACATGGTGTAAATCATTGGTCTAATCCAAATTTGCTTCCAGATTGGTTTCAAATTTTGTTGTTTTCATTTGCATGGTTATAGTGGTGGTGGCTGAACAAAGTGTCCTTACTTGACTGGATGGTCAGTCCTTGGGCTTGTTGAATTTGATCTCTTTTCCATTGATAATGAACCTTATAAATTATTCACGGTGGAGAGCAGTTCAGATACATGATTTCATCCGTGTCTAAACAAAAATATCTAATCATAGTAAACTCCTTTTGCTCACTCTACTTCAATGATTTGAATTAAGGTAAGTCCTCAATGTAGAGTAATGGGTATTTATTTCTTGCACCCATTTCCTGTGTACCTTTAATACAGTTGGGAAGGTCATGGAGAAAACACTGGAAACATTGTGGCAAACCAGCCAATACAGTGTTTTTTCCATTGCACAGAAACATATAAGAGGAAACAGTGCAAATGCATCATTTGCAAAGATCCATGTCCCCACTCCCGTTTTCAATAGAAAGACCATTCTTATATCTTCCTGAACTACTGTTTTTATCATCTAACTTCCCTCCTCAAAAATCTTCAATGTCTATTCTTTAGTCTTGTTCCAAGATCTTTACAACATGGTTCCAATCTACCACTTTAGCTATGTTTCCCTCCACTCTTTCTCATAGGAATCATTTCACCAAGGTTGACAATTCTATTTATTATTCCTGAGTATGAAAAAGTCAATTCACTTCCCTATGTTTCAGTTTAGATAGATAGATAGATAGATAGATAGATAGATAGATAGATAGATAGATAGATAGATGCATACATAGAAGAAAGATTATTATAGTATCTACTTCACAAAATTTTATCAAGTGAGAAGTTATTTGCAAACCTTAAAGTGTTGGCTATGCTATTATTTTTGTTTGTTTGTTTTGGTGAGGCAATTGGGGTTAAGTGACTTGCCCAAGGTCACACAGCTAGTAAGTGTTAAGTGTCTGATGCTGAATTTGAACTCAGGTCCTCTTGAATCCAGGGCCAGTGCTCTATCCATTGTGCCACGTAGCTGCCCCTGGCTATGCTATTATTAAAGTGTTATGAAGTACTTTGAAAACTTTAAAATACTATACAAACATTTCTTGTTGGTTTTATTGGTTTTTTATCCTATATTTTAAAAAATTCTTTTTATAACTAAAGTCCAGAGAAATGCTGCACATGAGGATAAAAGAATGGTAATGATGGTAGCATTGATGAGGAGGAGGAATCTTATTTGGATAAAAAAATTTATAAGATAATCTCATTTCCTCTTGGTTCACTCAAAGCAACTCATGGAAACTTTGATAAGCAGACAGAATGACAGGGATGCTATATAACTCATCCTATTCTCACTTCACTTTATTTGTGTTCATGATAGGTCTCCACTACATGTTGAGAGCCTTTGCATTATATGTGGTTTGGAGCTTATAGCTGTGTCTATTATTGTGATTTAATTATCCTCAACTGCTTCACTGGAATTCTGATAGAAATGGAAATATTATTTTAATTTAAACTCTTATGGGCTTTATACATATGTATAAATCTGTTGAATTGTTATAATTGAATAAATCAGTTATGAAGTTTAACTTCTATAAGTTCACTAGAAGAAACCTTACCATAATTCCAATGATACACACATATCAACAGAGATGATAGATATTCAATCTGGTTACTATACAGTTATGATTTCTTTGGCTTGTTTTACATAATTTGAAAGCATTTCATTCCATATATTTTGGAAAACATGAATACTTGGCATGGCTATACCTATTAAAATTTGTCTTAAGTTTTACATTTTTTAATCTATGTTTCTTTGGGAAATTATGGATAAAAGTTAGCTGTCTTATAATAATACAGTTCAATTTCAGTTTATCACTTTTCCATTATGAATTCTCTAGGCCATTTTAAGGCTCTGCTTTTTAGAATCATTTTTCCCTGTCAATCAGTGCTAAACATGGTGTGCCTCTGATGTATATTTGTATACAAATCATGTCTTCCCAGGTATGCAATAAACAAAATATTTAACCAGAATTTCCCTAGACAAAAACCCTGAATTCAATGTGAAGAATATGGGTCTCAGCCTAGCTATTTATGTCTGTAGGGTCATTTCAATAAATACTAAACAACCCAAATTGTTTCTTCACCCTCTTAAATATGTTAGTGAAATAGATGGTATAATAGAAACAGGATTGGACATAGAATAAAAAATCTTGGGTATTGGTTTGACCTTAAAGGAAGGAGGGGTTTTAGATGGTAATAGGTCAGGGATGAAGATAAGAACTAGGAAAGTTCAAGTCAATAACTCCCACTCCCATGTTGAATTTTTTCATACATCTCAAATCCATAGCACTTTGTATTTTCCTTCACAGTTATCAAAATACGAAATATGGGGGAAGCTAGGTGGCGAAGTGGATAGAGCACTGGCCCTGGAGTCAGGAGTACCTGAGTTCAAATCCGGCCTCAGACACTTAACACTTACTAGCTGTGTGAGCCTGGGCAAGTCACTTAACCCCAAATGCTTCACTAAAAAAAAATATGAAGTATGGTGCTTATAGATGTCCAACTATATCTTATGTCATTAAAAATTATATTCCCAATGTTTCTGACAATAATTGGGACAGAGTACAAATTCATTACGTCTGATTAATTGATTGCTATTTGCTGAGCAGCTTTAAAAATGTCTGCCACAGTCTAAAGAAATGGCATTAGTGAGATGATAGGAGGGGCCATGACTGATGTCGAGCATCTAGTGCTCAAAGGATACCACTACTGATATTCTTATTCTTCATATTGAGTGAAACACATTTCCAAAAAGACCCAAAACTTTCCTCTAATTTCCTATTCGTTCTTCTCAACTGCCCAACACTTAGCACAGTTCCTTACACATAATAGAGAATTCACAATTCTGTGTTAAATTGAATTGAATTTGCTGAGGAACAAAATAAAAAATTATTGAGTTCCTTAAATTTGCCAGACACTGTGCTAAGCACTTAAAAAAATCATTTAGTACTTCCTTTCCCCTGCTAATCATTTCTTATAGCACAATAGTGTTCTGTCATAATTGCATACCACAATTTGGTTAGCCATTCCTCAAGTGAAGGGCATCCCCTCAACTTCTAAATTTTGTCATCAAAAAAAAAAAGCTGCTATAGGTCCTTTTCCTTTTTGTTTTTTTTCTCCCTTTTTCGATACAAAACTAGTATAGTTCTAAATTGCTCTACAGAATGGTTGAATCAGTTTAAAACTCCAGCAACAGTGTTTTAATGTCTTATTTTCCTCCACATTCCCTTCAATATTTGTTATTTTCTTCCCACCCTGGAAGCAGAGTCAATCTAATAGTTATGAGGTAGTATCCCAGAATTGTTTTGATTCTCATCTCTCCAATCAATAGTTAGTTGGAGCATTTTTTTCATATGGTTATAGACAGTATTGATTACTTCATCTGAAAATTGTTCATATCTTTTGGTCCTTTCTCAATTGTGGAATGTCTCTTATTTTTATACATTTTACCCAGTTCTTTATATGTTTGAGAAATGAGGCTTTTATCAGACAAACATGTTTCATTTTTTTTTCACAGTTAATATTGATAATTGTATTTCCCTTCATCCTATTCCCTCACCCTTTTATTCTATTCTCTCTCTCCTTTCACCCTGTCCATTCTCAAAAGTCACATCAACTGCCTGACTCATATGAAAAAAGTATAGTTAGATATTTGGAAGCATCTCTCAAAACAACTTAATTAGAAGCACCCCCAACATGTTGATCATAATCAGGTATGTCAGTTTAGTTTCTGTGTAGCTAATATAACTGTAGTATCTTACATTAATAACAGTGTGTCACCCATCACAGTATGTAGTCATTTTGCAAACTTGTGGTGGGAGACTAGGGGGTTTAGGAAAGAGAATGTGGATGAATATGTTGGAGAAAAACAATCAAAGATGGTGTGCAACATATATATATATATATGAAAGATAGCACATGGCTTCCCTGGAGAAGAGTGATTTGCTAAATTTAAAAAAATATTTTGAGTCAGTGAGATATTTTGAAATATTCTTCTAGATTTTGTATCCTAGTCATGAGTCAGGCATTCTTAGGCAACTGAAACTGGGGAGGAAAGTTAAATCAAACCAAACATTAGGGTTTAGTCTAAGAATCTGGATGTTTACTTTAAACACACCAATATAGCTAGGTTGATGTTTATTTTCAAATAAATGTTTGCTCAGTTAATGCATTCCTAATCAAATAATGTGCATTCAGTAATGGAAACTTCAAATAAAGTTCTGCATGCCCTCAAAAAGGTAAATAAATTAAATATGATTATAATACTCTACTTCCTGGGAGATATTATGTAGATTTTTATAAGAGTAGAAGGTATTGAGAACTAGATCTGCTACATTTCCAAGGGGTGTGTATTTACTCATCCTCCCCTCTCAATTTTTGCCAAGTAAGACATCCACGCTTAACTTTTTAAAAATTTAGTCATGTTCTCTTTACATTATTGGCTATGTCACTAGTTTTAAAACAAACAGATAAGGATATGTATGTGTATATATGTTCATACATACACGTATGTATATGTATGCATGTGTGTGAACAATTAATATCTCCATCAATCCTGGACAAGTCTTGCTTGCTTGGCAGTTTGTTGTTTATTTATTTGTGTGTGTGAATTGTGTGCATGTGTTTGTGTCTGTGTGAACACATTTTCTTTATCAACTGGGGGATTTATTATTTGTATGTCCAAACAGGCATATTATCACACACACATATGTACACATATAAAGCATAACACAATCACATGTGATAAAACCATATATTGTATATGATGTGTGCATTATACATGAATGTAGTTATTATATATACATATTCATGTTCACACATTCATGCATACCATAACACATGTATACATATATTAAGTCATTCACATATACATATAAATTGTAAGCCTATAACCTACAGTTATATGTTATACATGTACACAAGCATGTATATTTGAGCTATGTGAAATATACATATGTACACTATGTAGGCATGTTGGGTGCATATGATATGTATATGTTGATATATAATATGCATATATATTGTGTGCATATATACTCTCATACATATACATGTGTGCATGAAAATATATTAGTATGATATAAATAACTTTGAAATGTTTCTGTATAACATATTCATATATTATTTATATGTATCATTACTTACATATGTACATGCATTATATAGATAGATACACATCAAAATAAACAACATATAATCAAATTTTGTAACTGAAAAAGTTCCTCTAGCCTTCCCATTTTTAGATAAGAAACATAGAGCTTAGATTGGTGAAGGTCACATTGCTGCTAGGAAGTGGCAGAATGAGGACCTTATAAGGTATAATGGCTAATCTTGTCACTCTGGTTCCAATTTTTTTTCACATTCATTGAAGCCAACAACAGCTTTTCAGTCAGATACTATTGGTACTGTTATACTAAATTTGCAGCGGAAAAGAAGATCATGCTTACACTCAGAATGAATGACCTATACAAAACAAGTGAAGCATGTTATATATGGAAAATGTACATGGTATGTGTGGAAAAACAAGAATTTTTTTTTCTGGTGCCAATGTTCCATGGTAAATAAGCAAGAATAAGAAATTAGCTCAGTAGAGATCAGTTTACCTTGAAGTATCATTGATACTGAAGGCTGCATGTGTGACTAAGGGTAAGATACAAGCTAAATGACCATTTGAAGAATTGACTTCATTGTTGCTAGATAAGACAATACCAGTTTCCTTCTGCATTGTCCATGTGCTCCAAATGTATACCTAACTTTATGACTTAATTTTTTTTTTGCCGGGCAAAGGGGGTTAAGTGACTTGCCCAGGGTCACACAGCTAGTAAGTGTCAAGTGTCTGAGGCTGGATTTGAACTCAGGTACTCCTGAATCCAGGGCCGCTGCTTTATCCACTACACCTCCTAGCCGCCACTTATGACTTAATTTTAACTGAGTTACATAAATGGAAGCATGTTTGTCCTCTTGTTTTTAATCATAACTAAATTTTATCTGAATTAATATATTTTTACAATATTATGCCTTCATTGTACTAATAGTTTAATAAATTAATTCAAAACAATTCAAAACCATGAAGAGCCCATCAACATAATTAAAAATAGCTAAAACTTTAAGATTTGCAAATGCTTTATCCGCACCTTATTTCATTTAATCCTCACAAAAACACAATTCTGTCAAGTAGTTATGATTATTATCTCCATTTTACAGATGAGGAAAGTGAGACAAAAACCTTAAGGGAGTTTCTCAGGGCCACAAAGGGTTTGAATCAAGATATGAAATCAGGTCTTCCTCCAAGTCCATGACACTATTACATAGCTGCCAATTCTCAACACAAAGGCATTTTTATAAATAATAATTACAGGAATTTGAACCTGAAAGGGATAGAGGAGATCATCTTTTCCAACTTTTGACTTCTTGGGGGGGTGGCGAAAGGAATGAGAAAGTGCTAAGTTGTCCAAGGTCACATAACTAGTTATTATCAGATTTAGTATCCTGACTTCTAAGACAGTACTCTTCCCACCACTCTTTTCTACTATACTCCCCTCCAATAAGATACTCTGAAAAGTGTCATCCATAAGTACTATGGTTATAGGTAGGATTCCTTGGAAGAAAGAAAAACAGGAAATTGAGGGGATAATTATCAATTGGAGAATAGCTGAACAAGTTGTGGTATATGAACATAATGGAATACTATTTTGCTGTAAGAAACAATGGGCAGGCAGATTTCAGAGAATCCTGGAAGGACTTAACATGAACTCATGCTGAGTGAGATGAGCAGAACCAGGAGAATATTGTACACAGTATCAACAACATTGTGTGTTGATGAACTGTGATTGACTTGACTCTTCTCAGCAAGACAACAGTCCAAGATAGTTCCAAAGGACTCATGAAGAAAATGCTCTCCAAATCTAGAAAAAAAAAAAAAGAAAAAAACTGTGGAATCAAGATGCATATTGAACCATACCATTTCTATCTTTTTGTTTTTCTGTTTGAGGTTTTTCCCTTTTCCTCTGATTCTTTTTTCACAGCATGACTTTTTCTTTCTTTCTTTCTTTCTTTCTTTCTTTCTTTCTTTCTTTCTTTCTTTCTTTCTTTCTTTCTTTCTTTCTTTCTTTTTCTTTCTTTCTTTTTGTGGGGCAATGAGGGTTAAGTGACTTGCCCAGGGTCACAGCTAGTAAGTGTCAAGTATCTGAGGCCAGATTTGAACTCAGGCCCTCCTGAATCCAAGGCCAGTGCTCTATTCACTGCTCCACCTAGCTGCCCCCACAGCATGACTAATGCAGAAATATGTTTAATGTGATTGTACATATATAACCTATATCAGATTGCTTGCAGTCTTGGGGAGGGGTGATGGAGGGGAGGGAGGGAGAAAAATTTGAAACTAGAAATCTTATAAAAACAAATGTTGAAAACTATCTCTACATGTAAGTAGAAAATAATAAAATACTTTTGTTATTTTTTAAAAAGTGGATAAATAGAAAAAAAGACAAACAATTCTCCTTCAGCCTTTTATACTTCAATTAAGGCCTTATTATGCTTTTTTTTTTTTAATTCACCTCCGGAGTCTCTTAATGGCTATTGTTCATATTAGACTAAGGCTAAATTAACAAAGGCCACTTTAATAAGCAACAGAACTTACATTAACATTGCTATGATAGGATTCAGCCTCATTAATGTATTAATTTGCTTATTAGAACTTCTTTTACCACAAAACATCTCTACAGGTTAGACTTGATACTGGGAAATAACAAATAAAAGAACAGTGCCAGATAGATTCTGTAACCACCACCATTCTTTTAGCATTGAATATTTTAAAATAATTGTATTTTAATGTATTCCTTATTATTTCAATAATTATTTCACTAAAATTATCTTTAACTACAAGTCTTCCCCAATTAACTGGGGTTTTCTTCCTTTAGATCTGTGCTTGGAATTTGCTCTGTCTATAAAAATAATCTGAAAACCTGATTCATTTTACTCTGCATAAAATTTGTAGGGGATAAAAGTTGCTTTTGAATTGAAAAGTTCACACAGGAATGTTCTCTTCCATATAGATGTTTGCTATGGGGGAATAAAGTTTATAAGCAATAAATCCATTCTCTGGTGTTGATCAGAAAGTGGAAAATATTAATAATATTAATAAAATTAAAATTAAAATATTAGTAACAAAATATTTAGGATTTAAAAAAAAGATTTATAATCACCTTTCATTTTGTTTCTACAACTGTCAAAGGAGGTAGGTGTTATTATTATCACCATTTATATATGAGAAAACTGAAGCAGAGAAGTTAATTCATTTGCCCAGGTTAACATAATTCATAAGTGCCTGCGACAGGATTTGAAATCAGGTTTTCCTGAGCCCAAGTCTGGTTTTCTATTTATCCAATATACTCCCTGAATACCTAATATTCCAAGATTTAAAATATACATTTTTATTATTTATTCTCAGCAGTTCATACAAATATCTGCCTCCTCACCATCATCACACTAGCTGATATTTGAATAAGGCATTAAGTTGTACAAATACAAACATACATACACATACATGCGCACATATACACACAACCAAAAGAAACTATTAGCTCTTCCAAAAACTTATCACTTCACATCACATTTCTGAAAATTATCAGAAGTCTTCTGTCATGTTAAGCCTCACAGTTCCTCATATTACTCTTCTGGGATTTTCCTTTTTTTCAAGGCTCAATTGTGGTACCATTTCCTAATTGCTTCACCACTACCTAATAAAAGTGTTGTCTCCTTCTTCCATTTTTCCTAGGGTATTTTGTTTGGATCTGCCCCTTAACTACTTCTTCTTCTTCTTCTTCTTCTTCTTCTTCTTCTTCTTCTTCTTCTTCTTCTTCTTCTTCTTCTTCTTCTTCTTCTTCTTCTTCTTCTTCTTCTTCTTCTTCTTCTTCTTCTTCTTCTTCTTCTTCTTCTTCTTCTTCTTCTTCTTCTTCTTCTTCTTCTTCTTCTTCTTCTTCTTCTTCTTCTTCTTCTTCTTCTTCTTCTTCTTCTTCTTCTTCTTCTTCTCTTCTTCTTCTTCTTCTTCTTCTTCTTCTTCTTCTTCTTCTTCTTCTTCTTCTTCTTCTTCTTCTTCTTCTTCTTCTTCTTCTTCTTCTTCTTCTTCTTCTTCTTCTTCTTCTTCTTCTTCTTCTTCTTCTTCTTCTTCTTCTTCTTCTTCTTCTTCTTCTTCTTCTTCTTCTTCTTCTTCTTCTTCTTCTTCTTCTTCTTCTTCTTCTTCTTCTTCTTCTTCTTCTTCTTCTTCTTCTTCTTCTTCTTCTTCTTCTTCTTCTTCTTCTTCTTCTTCTTCTTCTTCTTCTTCTTCTTCTTCTTCTTCTTCTTCTTCTTCTTCTTCTTCTTCTTCTTCTTCTTCTTCTTCTTCTTCTTCTTCTTCTTCTTCTTCTTCTTCTTCTTCTTCTTCTTCTTCTTCTTCTTCTTCTTCTTCTTCTTCTTCTTCTTCTTCTTCTTCTTCTTCTTCTTCTTCTTCTTCTTCTTCTTCTTCTTCTTCTTCTTCTTCTTCTTCTTCTTCTTCTTCTTCTTCTTCTTCTTCTTCTTCTTCTTCTTCTTCTTCTTCTTCTTCTTCTTCTTCTTCTTCTTCTTCTTCTTCTTCTTCTTCTTCTTCTTCTTCTTCTTCTTCTTCTTCTTCTTCTTCTTCTTCTTCTTCTTCTTCTTCTTCTTCTTCGCAATGAAGGGTAAGTGACTTGCCCAGGGTCACACAGCTAGTAAGTGTCAAGTGTCTGAGGTCAGATTTTAACTCAGGTACTCCTGAATCCGGGGCCGGTGCTTTATCCATTGTGCCACGTAGCTGCCCCCTCTTGCTATACTTCTTAATACTCATTTTAGATCACCAAATGGTATGACATAAGCTCCTTGAGGGAAGTAACTATGTTTTATCTATATAACTTTGGAATAGCTAGTAGTTCAACTTGGTTGGAATATAGAGTGCATAAGTGAAAGGAATGTGAAAGATGGAAATGTACATTGGATCCAAATGATTCTTGTGATTCAAGTCATATAAAAAAAATTATACCAAAATCAAGAATGAGCCACTGGAGATTTTTGAGCAGGAGCACTATACAATGAATTGTGTGACGTAGGAAGATTATTTTGTCAACTAATTAAGGTGGTAGATTAGAGAGATAGGAAGGGAAGCAGAGAGGGCTACTCTATATTCACACTACCATAATGTTATATGTTATTTATTTGCAATCAGACACTTATATATATATATATGTGTGTGTGTGTGTGTGTGTGTGTGTGTGTGTATACATATATACATATATAAACTTTCTTAAATATTTCCCAATTACAACTAAACAAATTTTAACAAGAAGTTATATTTTGAGTTCCAAAACTTTTCCTACTTCCTTGCTCCTACCCCTCCAGAGGGAAAGTTATTTAATATGGATTATATATCTTAAGCCATATTGCAAAAGGAACCAAATAAAAAGTCAAGAAAAATAAAGTAAAAATATGTTTAAATTTGTATTCATAGTTCATTAGTTTCTCTCTGAAGGAGAATAGCATTTTTCTATCATGGGTCCTTCACAATTGTCTTGGATTATCATCTTGAAGAAAGTAGTGGTCTTTTATATTTCATTATTCTTATAATATTGCTTTTACTGTGTACAATATTATCCTGTTTCCACTCATTTCATGTTGCATCAGTTCATATGAGTCTTCCCAGTTTTTTCAGAAACTATCTTGCTCATTTATTTTATTCTGATCATATTCTATGATAGTCATTTACCACAACTTGTTCAGCCAGTCCCCAAATGATGGATATCCCCCTAATTTTTATTTTTTACAGAATTTACTGATATTACAAAAAATAAATTGCTCTAAATATTTTGTATAAATGAGTCTTTTTCTCTTTTCTTTGATATTTCTAGGATACACACCTACTAGCAGTATTAATGAATCAAAGGGTATCTATAGTTTAGTAGCTCTTAGGAAATAGTTCCAAAGTGTTCTCCAGAATGGTTGGACTACTGTACAAGTCTACCAATGGTATATTAGTATCCCAATTTTATCACGTTCCTTTCAGTATTTGATATTTACCATTTTTTGTCATGTTTACCGAAGATAACATGAGGTAGTATGTCAAAGTTATTTCTCTATTCAACAGTGATTTAGCGCATTTATTCATGTAACTAAATACCTTGGACATTTATTAATTGGAGAATAGCTTTCATTTTCATAAATCTGGCTTTCTCCATAACTGTGAATTTAGACCTTTTATCAGAGAAAGACTGTGTTTTTTCTCTGTTTACTTTTTTCATTCTAATTTTGACTTCATTAGTTTGTGGAGATTTTTAACTTCATGTAACCGAAATTATCTCCCCATGAAGCCCTATATCTCTTGTTTGGTCATAAATTCTTCACTTGTCCATAGATATGACAGATATATTTACTGATGCTCCCCTAATTTACTTCTGATATCACCCTTTATGTCTAAATCATTTTTTCATTTTAACCTAGTCTCTGCCTAGTCTATATCAAATGCTTTTTAGTTATCCTAGCAATTTTGTCAAATAGTGGGCTCTCTTCCCAAAAGTTTGAATATTCATGTTTATCAAACATTAGATTACTATGGTTATATACTTTGTATTGTGTACTTAATCTATTCCACTGATCCAGCAATCTGCTTCTTAGCCACTACCAGATAGTTTTGTTGATTTCTGCTTTGTTATACAATTTGAGATCTGACACTTTTAGGTCACCTTCCTTCACATTTTTTCATTAATTTCGTTGATATTCTTGTCCATTTATATTTTTTTCTATCTCTATAAAATATGTTTTGGTATTTTGATTGATATGGAACTGAATAAGTAAATATATTTAAGTACAATTCTCACTTTTATTATATTGGCTCAACCTACCCATGAGAAATTAGTATTTTTCCAATTGTTCAGATCTTTCGTTATTTTTGTGAAAATATATATTGTAATTGTGCTCATATACTCCCTGGGATTATCTTGGCAGGTATATTCCCAAGTATTTTATATTATGTGCTGTTGTTTTAAATGGAATTTCTCTTTCTATTTCTTGCTGCTAGACTTTGTTGTTACTATACAGAAAGGCTGATTTGTGTGGTTTTATTTCATATCCTACAAATTTGTTGAGATTGGTAATTGCTTCAACTAGTTTTTTTTAGTTGATTCTGTGTAATTTAAGATTCTAAATGTGGATTCTAATCTGTTCCCCCAGTTTTGGGGGAAACTGACTAAAAATCACTGATAAAACAAGTTTAGGTTTTTAAGGGTTTATTGGAAAATAGAAAGAAAAAGATTGAGAACAGAATTCTAACAGCCTGGCATTCCTATCTTCCTCAAATTTCCTGTGAAGTCCTCTGCCGCCACCACCATCAAGTCAGGTAGCCCAAAAAGCCCCAGCGCTCTCTGTGCAGGCTCCCTTTCCTCCTTCCTGTCTCCTCCCAGACCATAGGAGGCTCCTCAAGTTGATTGGCTGGTAGCCTTGATAGACAGCACCCATGAGCAAACGTCATTTCCTGATGCCAAGGAAAAGCCACAATGCCTCTGAGGCATTTTCCTCATGGTGGAGCTTTCCCACAGCAAGTCTCCAGTAGGTGGCATCATTCCAATCATTACAGTCCCCCCTTTTGTTCCTCAAGAAACAAAATGTTTCCTTGATGGAACAGTAAAAAGAATATAATATCTATTGCTAACTAATAATATGTGAACAACAATATAGAAAAGGAAGAGAGGAAAGTTTTGTCCAGAGGGGCGATTTTTTTTTTTTGTCCTCATGAACCGATGCTTTGACATTAGTCTTGCAAAGGGAGGGCCTTTGCATAGGGTACATGTTACAGATGATGTATATTATAATAGAAAGGAGATAGTAAAAACTAACAAAACAAAACAGTTCATATAGAGTCTCTGATTTCTCTTGTCTTCTTGAAGTGGTAAGATGTCAACAGGAGGAAACTGGATTCTGGTCTGGAAAACTGGATTCTGGACTCTGGTCTGGAAAGCTGGATTCTCTTCTTTAACTGTTTGAATTGCTGTATTTTTTACTAAACCTTAGCATAGCATTGTCAATGATCAAATTAGTAAATTCCATTACATTCCCTTCTTTATATCCTTAGACTTCCAATAGAGGGTTGAGGTAGTTTTGCAATCAGTAACACTTTTTACCACCATGTGTCTGGATCAAAGCCAAATTTAGTATGTGTTCATGACACCTGAAAATGTTATGGAAAGGTTATCATACCATATCTTATGGTTCCGAGACAGCCAGTGATTGTGTTAGGCCACAGGTGAGTTCAACAGAGTGAGATAAAAAGATAAATAAGTTCAGTTAAATTAGGTTAAATTAGGAGGGAGAGAGGATGAATACTGGACTGTGCCTAGTAATTGTGCTCTACATAGTCACCATCATAAGCAAACCATGGACTTACATATACCTGTCTCTCCTTTTGTTGCACATATATTCTCTCCAGGGCCTGCATCAGAGTTCACAGCAAGTTAGTCTCTGAAATGATAAGTTTCCATATTTCTGAAATCTCATTAATTTCACCAAAGACAGTATGATGGTAAAAATGCATGCTATGCTGCATAACTGAGAATATATTAGTGATATATACAATAATTCCAAACCATACCCAGAGTATAATGACATATAAATAATAAATGAATGTAAATAGCTGATTATATTAAACATTATTACATAATCTTCTTTTAGCAAGTTAACCACATCATCTTATACATGAATTCTCTAGTATAAGAGTAGCAGATACTTAAAGTGGTGATTAATTTATCAAAAAAGAAATAAGATTTCAATATTCAATGTTTTCAGTGAGATATCAAGCAATAGGGTTCAATAACCCTTTCTGGTCTTTTTTAGTTAAACAGAACAACATAAAAGAGAAAGGAGAAAAATAAAAACTCATTAGAACTCATGGTTCTCTCAAAAAGAAAGAGTAAAAAAAAAAAGAATTCTGGTAGTTTCTGAGGCCCGATGGCCTCACCCACAGCATATACTTAAAATGTCTCTGAATAATCACTTAGTTTACAAAATTTAGTTGTTTTCTTCCTTTTTTAAACAATGAAATCGTCCAATGGCTTTTCTATTTAACTTTTAAACTTGTTCTTATTTTTACTTATTAGTTCAATATATTATTTTGATTTTTGTAAACTTTCTATTTTTTAATTTCCTCATTTTCAAGATTTCTATTTTGGTGTTTAACTAGGGATTTTTAATTTGTTCCCTTACTCATTTTATTCTTATTCTTTATTTTATGTGCTAAAACATATAAACTTTCCTCTGAGTACTGCTTTGAGTCCACCCTATAAATTTTAAAATATTGTCTCATTTTCATTCTCTTTAAAGAAATTAGGTATTGTTTCTATCATTTATTCTTTGGCCCATTCTTTTATTAAGATGATTATTTAGTTTCCAATTAATTTTAATCTACTTCCATAACCCTTTATTTCACATAATTTTTATTTCATTATGGTCTGACAAGAATGTATTTAATGTTTCTACTTATCTGTACTTGGGCATGAAGTTCTTATGCCCTAATGCATGTTCAATTTGTGTGAAGGTACCATGTACAGCTGAGAAAAGAAAGGTCTACTCTTTTCTATTTTCATTCTCTTTTCTTCAGAGATCTATCATATCTAACATTTCTAAGATTCGAACTTATTTCCTATTTATCTTTATTTATCTTTCCTGTTGTCTTTTATTTGGCTAAACTTATCTAAGTCTCAGAGGAGACCTATTCTCTGCATCTTCCTGTAATCCATCTAACTTTTCCTTTAATAATCTAGATGCTATCATATTTGTTATATATAGGTTTAGTATTTATATTATTTCCCTGATGATCTTTTAAGAAGATATAGTTTCCCTGCTTATCCCCTTTAATTAGGTCACTTTTTGCTTTTGCTTTGTCTGAGATCATGATTGCTATCCCTGCCATTTTTATTTCAGCTGAAGTCAGACCCTTATTTTAACTCTGTGTGTATTTCTGTTTCAATTGTGTCTTATAAATTACATATTAATGTGACAAAAAGCTCTAAATCACCATTGATTAGAGAAATGCTAATTAAAACAACTCTCAAGTACCTCCTCATACTTACCAGTTTGTCCAACATGACAAAAAAAGGAAAGTAATAAATGTTGAAGAAGCTGTGGAAAAATTGGAACACTAACTCATTGTTAGTAGAGTTATAACCTGATCCAAACCTTCAGGAGAGCAATTTGAAACTATGCCCAAATGACTATGGGACTGTGCCTGCCCTTTGACCCGGTAATACCATTACTAGGTCTGTATTCCAAAGAGATCATAGAAAAGGGAAAGGACCCACATGTACAAATATATTTATACCAGCTCTCTTTGTGATGGCAAAGAATTGGAAATCAAGGGAATGCCTATCAATTGGGGAATGGCTAAAAATTGTGGTATGTGAATATAATGGAATACTACTGTGCTGTAAGAAATGATGAACAGGCAGATTTCAGAAAAACCTGGAAAGACTTAAGTGAACTGATGATGAATGAAGTGAGCAGAACCAGGAGAACATTGTACACAGTAACAGCAACATGGTATGATGATCAACTGTGATAGACTTGGCTCTTCTCAGCAGTGCAATAAACTGTGGGGACCAATGTTTAATTGGGGAGTGCTAGCTAGGTGGCTCGGCACAATATTGGGGCAAGGAAGGAGACTGGCAGCCTCCCTCAAAACAGAGCAGGATTTATTTAACAAGAACACACTTAAAAAAACCACACAAACAGGATCAGTAGGATCAAGGGAAAGGAAATAAAATGGGGAAAGGGGAAATTATACAACCTGTACAACACTAACACCCAGGAATCAGTTGAAAACACACAGCAGTGTCCTGTGGCCTTCCAGCTTCAAGCTAGAATGGCAAATCTCCTCCCTTCTTCCCAGCAGACCCCAGGCTAGCCTCTATGACAGTCACATGACTGCCCTCACTAGGCTTCCAATCATTATAATTTTGCCAGGCCCATGTAGGCATCAGAGAGTGGTGATGATTTGAGGTTTCAGTGCCATGGTGATGGCTACAACCAGTGGGTGGAGCACCATGTCATTTGCAGAGCCCCAGAGGCCAGTGTGCACACTGAGTTTTTTTTTTAATTCTAGCCAAAAGATGGGTCATAAAAACCTCAAATAACAATGAATTCTTTATAGATCCAAGACAGTCTGAAAGAGCTCATGATGGAAAATGTTCTCCACATCCAGCAAAAAAGAATTGTGGATTCTGAATTCATATTGAACCATACTGTTTCTGCTTTGTAGTTGTTTTTTTTCTTTTTTGAAGTTTTCCCTTGTGTTCTGATTCTTCTTTCACAACATGACTATTGTAGAAATATGATTAATGTGATTGTACATATATAACCTATATCAGATTGCTTTCTCTCTTGGGGAGGGGGGAGGGAAGGGAGAGAGGGAGAAAAATTTGGAACTAAAAATATTATGAAAACAAATGTTGAAAACCATCTTTACATGTAACTGGAAAGCAATAAAATACTTTTATGATAAATAACATATTATTGGATTCTGGTTTTTAATTCAATTGGCTACCTATTTCCATTTTATGGGTTAGTTCATCCCATTCCCACTCATAGTTATTATTGATTTTGGATTTCCTTCCATCCTATTTTCCACTGTTTTTTTTTTTCTCTCTTTTTAACCTGTCTTACCTCTAAATTTTATTTTGCATCAGACTATTGCCTTATTTTATCTGCCCTCACTTTTATAATTCCCCCTCTTTCCCCTTTCCCTCCTATTTCTCTTAAGGGTAAGTAGATTTTTATTACCAATTGAGTACATAGATATTTTTCCCTTTTGGAAGCAATTTAGAAATGAGAGTCAAGCATTGCCCCCTCTATTATTTCTCCTCCATTGTAAAAATTCTTCTTTGCATGCCAATTTTATGAGAAATAGGGATTTATGGGTGTTAAAGGAAGCCTGGTACATCTGTTGTGAGGCTTTCTGAAACCTTTTAAAGTTGGTTTCCACCTTTACTATCCATTTGCCTCACAACTCTCACTTGTGGCTCTGAGAAGCTATATAGCATATGCAATAGTCACATCCCACTAAACTATTCCAACAGACAGGCTAAACCAAGTTGAGGGTAACAAAAAGGCCTCAAACATGTTAGTGAGTTAGGGGGTTGTCTTTCCTAAGCATATGAAGAGCTCCCTAGTGGAATGTGCAGATATGAACAATTTTTTTTCAATGGGCCATGAAGGAGGTAGAGGTAGACACACTAGAGCACTTAGATGTTGGTTAAACACCAAAGACTCTGAGGTCATCCATTGCATCCTGAGCTATGCCAGTCATCTTGACTTTTGTCTTGCCACTGGATTTAGATGAGTCTGGAAGGGAGAGTTGGAATGACAATTTCACACAACTCTGCCTTACTTAAATCCATTTATACATGAGTCCAAAGACATCACCCTTGAAATTTTACCATTTTTACCTACATTCAAATACAATGGCAGTGGGTAAGTGATGAAGCAGCAGGTGGAGATACACTGGGAGCTGTAGTCACAAACCTGCCCATAGGTGGTATAGGACATAGGGTCATATTCTCATTGGACTGAAGCAGCAATGGAATTCAGCAGCCTCCTAGGTATCTGAGCAAACTTTTTGAAGGAAAACACTTCCCACATCATTATCTGAAGATGGAAGTAGAAGAAGATATTCTAAAAATTGTCTGTCTTACCTAACCTAGCCCTTGACTACTTACCAAAACTACAGGAATCCTACCTTGCAGCTGAAACACAAAAAAGTAAACTTTTTTTTTTCAAAGATGATTCTACTCATCATAGGTGCATGGAATATATTCCGTTTTGGATAAAATGAAATCCAGTAGACTTGAAAGATGAACAGATCCTGCTGTGAGAGAACTCAGCAGGTATGGCAGCCAAATAACAGGCCCAAGTGAAACAAGGGCGGTAAATGAAATCCAGCTTACTGAAGTCAAAGCAGGATTCACAGTTTTCTGGAGTAGCCACAGTGATGGGGAAAACCCTGAAGCTGGCATAGGTTTGCTAATCAAAACTAATCTGGTCAACAAGCTTGTATTGTTGTAAAGGAATGAAAAACAGATTCACAATAATGGAATTTCTACTTACAGAAAAGTGCCATGCTACCATCATCACTGCATATGCTCCCACCATGATAACCCTGCTGAGATCAAAGAAAAAATTATGAAGACCTGGAAAGCCTCAACATCAGTGTGCTGAAGAGTACAAGCTTGTAAGTCTGGGTAATTTTAATGCTAGAGTAAGTATAGACTCAGACATGAGTTTTTGGGAGGAATGATCTCAGGAACAATAATAGTAATGGTCACTTACTACTGAAGACTTGTGCATCTCATAATATTCTCATCACCAACACTGTCTTCCATTTACATTAATGCAATATAACTCTGTGAATACATCCTGAAAGCAAACACTGGCAAAGAATAGACTTTGTCATTAGAAAGAGAAGAGACTGATAGGACATGAGAGTGATGAAGCCAATGTGTGGCAGAGAGGGCTAGACTGAACATAGACTTCTTTTCTCCAAGATAAACATTCACATTTAACAAAAGCAGAAGCCCTTAAGCAAGATAAGTACCAGAAGACTTAACGTCAACAGATTAGAGCATTTCTCCATGCATGAACAGTTCATTGTTAACTTAAAGGGAAATCTGAGCCAACACAAGTTTGGCAACAGAGGAACAGAAAAAGGAGTGGGCAGCTTTCAGAGATTTGGTGTACAGCACTGTATTTAATCATCTGAGTCAGAACACTTGCAAACATCAAGATTGGTTTGATGAAAATGTCGAGAAAATTCAGAAGATGCTAAATGAAAACCAAGAACTCCACAGGATTTACCAGCACAATAGTTCATTTGTTTCTAAGAAGGCAACATTTATCACCATCAAAAGTAAAGTGCAAGCAAAGTTTTGAGAGATGCAGGATTCTTGGCTCAGTAAGAAGGCCAATTAAATTCAGTTTTAGGCTGATAGTAACAATCCAAAATGGTTTTGTGATGCCCTGAAAATAATTTATGGTCCAAAGACTTATTGTACATCTCAATTACTCAGGGCTGAGTAGTCATATTGATTATTGATAAGGACATGATTCTGGGGAAATGAGCTGAATACTTCCATAGTATTCTCAATAGAACAACATAAACCAAGGCAGAGGCCATTGACAATATACCTCATGGTTGAAGTTATTCCTTCTCTAGCATAACATTCAATGGAAGACATTCTGAATACCATCCGGTTCCTGTTGTATGAAACAGTTCCTAGTACTTATTTTACTCCAGCTGACATTTACAAGGTACAGGGTCCATTGCTCATACAAAAGCTTACTAAAATCTCCCAGATTATATGGCAAGAGGAGGTTATGCTCCAGGAATTCAAGGATATCTCCATTGTCCATCTCTATAAAGAAAAGAAATAGGCTATACTATGACAATTACAGGAGATATCTCTCTTAGTCCTTGCCAGCATGATTCTTGCCAGAGTCCTTCTTAATAGATCAATTCTTAACCTGGAAGAAGGCCAACAGGAATGGTTGATATGGTGTTTGCTGCCCAGTAACTCCAGAAAAAAAGCCAGGAGTAGAAAAGAGGTCTGTACACAATGTTCATCAATCTGACCAAAGCCTATGATATTGTCAATGGTGAGGGTTTGTGGAGGATCATGGCAACATTTAGTTGCACACAGAAGTTCATCAGTACTGTATGCCACTTATGTGACAACACAATTGCACTTTCCTCATTCTTTCCCAGTCACCAATGGAGTGAAGGAGAGTTTTGGGCTTGCTACCATGTTTTTTAGCATGTTGTATTCAGCGATGTTGTCAGACACCTAAATGAAGGACAAAAATGGAATCAAGGTTAGCTACCATACTGATAGAAAATTATATACTTTGGAAAGGCAACTAGATGCAACAAAGATACAGCAAAGTATGGAGCAATTCTCTGCCAATCCTGCTAATTTTGGCCTGACAATTAACATCAAGGAACCAGAGGTTCTTCACCAGCCAGCACCCACAATGTATCCATTGAACCATTGGTCACAGCAAATTGAGAAATTTTGAATGCTGTTAAGAATGGATTGCTAGAGCTGGCTCAGTGTCTCTGAAGCTGTGAAGAAAAGTGTGGGAGAGAAGAGGTATTAGACTGTCTCCTAAACTTCAGGTCTAAAGAGATAGTGTGCCAATCTCATTGTTATATATCTGTGAAATTTGGACAGTATACCAGAGCCATGGCAGGAAATTGAATTATTTCCATTAGAAGTGTCTTGGAAAGAGTCTTAAGATCACCTGGAAAGATAAGATTCTAGACACTGAGGTCCTCTCGAAAGCTGAACTCCCAAGCATTCAAACTCTACTGCAGAGAGCACAGTTCTGAATGGCTGGCCACATTGTTTGAAGGCCAAATGTATGTTTGCTTAAAAGAATATTTTATGGAGAATTCACATAAGGCAAGCTCATATGTGCTTGCATAGAGATTAGGAGAAGCCATATGAGGACACTCTCAAGTTCTGTCTGAAAATTTTTGGAATTGATTGTGAGACGTGGGAGACAGTGGCAGAGGACTGTCCAGCATGCTACACATCACAGAAGGTGCTGTGTTCTGTGAGCGAAGCAAAATTGCAGTAGCTCAAAAGAAAACTTAGACATACAAATTTGGAGACATCTCCACTCCAAATGATTATATGGACTATTTGTGCCTGACCTCTGGTAGAACCTTCCAAGTTTGTTTTGTTCTGAACAGCCACAGTTGGACACACTGTACCTTGACCCCAATATAGTGATGTCATTTTCATCCTCTTTGAGCGTGAAGGAGAACAACCATATGAAATAATTCCTCCTTTTCCTTCTTTTCTCTCAGCCATCTCCCAGGTCCTCACTCTTTCTTTCCTATCCATTTAACATCACACAACATAATTATCTTATTCTCATACCCTATTTTGATGTAGAATACTTCTAACTGTCCTTATAATGATAAAGTTCTTTAAAGTTACATCAATTCTCTTTCAGTAAAGAAAGGTAAAGTATTCAACCTTATTGAGTACCTAATGATTTCTCTTTTATGTTTACCTTTTTATGCTTCTCTTGAGTTTTGCATCTGACAAAATACAAATTTTCTGTCAGCTCAGGTCTGTTCATTAGCAATGTTTGGAACTCCTCTTATTCATTAAATATGCTTTTCTTCCCTTGAAGAATTATACTCAGTTTTTGTGGGTAAGTTATTCTTGGTTGTTATTCCTATTGTTTATCCTTCCAAATAAGTATGTTCTCAGTCCTCTGCTTCTTTAATATGCTAGCTGCTAAATTTTGTGAAATACTGAGTATGACTCTGGTATTTGAATGGTTCCTTTCTGACTTCTTGAAACATTTGTTCATTCATCTTAGAAATGTGGAATTTGGTGATATTATTTCTGGGAAGGTTCATTTTAGGATCTCTTTCAGGAGGTGATTGGTGGATTCTTTCAATTTCTATTTTTCCCGTGGGTTCTAAGATATCACGATAGTTTATCTTGATAATTTCTCAAAGTATTATGTCTAGATTTTTTCTTTGATCATGACTTTTGGGTAGTCAAATAATTTTGAAAATATCTCTCTTCCATCTTTTTTCCAGGTCAGTTTTTTTTCTGATGAGATATTTCACATTTTCTTGTATTTTTTCATTCTTTTGACTCTTTTATTGTTTCTGTTGTCTCATGGAGTCATTAACTTCCACTTGCACAGTTTTAATTTATAAGCAATTATTCTCTTGAATGAATTTTTGTACCTCTTTTTCATTTGAACAAATTTTAAAGTGTTTTTTCTTTAGTTTTTTGCCTCTTCTATCAAGCTATTAATTTTATTTTTATAATTTTCTTCCTTTTCTTTCATTTCTTAATTATTCTTTCCTCTACACTTTTGATTTTGAAGATCATTTATAACTCACCCTGGAATTTGTATTGGGCTTGTATACAATTCACATTTTTCTTTGAAACTTTGCTTGTACATTTTGTAGCTTTATTGTCTTCATTTGAAGTTTTGTCTTGATTTTCCCTATCAACATAATAGATTTTTATAGTCAAGTTGTTGTTTGCTCATTTTTTCACTCTATTTCTTCATTTTGAATTTTATATTAAGGTTGCATTAAGTTCCTAAAATGGAGCAGGAGGGTCAGTATTTCAAGTTTCAGGGTTTTTTGCATTGCTCTTTTCAGAGCTAGTTCTGGGGATTGGAACTTTCCAGTGCTTCCAAGGTATTTTGATCTAGGAAGAGAAATGACACTCTTTTTCTGGTTTTCACTTTGTTCTCTAAACCAAAAATGGCCCCCGATCCCTTGGGATTATGACTGATACTGCCTCTGGTTCCTTGGCATTAAAGGCTATACTACATTTAAGATACTCTTCTCCATTGTATCCACAAGTGCCTCTCTCAGCCCCTGAACTATGACCCAGAACTGGGTATAGACAATGGAATTGCCAAACAGTATTTGGTGCTGTGTCCACTGGTATCACAGGGGTCCCCTCATCTCTTTCTCACCATATGTCTTGTCCTCTTACTATCTCTAGCTCAAGATCCTAAAGATGCTTCTGTAGCCATTACATGGTCCCACTACTGGTATTTCATCCATGTGGATTTTGGGTCAGCCTTCACTCCTGTCACAAATATCTCTTTCTCACTTCTTAAATTGTCTTGGCCCAGAAGAATGTTTGAACTTTTGTTGGCTTTGCCACTCTGGAATGCAATTTGAGGTATTCTTTTAATGCTATCTATACTCCACCATCTTGGCTTGGCCCCCAATCAGACTCTTTCTAAACATGCCCCATAGCCTCTGAATTTTTGTCAGGATGTCAGTGCAAGAACCTACGTGTTTACCTTAATGGGATTACCTTAATTTTGTGTAGAATGTCTCCTAGGATCAGTCTAGGGTTATATCCCATGGTATCTCTAGATAATATTCCTCTAATTATTCTCCCTTTTATAATTTTCTCTTTAGTCCACATCTATATCTATGAGGTGGATAAGGCTTGATCTCTAAGGGTATGATTTGAGGGTAAAATAGAGCTAATTTCTGGATTCCTCTTAGATAATTGTTTTTGATGATTACTGAGCACATACAACAATAGCATATACTGTAAGGGATATGAGAACAAACAACAGAGACAACCAGGGAGACCATGAAAACATAGTATGTTCATATTCCATATGTTTGTCCACTTTGATGATCTTCCCCACTACTGTGTATTCTGTCACAAACCCCACCCTCCCAAACCATTTCTACTTATTGCTTTGCACTCAGAAATCAAATCAACACTATTATTGTTCCTAGGAAGGGCCTGTTAGTGGTTTGCCCTATGAATCAAGTTAAAATTTCTGTGGTTCTCAGATCCTCTCTTCCCTAACACTTTCATATTTATGGCCTCTCTCCCTAACAAAATATAAGCTTCCTGAGGGCAGGAACTATCTCACTTTTGTATTTATAAACAAATATTGCCTTATTACAATGTGTGATCCAAAGTACATGTTTAATAAATGCTTTTTACATTCATTAACTGCAGGGGAAGGGAAAGAGACATAATAGCATTAATATAGCTCCTACTACTTAGCAGACACTGTGTTAAATTCTTTCTACAGATGTTATCTCATCTGATTGTCACAAGTACCCTGTGAAGTAGGTGCTAATATGATACCCATTTTATAGTTGTGGGAACTACAGTGAATAGATCTTAAGTGACTTGCCCAGGGTCACACACCTAGTAAATTTCTGAGAGTGGGTTTAAATTCAGATCTTCCTGACTCTAGGCCAGTGCTCTATACACTATAACACCAGGCTAACACATATGAGGGGTAATTAACAAATTGAATCTCCAGAATTTATTCAGAATGGGCTTGATACACTCGAGCACTGGGATAGATAAAACATGAAAGTTCATAATGAAAAACATAACATCTTATAGTTGGGTACAAATAATCTACTTCACAAGTAACAGTTTAAGACACATGGATATAGGACAGTTTATCCAAAGAAAATGTCAACAGCATGCTAAAGTAGATCAAACAGGTAACACACTAAAACTTATTTGGGGGGCAGCTAGATGGCGCAGTGGTTAAAGCACCGGCCCTGAATTCAGGAGTACCTGAGTTCAAATCCGGCCTCAGACACTTGACTCTTACTAGCTGTGTGACCCTGGGCAAGTCACTTAACCCCCATTGCCTGCAAAAAAAACCCAAAAACAAACAAACAAACAAACAAAAAACTTATTTGGAAGCAGAGAGCCTAGGGAAGTTATAGTTTTTTCTGTGCTATACCCCCTGGACAGCCTAAATCTACAATATCATGTTCAGATCTAGTAGTAAAATTTTAAGAAAGACATTAACAAAATAGAATACATTAAGAAGGAAAAATCCAATATGGCAAAGTGCCTCAAGATCATTACATAGAACTAAAGCTACTTTTAATGTTTATTCTAGAAAAGAGAAGACATTTAGTGAGAACACAATAGGTATTTTTAGATATCTGATTGGTTGCCCTCTATAAAATGAAATCAACTATCCAGTTATTAATCAAGAGCCATATTTTAAGAACTTAATTGTCAGTCACTTTATTATGGTCTGAGGATTCAACAATAAAAGTGAAACAGTCTTTGTCCTCAAGGAAATCACATTCTTTTAGAAGAAACAACATGTGCACATATAAGTATATTAAAAGGTAGACACGAAGAAATTAGGTGGATACACTACCAACTGAGGTCATCAGTAAAGGCCTCATGTTGTAGATGGTATATAAGCAAAAGTTAGAAGGAAATTAGGGATTCTGAAAAGCACAGATGAGGAGGAGGGAATCCATTTTAATATAGGGGGCAACTAGTGAAAAGGCATTGAGATATGGAATGGAATGTCTGGAATGATAAATGTACCACGTATGCCTATTTCACCAGAACAAAGAAAAGAAGAGGGATACTGCCGAGCCAGGGAATGCTTTAAATGGCACTGGAACTTTTGAATTTTTTTTTTTAGTTTTACTTTGTTAGTTTTGTTTTTAATCAAATAAGCAATAGAAAATTGCTAGTTTTGTTTTGTTTTGCTTTGGGAGGGATGTTTTTGTTTTTGATTTTTGGCTTTGTTAGCTTATGTTTTCTGATTTGTTGTTTTGTTCTGCTTTGGTTTTTTTTTGTGTGTGTGTGTGTGTGTGTATGTGTGTGTGTGTATGTGTGTGTATGTGTGTGTGTCTGTAGGTGAGTTTCAAGAGTTTCTACCTGACCTCACTAAACAGAAGAAGAAGCAGGGGCAATGATTAGAAATTTTCAACAACTGAAACTAGGTGGAAGGTAATGCATAACTTCCTAAAGACTAGATATATTGAAAAGTAAAATTAACTACCACTGGATATAATGTGTTTCATCTCTATTCTAGGTCTTCCAGCAAAAACCCCCAAACAAACAACAACAACAAAAACAAAAAAACACGGATGACCATTTGTTGCGTATGTTGCAGAGGGATGTTTTATTCAGGTTTGGATTGAACTAGAAGGCCTTCTTTACTGTTTTCATATCAAAAGATTATGGGATCATATATTTAGAGATTCTATAAGTCTGTAAGAGTTGGTAAATAAGAAAGCAATTTTACTTCAGGATGCAATTAGCTTTTTGTGGAATGACATAGATATTGATTGCAGGAGTTTTTGATAATCTTAACTTCATTCTACCAGTGATTCTTTCCTAGTATGGAATGGCTGGTTTGTCAGGGTGTATTTGTTCCATAAAAAGGAAAATTAATCAGAGTGAATTTTCAGAAGGCTTTAGGGAAATTTCTTGGGAACAAGGCTGCTTTGAGATGAGGAGAAGGTTGCCAGAAAAATAAAACACATGCCAGTTACAATGAGAGTAACCTTCCCTTGCAACCAAAGCTTGCTTGCTTTCATTGGGTAAGACTCAGTCCGAAAGTCAATTTCAGTGTTTCCTGGAAATGAAGGGGAAAGGTAGGAGGTGGAGAATTAAGATCAAAAGAGAAATCTGATTAGTGATGCAAAGTTATAAGAGGAAGAAGTGAGCAAAATGTCTGGGAAACAAATGAGACCTTTCCTGAATCTCTGGCTATTTTCATATTTAATCTATCATCTAGAAAAGGGCTAAAAAATAAAATAAAATAAAATAAATATATATATATATGTGTGTGTGTGTGTGTGTGTATACATATATATGTATATATATATATATATGTGTGTGTATATATATATATATATATATATATATATATATATATAACCTATATCAGATTACCTGCTGTCTAGGGGAGGGGGAAGGGAGGGGAGGGAGGGAGAAAAATCTGAAATTCTAAAGCTTGTATAAACAAAAGTTGAGAACTATCTTCACATGTAACGGAAAAAAAATAAAATACTTTATTAATTAAAAAAAAAGAAAAGAAAAGAAAGAACAAAATACCCCCCCAAAAAAAAGAAAAAAGAAAAGGGCTTATTAAACTTTTTGCCTGAAAAATTTTTACATGACCCTAGGTATATAGGCATATAAAATGGGTATACTCAAACTTTTATTGTGATCAATTTTTTCATGACCTCCACAGTTATGTGACCACCCTTCCCCCCCCTCCCCCCCCACACAGTTTAAGAAGCTAGGGTCTAGAACAAACATTCAGTTCACTCTTTCTATTTATCCCCTCTTCTTGTTTACCTCCTAACTCTCAGGAAACTCTTCTTTATGTTGGAGAAATCTATAGTTTTAAAGGTACTTACCTGGTCTGTGAACAGACTTTCTTTATATGTGTTAAACCATGTAGACTGAGTAATCAGTCACTGACCTTTGTGTCTCAAAGGAACTGAGTTTGAGCATATTGCACTTTGACCCTTGTCAAGTTCCTTGATCTCCCCAAAATTTAGTTGCCACACCTGTATAATGAAAAGTGGCTTTGTCTAGTTGCGTAGGGATGTTATGGGAATCATGAGATAATGGGAATAAAGTGCTGTAGAATGGCAAAATACTATATAATAAGCTATTGTTGTTATTATTGGTACCTTTAGGAGATTATCAATATTGCCCAGGGAATGGAACCTATTTGAACCAAATACCCTTTTCACTCACATCCTGTGGACAGCAGGAGTATTTGGATATTTAAAATTCGGGTATCGAGTTCTTCCCCTGTGTCTAAATTAGTTCAATATTTAAGAAGGCACATTCCTTCAGGCAGATCAAAAATGTTGTATTCTTTGTACCTAACTTGGACAATGATAAGCACCCCAGTACTGGAACAAAAAGACCCTGGAATGGTAATGGAGAGAACAGTAATTGTAAAAACAAAATTAAGATATAGATGAATCATTTTTGCTTCATTAAACAAGAAAACAAATATGTTGTAAATTTAGAAGCTTGTATTTCCAGATGAGGAAGGCATCACTGTGAGTCATATTTTTTTTTCCTTTTTCTCAGATTTCCCCATACATTTTCATGTGGATCTGAATTTGGAAATCCAAATACATAAGGGACCAAATTATTTAGAAATTTCCCTGAATAGTAGATTAGTGAGATTATCTAATAATAACCAAGCTAATGTAATGCAGAAGGTAACTAATGACCTGTAGATGCAGGTTCCCCTCCAGCTCTGCCTTTGGGGAGCAGTTAACATAACTAAAACAGTTTCTGTGGAAAACAAGAGGGTTCTGAGGCATCAGTAATAGGAAAATGTATAGTGATTATATTATTTTGTCCTGATTGAAAATACAATACAAATATAACCATATTTTTGAATAAGCGTATTTCTAAAAGCTGAGGCAATACACCAACAGATGAAGAACCTGAGATCTGGATTTCTAATCAGACCACTAAAAGTTTCCTTGTTAGAATAAGTTTTGTGAAGATGAGCAGTGGGATATATTGTTCCCCTTGTGCAAAATCCCCATTTCTGCTTCCAACTCTTTTTTTTTTTTTTTAGTGAGGCAATTGGGGTTAAGTGACTTGCCCAGGGTCACACAGCTAGTAAGTGTTAAGTGTCTGTGGCTGGATTTGAACTCAGGTCCTCCTGATTCCAGGGCTAGAGCTCTATCCACTGAGCCATCTAGCTGCCCCCCTGCTTCCAACTCAATCAGAATAAGGACATCTTTCATTTGAACCTATTTAGGGAGGTTTATATACTGATAAGCAATTCAGAAAGCAGCTGGGCTAGTTGGATACAGGGGCTAGAAAGCAAAGGAATAGCATTGTAACTGTGGTAGTAGTGAGATAAGACAGCTGAAACAAAAGGGTGAGGAACCCAAAAGCAAAATGTTAGAACTGTGAGGGACCTTAAAGATGATATCCTTTGTTTCTGATATTTTCCAAACGAAAAAACCCAGAGCCCAGTGGAGGGCTTGCTCACATGGCTAGTAAGGGGAAGTACCAAGACTCAAACTAAGGTCAGCAAATTACTACCCCAAAGCTCCTCCTACTTCTTACCTCCATAGCAAGACACAAAAGAAGGTAACTTCAAACTGAACAAACTGGCTATGGATTTGGAAGGAAGCAATACTATTGGTTACACAGATATAATGTGAATAAATCAGAAGCAAGAGAGATTTTTTTGAGCATAGGAGTTTTGGACAGTCAGAGATTTAACACTGACTATATGACTCTAGGGTTACTAGATGAGAAATGAAAAATTGAGTCAACCGACTCCTTAGTTTTAACATGATGCTAAATAAATAATTTAAGCATTTAACAAATATGGTTGGAATATCACAATATATCACAATATAGGAACTAAAGTGTCAGGAATCCTAAAAGTGATGGAGTGACACAAAATAGGCATATATAGAATGCAACATATTTCCAGTAATGTGCTATACACAAGAAGTAATATATAGATTAAAAATGAGGAAATTTATGATCAGAAATGCAGGTAGTAGCAAGAAGAAAGGGTAATAGATGGATTGGCTTAGACTTACACTGGTTTAAATGAAATGTTTAAAAAAAGACATAGAAGAAAATATCTTGCATAAATAAAGGAGAGAGAAATAACAACAACAACAACAACCACCACAGGATGAAAATACACAAAAGAGGGGCAGCTAGGTGGTGCAGTGGATAGAGCACTGGCCCTGGAGTCAGGAGTACCTGAGTTCAAATCTGGCCTCACTTAACACTTACTAGCTTTGTGACCCTGGGCAAGTCACTTAACCCCAATTGCCTCACTAAAAACAAACAAAAAAAAGAAAATACACAAAAGGGTTTCAATCTGAACAAAGAAAAAACATCCACACATGAAGGCAAGCATCGAGCTCAGCAACATATATTTAGAGTTGGAGAGCTACTGAATCCAAATGATTGGTTTTAAAGCTAGGAAAACTGAGGATCAAGATATTAAGTGACCTGCCCAAGGTCACACAAGTAGTCATTATAATATTGAAACAAATTTGACAGATTGATCTAAACAGCCAGTTGTTTGATCATCATAGCTGACATTTCTATAGTACTTTAAGTTTCCCAAAATGCATCTATGTGTATGTGTATGTGTATGTGTATGTGCGTGTATATATGTGTGTGTATATGTGTGTATGTGTGCATATATATCACATATGTGAAAACAATTATATGTGTGTATATACATATATTTGTGTATTTGTATGTGTATGTATGTATGTATGTATATATGTATGTAGGCATGTGTGTATGTATATTAACTCATTTGACCCTCATAACAACCTGATGATAAAGACACGATTTTTTCCCCCATATTACAGATGAGAAAATTGAGGCTAAAAGAGATTAAGTGATTTGCCCGAAGTCCAACTGGCATAATTATCTGAAGCAGTATTTGAAATCAAGAAAATTTTCAAAACAGTATTATAACTAGAAGACACATGGGGAAAATTTGTTAATTTAAAATTTGTTGCATCTTTCCCCCTGTACTTACCTAAAAAGCTCATGACAGCATATATCTCATTTCACATCATTCCCTCTTTATATGCTTCAATTCTTTGCTTCCCCCTTTTTTTCCTTCACTTTTTTCCTTTACATTCTTCTTCCTTCATGCCTTTACAAAATCTCACTTCTTCTAAAGATAGGGCTACCCTCATAAATAGGATGACCCGGACAATTGTTCTGTGTTAGTTTTGTGACTAGAATTTTGGGACTACTACCCTACAGGGAAGAAGTAGTTACTTCTGGTAGTTAGAGACAAAATAATAATAATAATAATAATATGTGTTTGTGGTAGAAGGAGACATAAAAGGAGAAAGTAAAAGACTTTTAGAGAACCAGGTTAATTTATGAATAATGAGATACCTTTACCTAGTATTAAGTAGTTAATCATGAGGAATAGAGGGAAGGTTCGATATAAAAAAAAAGAAACATAAAATCATCCCTAATCTAAGAAAAAAAAAAAGGGTTTGTCATGAGCATGTCTCACCAGTGTATATCATTTGGGGGGGGCGGGGCAATGGGGTTAAGTGACTTGCCCAGGGTCACCCAGCTAGTAAATGTCAACTGTCTGAGGTCGGATTTGAACTCAGGTCCTCCTGAATCCAGGGCTGGTGATTTATCTATTGTACCACCTAGCTACCCCACTGTATATCATTTTAAAGCTCATACTGTGATAGCTTATTTTTATAAAAATTATTTTACTGTTTTTTAAACTTCATTGGCAATTTCCAGTGGTCCTCCCTGTTTAAATTTCTCCCTTATAACAGAAGATTTACGTAAAACCAAGTCACCACATTAGCAATGATTCATTCTACTTCTTTAGTTCATTATCTCTCTGACAAAATTCAGAAGTCATTCATCATTCCCTGTCCTCTAAAGTAAATAGTTTTTAAAAATTCAATCAACCAATCAGTATATATATTTTATGTGCATTAGTACAGGTAAACTATGTATATATGTAAACATATAAGTATATACATGCTACATGTGTATATATATACATGTATATATAATATATGTGTACAGATTAATATTCTATGTTCATACACATACAAATATGGTTGCTATCCTTCCTGCCCAAAGAGGAACAAAATGTCCTCATTCCAATAGCTATGTTCAAAGTTCAGTGTTTCCAACTGTAGCTCATCCGACCAATATTAGCTTGGAAGACTCTACCACGGGTGAGGTACAAATAGTCTATATGAATATTTGCAAGGGAGAGAGCTTGAAATTTGTACATGTCACATTTCTTTTGAGCTACTTCAATTCTGTTTTGCTCATAGAGTAGCTCACCTTCTTTGACATGGACACACCACACTGTGCAGTCTTGTGTCAGTGTCTTCCATGTCTCACAATCAATGCAAAAGTTCTTCAGAGAAACCTGGAGAGTATCCTTGTATTGCTTTTTCTGACCTCTTTATGAGCACTTGCCTTGTGTGAGTTTTCCACAAAATAGTCTTTTAGGTAAATACACATTTGGCATTTGAACAACTGAGCCAGCCCATTGGAGTTGTGCTGCCTGTAGTACAGTTTAAACAACTGGCAGTTTAGCTTCAGAGAGAACCTTGGTGTCAATACCTTATTTTGCCAGGTGATATTCAGAATCTTCCTAAGACAATTCGAATGGAAGCAATTCAGGGTCCTGGCATGTCAATGGTATACTGTCCGGGTTTCACAGGCATGCAACAACAAGGTAAGCATAATGGCTCTATAGACCTACAATTTGGAATGCAGCCTAATACCTTTTCTCTCCACACTTTCCATCAAAGCCTCCCAGCTAGATTTGACAATATATGGGTCAACCTCATCATCTATATATACATCACTGGAATAGAATACTGCCAAGGTAAGTGAACATAATCACAGCATTCAAATTTTCTCCATTTTCCTGTAACTGTGCTTCTACATGTGGATGATACAGTGTTGGTTGGTGGAGAACCTCTGTTTTCTTGGAGTTATTGTTAGGCCAAAATTAGCACAACTGGCAGAGAATCAATTCCTACTCTGTTGCAACTCAACCTCATAAGCACAATCATAAGCAAACAAAAAGTTAAGCACCAACTATGCCCCCAGGGAGTCTTGCGGCCAATAACTGAGACACTCCCCCCTCCCTGCCCCGTGATTGTCACAGGACCACATAGACACAGACACAGACACACAGCCATATACATACACACATCCTAATTTGTCCCCCCCACCCCTGTTTTGGGAGGAAATCTGGCTAAAATCACTGATAAATTCAACAAGATTTTAGGATTTTAAGGATTTATTAAAGTGTATTAGAAGTTAGTGAAGAGAGAGTTGATATAGCCAGAGAGAAAACCTTACTTTTCCTAGCAGTCCAAGTGAAATCCCTCACCACGCCAAAGTCCTGGACGGAAAGGGGGACCCTCCTGTTCTCCATCTCTGCCACCACCAAGCCAGTTCTGGACAAAAAGCAGAAGATCCAGCAAGCCAGCCTCACCTTCCTACTTCCTGTCTACCTCCCCAAAAGGGGAGGTCCTTCAAGCTGATTGGTTGAGAGTGGTCTCTTGTTGATGTCAGTAGTCCACCACCTCTGAGAACAACACCCCACTCAGGGCCAGCCAGGTGTGGTCTTGATTTTGATGGTCTTCGGGTGGAGCCCCTGGGCATCTGCCAAATCCTAATATATATATATATATATATATGTGTGTGTGTGTGTGTGTGTGTGTTTGTATGAATGTATGTATATGTATATGTGTGTATACATACATATATAGACATATATAGAAATACACACATATAGATAGATATCTCTATCTCTATGCCTGTCTCTATGTCTGTCTGTCTATCTATCTATCTATCTATCTATCTATCTATCTATCTATACTATGTTCATTGTTTGGCTGATCAGAACTGTGATGCATGATCAAGGTTTGAGAGGGAAAGGTAAAAGAAGAAGAAGATGAAAACATTTTCTGCCCTTAAAAACTTCTTTTCTGCTGGAAAGTAAAATGAGATCATCTTCAATCCACTTCTAAAGTATTCAGTGTTAATTATATATGTGACATGTTCAGAGCATGTCAAAGATCTAATCAAAGGTAGTGATCAGGAAAAGATAATACATCCAGATAAGAGGGATAGGACATCAGATGCCATCTAGACTAATCCTCTCATCCTACATTTAGGGAATCTCTGGTCCAAGGCAGTTATATGATTTGACCATAGCTGCAAATATACCATCATGAGTGGAATTTGAATCCAAGTCCTCTGACGTCAGAACAAATGTACTTTCTCTGGTTGCAATTTATCTCCTATTTTTCACATACAAGACAGAACTTGTTTCTGCCCTTGAAAGTTTGGTAATGATTCATGAAATATTATAGATGGAAAATTGATGTCCCTGCTGTTCAGTCTGTTCATTTTGAACCATAACCCTGTGTGTGGATCTCAAATTTGCATGTATCTCACTTTATCTTATTTCTAGTTTTATGCTTTAGTACATTCAGAAAGCTCATCTATGTTATTACTCCCTCCAATGATACAGATACCAATTACAGTCTTACCCACCTATTATTACTCTTGTCCATGCCCTCCTATAAATCTTACCCAAGGCATATATCCACCAGGCTAAGGGCCTTCATCTAAATCATTTGATAGTGTTTGGACTGTAATGCAGCCCCTAGTTGGTTTAGTGGTTATCCCTCTTTTGTTCTGTGACTGGCTTATCTTTCTGATTACATTAGTTCAGGAATCATAGTTACTTGAATATCTCATCCCCACCTGAACCAACTAAGACTATCTTTGGAATATATTTTGTGTGTGTGTGTGTGTGTGTGTGTGTGTGTGTGTGTGTGTGAGAATAGACATTAAAAATTAGTTCATCTTTAAGGAGATGAAGCAGTAGAGTAGAAAGTACCCAGGCCTCCGCCTTCCAGGTACACTGTACTTTGCCCTAGTCAAAAGATGAGTACCATATTGTACAGGAGAAAGGGCACAGGTTTTGGGTTCAGAGAATCTGGATTCAAAATCTAGCTCTGTGTTACTTTAGGAAAGTCACTTAAACCCTCTGGGTCTCAGTTTGTTCATCTGTAAAATAAGATTAGATAAAATGACCTCTGAAATCTTTATAGCTCTAGATGTATGATCCTGTTGCTGTTGAAATAACATTGACATAAAACATATGAACATACACACAATGCTTTCCACATTGAACATCTTTGCAAAAATAATATCTAGAGGAAAATTCCTTTGCTATGTAAATTTTAATTACATGATTTAAGGGAGTGAAATCAAGAACATTTTGGCAAATTTTCTATGACAGACCTCAAAATAATAAAGGTAGTCATGCTAAGGATATACCTTATACCTTGTTAAAGGTTTTCATTTTGTGATTTTAAAAAGTGGTCCTTTAGTCATAGTAGTCCAAGAATTTAAGGAAGGATGGGAAACTGGGCTTCTGCAACTAAAGCATTATTAATCACCAATTACTTTCTATGTCATTGCAGTTCAATGAAGGAAAACTATTTTTCTACAAAGATCTGTGCTGTTGTCGGTCGATGACATTTTAAACTGTTTGAAAAATCCACATCCTGGCATGTGAGTATTTTTCAAAGCTAACTATTCATAAAATGTTGACATATCATTACTGTAACTGTCAACAAATATGGATACTGGGTATGATCACATGAGATTCTAGTCCTGTGGAGCCCCAAAATCATAGGACCATGCTAAAATTGTCCAGAGTACTAGTTCAGCATGTCGGAAAAAGGCCCTGTCTTGTTCACATGTGCATAGAGAGAAGCTTTTGAAGGGAAGAATGATTCTTTTGGCTATTGAACAGATTTAGTCTTTTTAGTACATTTGGTGAAAGCTGCCAGATAAAGTATTTTAAACCAATGTGTTAAGCTACTTCATCACATGATGAAAATAGCAATAGATTATAGGCGGTTCATTGAAATTTACAAGGCCCTTTCCTGACAACTCTTCCTCTTTTATTTTGTTGTTTATTCTACATTCTCAAAGAGGACCATGACACTGTGGTGATGTCATGACTTACATTTAATTGGATTTAAGTGAGAGAGGGCTATGCAAAGTCATCAACTTCACTCTCTCCTTCAGAGTCATCTGGGGCCAGTGGCAAAATACATATATATGAGTGACTGGTGATGGCCCTGGATGTTTTAAGGTAATTGGGATTGTGACTTCCTCCTCAGGGTCACAGACCTAGTAAGTGCCTGAGGTCAGAATTGAACTGAAATCCTCCCAACTTCAGGGCCAGTGCTCTATCCACTATGCCACCTAGCTGTCTCCTGTTTTATAGGCACAGATGACAAGACCAGGAGAGACAAACCATTTACCCAAGATTATGCAGCTAGTAAGTGGTAGAGTTGAGGCTTAAACTCAGGTCTTGCAGGACTCTCCTCATTATATTAAATGGCATCTGCTTTCCAGTGTAAACCTGGATGAGAACAACTTCTAAATCATTGGAGTTTTGGGTCATTCAAGGACCAGATCCCTTTCTTGTTCAGCATTATCGAAAATTCTACATATGGTTGGCCAATATTAGTGATGGTTCAGGTTGATGATATTATAAATTTATTTCTTTATTTGGAACTATTACAATTTGGAAAATAGGTTGTGGTGCAGTGTTTGTAATAAATTATTTGTTAGCAAAGTTCAAGAGAGATTAATTTGGGGACAAACACAGTGACTGGTCTTTCTATATGGGGAAGAAGAGGAGTGGTATTGCCCTTGACTCTTGCCCTGAAACAGAAGGATTAACAGGAATGCTCCTTCAGGATATGTGCTGGCATACTCATACTGTTTAAATTCTTCTCTTTGGGGAATCTCAGGATGGCTTCACTCATTATAACAACACTTATTAGAAGCAATGAGGCCAAGTAGAAAAAAAAAGAACTTGACTTGGAACAAAAGGTCTGGACTCTAATTGTACTTCTGATAATTTTAAAACAATAAGTAAATAAATAAGGAGTGAAGGGAGACTTTGGGTCATGTAATCTAAAGCTTCTTAAACTGTAGGTCATGACAATAACTGAATGTGGGGGTTATGAAAAATTTGGCAACAGTAAAAGGTTACATATGCCTATTTTATATACCTCCATACCTGGAGTCTTGTAAAAATTTATTGAGCACAAAGGGGTCATGAGTGGAAAAAGTTTAAGGGGGCCTGCTATGTGGCACAGTTGCAAAAGCACTGGTCCTGGATTCAGGAGGACCCAAGTTCAAATCTAGCCTCAGACACTTGACACTTACTAGCTCTGTGACCCTGGGCAAGAAATTTAACCCTCATTGCCCTGCAAAGGGGAAAAAAAGAAAAAGTTTATGAAGCCCTGATCTAGTCAAAGTCCCTCATTTCACAGGTGAGGAATCTGAAATTTAGATGATTTGGCTCAGGCCACATAAGTAGGAGATCTGCAATTTTACCTCATATACTCTGACTAAATATGACACTAGGTCCACATATATATATATATATATATATATATATATATATATATATATATCACCAAAGCATTCATCGCCCAATCAGTCAGTCAGTCAGCAAGCACTTGCTTAGCCTTACTATATTCCAGGCACTATGAAAAGCAATGAGAATACAAAGAGATGCAAAAACAGATTTTCTGCTTTGAAGAGACTCATGTTCTAATTGGGTAGACAAGACATGAATTAGTTATCCTTCAATATTTTAAGAGCTACAAATCTCAAACCATATTCACTTTTACAGTCAGTTCCATGCTTTGTTCCTCACCTTCAGGGAGTACCAGACTGGCCAACCTTCATCTACCTTTGTGCTGTACTTTGGACTTTTTGAACTTCAAAAGTGTGCTTCAGCTGCAATCTCACCCTGGAAACTCCATCATCACTTAGGGACTTCTCACCCAAGAATATCCATCTACTCTTGTAGCCCAGTCAACCCAGGACATCCCTTTTCTATTTCAGTGCCCTTCTTCTCATTGGCGTGTTCTTCCTGTGGATCTCTATTTTGGGAGGAGTTAAGGCCAACCAAATATGCCTCTGATTTTCCAAAATTAAACACCATGTCACTGCTCCTTTGCTCACCCTCATATTTCACTTTCTTTTATGTGTGCTGTCTTCCTCCATTACAATGTAAGCTTCTTGAGGGTAGAAACTGTCATTATATTTGCTTGTAATTTGTATTCTCAGTGCTTAGGACAGTGCTGGTAGATTGATCTCAGTTTCCTTTGATGGTTCTTCATCCAGGTTGTCACACTCTCTAAAAATGGTCGTCCTCCGGGGCACGTTTTTTCATCTCCCTCTACAATATTTTACTTGGTAGTCATCAAATACCATGGTTTTAATTATCACATCTATGTTGATGAAGCTCAGATCTATTTATCCAACCCTAACCTCTATCTAACCTCCATACTCACATAACTAACTGCACTCACCTCTCAGATTTGTTGTGAGGATCAAATGAGTTAATATTTTTAAAGTGCTTAGCATAGTACCTGACACATAGTATGTGCTTGATAAAGGCTTATTCCCCTTCTTTTTTTTCTTATTCATTTACAAAACAAACTCAGGCACAGAAAGATTTAATGACAGCCCCCCTTTTTTAAACTATTGTTTGGTCTGTTTCAAGTAATGGGAAGGGGGAAAAAAGCAAGAAACTTTAGCACAGAGGGAGTTGACTAGGTGTTCAGGAAAGGTTTACATGCATAACTATTTGAGCAGATGAACAAGGTGATTACTATGAAGAGGAAATTAGTGTGACACCTTCTTCCATTGAGCATTCCAGTCAGTTTTGTATTCAGTGAAGCCACAAGTGACCAAGAAATACTTGGAACTCAGAGTAGGAAATTGAATTGTTCAATGAAACTGGATGTCATTTAAAATTCAGTCCCTAACTAAAACATCATAGGTTTATAGATCTCTTGCAAACTAAGTGAAGCAAACATTTTGCCTTTTTTTTTTTTGCTATCAAATTCACTTTGTAAAATAGCTCTTTATGTAAGAAGATACTATAAGAAGACCAGGAGGGAGAGATAAGTAGCATATATTTAGATTACTACCATCATTCCCTTCATCTGCCCCTTTCATTCAGTAAAATAAACAAAACCAGTCAATTTATGTCTCTATATATTCGGAAAAAATATTTCTATATCATACTTCTTAACTTTATTCTTAAGGATGGAAACAAATGAGAAAAGTTTATTTTGTGGGCATAACAGGAGATTTTTAAATTTTCTGTGGGCTTATAAAGGAAACAATATCATAGGTATAGATGTCAGAGGAACATCAGAGGTTGCCTAGTTCAACCCTCTCATATTAGAAATGAGGAAACTCTGTCCCAGAGAAGGGACATGTTTGGCAAAATTCACTTAGGTTTTAGACCAGGTATTTGTAACCTCTTTCAGGTTGTCCTTGTTTCTTTTGGCAGATTGGTAAAACTTAATGTTACTGAAATTTGTTATCTATATTAATAATTTAAAGAAATGCTAAATTTCATTCAGAAGTTAGTTAACATATTATGTATGTTTACTATCCCAGTTCATAGACCTGAAATCTATGCATGGACCCCAGGGAATCCAAAGACCCCAGGTTAAGAATGCTTGGTTTATAAAACACGTGTTTTGAGCAGGTGATAATTTAGCAGCGTTAGAAAAAAGTATACAATTTTTATCCTATTCAAATTAAATTATTTTTCAAGGAAGTCAGAAATGTTACTTGTAACATGTACCTGGAAAGAATTTAGTATAGTTTGTGTTGACATTTATTGGAAGGAGGAAATGAGAGAAAGAAGGGAAGGGAAGGGAAGGGAAGGGAAGGGAAGGGAAGGGAAGGGAAGGGAGGGAAGGGAAGGGAAGGGAAGGGAAGGGAAGGGAAGGGGAAGAGAGAAGCCGTTTCATTTCTGAGCAACTCAATGACCAAGCTTTGATGGCAAGCCAGATGGCAGCTGTTCTCAGGCCTCAGTGCCAAGAAACATGACTGGAGCTGCAATTTACCTTCCATGGTGAGGTTCGATGCTGAAGAGCACCACAGCTGCGGGTTTGGCTGCTGCCAGTAGGTGTGAGCACAGTTGGTTTCCTCCCAATTTGGATGCAGCAGGTAAGAGGCTATATCAGTACCCAGCAATTATGGAATTGGCATGCATTGGATTGTTTACTCACAGTAATATTCCTACTGGACTTTATTAAAACACCATCTGTTGTCAGTGCAGACAAAGAATCCAAACAGAAACATATCAGGAGAAGGAGCAATCTAGAGAGATGGAGGGAAGCAAGACGAAGGGGAAAAGCTACATTTGTAGGCTGAAGGATCAGTTGCATTGCTGAGATGCTGTGTTTGATTCTGTAGATTAGTTTTTAATTCTGCATCGCTGTTTACAAAGATTTCTGTTTTGCTTGTTTGTTTCTATTGTCAACTAGGCAAAAAACAATTTCCAGTCCAAATGAACTTGGCTGTTTGTGAGTCAAGCTGGAATCAGAGGCAATGAGTACATGTATATGAGTGGAGCTCAACCACATTAGCTTTACTACAAATTAAAACCAAAATGATTGAAGGCAAAATCATCTGACTGAATGATATTCAGTTAGAGCAAACTTCTGAGTTAATGTTTGGTATATAGGGTGAGTAATAAAGGATATCTGCCAATAATAATACCTTGAGGGCTCAAGGAAAAGGGACTGGCTTTTACAATCAGCTGTTTTCTCTCACTCTTTTTAATCTTGCAGATGGGGATCAGATATTTCTAATACACAGCTGGTCCCCACAAATGGCCAAGTGTAATTTTTCATATACCCGCCTACAATTCCAGGTGAAATTAATTAGTCAAAATTCTTCATCAGGTAATATACTAATAAAATGTGATGCAAGTAATTAAATATGCAAATACAAAGAAGACAGCAATAAAACTCTGATATGTTATTTCCATTCTACAAAAAGACATCTGTCAATTCGGAACTTTAATGCAAAAAATAAAACCTGAAAAAATAAATATGTAAACAAGCTCCAATTCATGTAGCAAAATTAAGGCTGTAGGAATATGATTATGAGACAAGCTGAGAACACCTACTGGGACCAGGGTAGAAAGGCAGAAAAGTAGTGGGTTTGTTCAACAAGAAAAGAAAAGAAAAATATATGGGGCAATAGAAGCAGGGAAAACAATGGAAAAGCCAAAGCAAGGAACATGTAGCAGTAGATGAGGTCATTGTCTGTTGTGCTTGCCATTCAGACCCTGATATCTCTGCCAACTTCTAAGCAGTAATTTTAATTTTCAGAAATGCTGTTTATTACTGCAAGCCATACCAATATTTACAGAGAATCCAATGAATGGATGAATGGATGAATGAATGAATGAATGAATGAATGAATGAATGAAAGAATGAAAGAATGAATAGAAACAGCTGCAACTCCTCCCACCTCATTGCCCATTTCATTTGTAACTCTCCTCCCCCATATTATCTTCCTTAGAGTCACTTTGGCATTCAGTGGATTATATATTGAGTTACAAGGTTGGGTCCATCCAAAGCTTATTCCTCAAATTATCTATAATGCATGACTTTATGACTTTCTAAATGTTCTTCATTGAAAACTATTAGAAAGATTAGCTTTCTGTTGTCTACACACTTCATAAGGCTTGGCATGTTGTAAATTTTCAGAATATTCAATGAAAACAATACAAGAATAATATAAACTAACATCATTGTCTTGCAAAGTGTCACTTATATACAGTATTCATTTATTCAATAAACATTTATCTAGGACATTCTATGTATGGTACTTAGCACCACTGTAGACATTATGTAGGATAAAGAAGTATATGACATAACTCCACCCTTCAAGGAATTTTCAATCTAACTAGGAAAAAAAAGATGTACTCTAAGACAAAATAGAAATGTATTCCTCCAAGTAGAGTCAGAATTCAGAGAGCAAGAGATCAGTGTTAGGCAGGGAATGTTAATTAGCTTTCTTGAAGAAAAGAAATCCCCAACTTCCACCAGTTTTTCCTAACCCTTCTATATGCCCTAATCCATGGGAAGCAAGGACATCTGGTATCTTTAGGTTTTTTTCCCTTATAAAACCTGAAAAACTGAACCCTACTTTGTTCAACCCCCAC
This sequence comes from Dromiciops gliroides, assembly GCF_019393635.1. Taxonomy (NCBI): domain Eukaryota; kingdom Metazoa; phylum Chordata; class Mammalia; order Microbiotheria; family Microbiotheriidae; genus Dromiciops; species Dromiciops gliroides. The sequence continues at coordinate 170,271,159 of NC_057861.1, read as the reverse complement.
AAAATCTTGGCCTAATTTAACTTCAGAAAGGAAAAGAATTAAGGGGAACTTTTAGCCTGCATGCTAGAAGGAAAATACCAACTCACTAGTAAAAGTCCAGTAAAAGTTGGATACTGATCATGTTCACTTAGAAAGGCCAACACTTTATCTTTTCAAACAAATCTCACAGTAAAGTGAGTTATTTAAAGGTAGAGTCCTATACAAAGTTTACAAAGCTACCAGTGCAATAAGAGGATTTAATACTTCCAAATATGAAATCTATTTAGTATATGTACATACCTATCAAAATGACTCCAATATAATAAGAGTAAAATCTTTAAAAATAATTATGAAAATGTAAGGAACACAATTGTTCCTTTAGAAGAGATAATAATGGATTATAAGCGGTGCCTCTCCCAGGCCTAGTGATTCCATCTGAACATGGGATATCAAGAAGTTTCCAGCTCTTAGGAGACAGAAAAAAGAAAGGAGAGAAGAAAGGACAGAGGAAGGGGGGAAGGAGAGGAACAGGAGGAAGACAGAAAGGGGAAGAGAAGAGAAAGATAGAAGAGAGACATTCAGTTACTCCTCAGATCTATCTATCTCTGCTATGTCTATAGAAAAGCTTGAGAACTCATTCAGGAAGAAATTTAAGAAGAGAAAGAAAGAAAGACAAGACAAGACATTAAAGCGATTTCAAGAAAAGGATAGATCTTATCTCTGTTGAGAAGAAAATGGGTCTGGTCAGACTAGAGTCATGCAAGTCTTCTGATCTCTCACCCACTGAGGAATACCTGTTTCCTTAAGCCCAAACTATTATTGTCAGAGTTGGATTCATTTCTGTCTTTGTATCTACAGTTTAGAATACCTGGCACACTGAAAACCCTAAATAAATGCATGTTAATTGATTCCCTGCCCCATTACTTTCCCTACTCCACTCTCCCCACCTCCAGTATTCAAGGGTGACATTACTTATGTACACTGAAATTCTACCAACAAAAGAAGTTGTTTTGTAATAAGAGAAATCAGAATCTGTAATATGAACAGAAAGCTGCCTCCCACAGTCCATTGCAGAGGCATCCCTGAAGCCTTGTATATGGATCAAGGTGTTACTGCTTTATATTTATGATAAATAATATCCTCCAAAAAAACTGTGACCTACCTACAACCCATTACTATAGAATACAGATGAGAGCTAAGTAGGGAAGGAGGAGTTTTTTTTTTACCCTCACCCCTATTGAAATAGCCAGAAGTTGTCAGCAGCTAAATTTGATCAAACCAAGGAATACATAGGAGGAACTGAGGATTTAAACTGCATCCTGAAGTATAAGGATAGATGGATGGATAGATAGATAGACTGACTGTGAGGTAACTTGGGGGAAATGTATAGAGTGATTTTTCTAGATTCAGGAAAACCTGAGTTCAAATCCAGTCTTGGATTTTTATAAGCTATGCAACACTAGGCAAATCATTTAACCTCTCTCAGCCTCTGTTTCTTTATTTTAAAATGAGGCTAATAACATCACCTATACTTTCTTCAGGGTAGTTGTAAGGATACAATAAAATATATTTGTAATTTTTATAAATATGTTTGTATTTGTAAAGTGTCTTTTCAGAAAAATCTGGGAAGACTTAAGTGAACTGATGCTGAGTGAAGTGAGAAGATCCAGGAGAAAAATTGTATACAGTAACAACAACATTGTGTGATGATCAACAGTGACAACCTTGGCTCTTCTCAGCCATATAATGATCTAAGACAATTCCAAAGAATTTATGATGGAACATGTTCTCCATATCCAGAAAAAAAACAAAAACAAAATCAGAAAAAACAACAACCTGTGGATTCTGATTGCAGATTGAACCATACTGTTTCGACTTTTGTTTTTGTTTTTGAAGATTTTCTCTTTTGTTCTGGTTCTTCTTTCACAACATGACTAATGTGGAAATATGTTTAATGATATTGTACATATCTAACCCATATCAGATTTCTTTCTGTCTTGGGGAGGGGGTAGGGGACAGAAGGAGGGAGAGAAATTTGGAACTAAAAATCTTATGAAAACAAATGTTGAAAACTATCTTTACCTGTAACTGAAAAATAATAAAATACTTTTATGATAAAAATTTAAAAAAATAAAACCATAAAAAATAAAGTGTCTTGAAGGCTTTAAAATACTATATAAATACTGGCTAGCTTTTCTTAAGTGCTAGCTATTATTAGGGGAGAGAAAATTACATTGAGGCAGATGCCCTAAGAAAAGATGAATGATGAATAAACATGGAACATTCTGGGGATGGCACAGAGAACTTACAGCACAAGAGTTGCCTGGGTATATTCCTTTCTCCCCTTCATAAGCCACAAAAGGAAGATATATTTGGGAGCAGAACAATAGCATTCCAACTCCCTTTCCCACACTATTTAAGTAGAAACTATATTTGTTATGTTGTTCATTGCTGGAGATAATAGAGAGATTAGAAGCTTAAAATCCTAATTTTTGTTGGTCAAAAACAACTGTGAACATTTGTTTTTCCTTTGAAGCTTGCTATTTTTTACTTTTCTCAAGAGCAAAGCAGATTCTATGAAAGCAACAGTTTTCTTTCTGCCTCACAATTGTATCATAAAAGTCTAAATGAGGTGATGCTAACAAAAATATGTGGACACTACAGCCCAGTCTTCAAATCACTTTGGCCTGACAGTGTCTTTGGGTAGGAGGCATCAGGCATATGTGTAAAAAATGTGCAAGGAAAATCCAAGTCTTGTCTTCACACTTGAAATACCATGGTGGATCATCTGAAAAATCCTTCAGTGCAGCTCCTAAAATCTTTCCAATTACTGAGGAATCTCTATTTTTGCCTTATCCCACATAGTCCCATACTTAAGTAGAGCAGAAAAGGAACTCCATAGCACATTCCTGAATGAGAACCTAAATTGTACCCATTGATGAAGGATGGATACTGGTGATTTCATTTGATCTTCCAAATGAAGTTTTAGTGTGGAAATTAAAGAAGGATATTGGGAATGAAGAGAAGATTACATGGATGATATTAAAAAAAAAACAAATTTAGGACAATGCAATATTTCCTTCCAAACAACTTCAAAAAAAATCTCAAATTTAATTCTGGAGTGCCAAAACCAACAAAACGTCATGACAAGACAACTTTGTTCCAGCATAAGAAAAATTAGGAAGTCAGAAGTTTGTGACAGTGGAGTAAAGGGTGGTCTAAAACACACAGAAGCAACATTGGGAGAACCCGCTATTGTTCTTAGAGAAGCAACTTCAAGATCTCACAACCCAGAAATGGTCAGGTGATTGGAGGAAAAAATAGTGACTTTATATGGGTGGAAGAAAACAACAGATACAATTCCCTGAAATCGGGAAGTGTCTGTATTCAATCAAAAGGAAATGGAAACAGTAACTAATTGACTGTATGGGGTATGTTTTCAAATAAAACATGTGAGTTACTCGAGATGTGTAATTCTGGGATAATTGTTTGCTTTAGTCTTCAGATAGGACTGGGGTTCTAGTAGAGATGGTCCAGCTTTCCAGCCACAGATAGGTTCAAACAATGCAATATAGTTTTCTCACAATTCCTAAAATTGAATAAAATTTTCTCACAGAGAGAAATATAATTGAATACAATGAAAACTGAACTAGATCCAATATGGAGTCACAAGATAGTGGATAATACATAACAGCACAAGATGGAATCAATATTTATAAGATAGAATCTGTCTAGTTCTTTTGATGCTTACACCAAACCATACGCATTTTGTAATAAGACTTCACTCTATTTCCTCAAAGCTACCATGATATCAGGAAATATAATTTAGAAGAAGACAACAACAAGCAAAGCCTGAAAGAAACATTCAAGTTGGGCATAAGCCTAATAAGAACGCCTGGGGAAAAGAGCAAAGTCATCATGATCATACTCACCAAATGAGAATGGTAAAGGAAAAATTGGCTAAATAAATGAGAATGATTAAAGAGAATTATGAAAAGAGAATCTGCATCTTGGTAAGAGATACAGAAATTTACCCCCAAAAAATAACACCTTGAAAAACAACTGGCGAAGTTCCAGAGTCAGAGCCAAGATGGTGAAATGAAACCGGGAAACTGTCTGAGCTCTCCCATATTTCCCTTCAGAAACAATGTTAAATTTAGCCTCTAAACAGATTCTGTCATTGTAAAACCTGTAAAAAAAAATGGAGTGAAAGAATCTTCCAACTTCAGAAAACCTAGTCAATCTTCAGAAAATGTCTGTTTAATCTGGGTAAATGGGGAGGACAGCTCAGCACAGAGGGTGTCTGGGGAAGCCAGCAAACGGCTTTTTGTCAGACCACAGATCAACAGCTGAGGATCCAGGGTCCTAGCTCAAAAAAAAGCTAGTGGCAGGGCAGCTAGATGGTGCAGTGGATAGAGCACCGGCCCTGGAGTCAGGAGTACCTGAGTTCAAATCCATCCTCAGACACTTAACCCTTACTAGCTGTGTGACCCCAGGCAAGTCACTTAACCCCAATTGCCTCACTAAAAAAAAAAAAATCTAGTGGCACAGCAGGAAAGTTGTGAGGCCTCTCGCCCCAATGCAGAAGGAAATCTGCCAGCTGGGGTATCTACTCCCCAACAGTTCCGACTAGGCTGGGCCGCTCCAGTACACAGAGCAAGCTGCAAGCTACTGATGCCTCAAAGCAGAAAGCTAGTGACTCAGGCCCTGAACTCAAGCAAAAGAAGCTTGGGACAGTGCATACTGTGTACCCCAGGAGCAGAACTCAACCTTAAAAGGCACAAAAGAGGCTAAAATATGAATAAGAAACAAAAAAGAACCCTCACCATTGACAATTATATGGTGACAGGAAGGATCAAAACATAAACTCAGAGGAAAATAACAATGATAAAACACATACATGTGTTCCCCTTAATGGGGAAGAAGAATTGGTCTTGAGACCAAAAAGTCTCCCTGGAAGAACTCAAAAAGATTTTATAAACCAAATGAGTAAGATAGAAGAAAAATCAGGAAAAGAAATGAGAGTTATGCAAGAGAAAGTCAATAGCTTCAAAAAAATAATATCTTAAAAAATACAATTGGAAAATTGGAGAAGGAGGTGAAAAAGCTGACTGGGGAAAATAATTCCTTAAAAATAAGAATTAGGGGGGTAGCTAGGTGGTGCAGTGGATAAAACACACTTGAAACTTACTAGCTGTGTAACTCTGGGCAAGTTACTTAACCCACATTGCCCAGCAAAAAACAACACAAAACAAAACAAAAAGAAAAACATAAACCAAAGAATCAGAATTAGGAAGCTGGAAGATAAAGACTCAGTGAGATAACAGAAAGAAGTAAAGAAGAATTATATATATATATATATATATATATATATATATATATATATATATATATATATATATATATATATATATATATATATATATATATATATGTGTGTGTGTGTGTGTGTGTATATAAAAGTCAAAGTAAATGTTAACTACCTCTTCAGAAAAACATCAGACTTAGAAAATAGACTCAGGAGGGATAATATAAGGCTAATTGGACTACTGAGGACCATGATCACAAAAGAGCATAGACAGCATATTTCATGAGAGTATCAAGGAAAATCGCTCAAATGTTTTACAACCAGAGAAAAAATTAATCCTTGACAGAATCCACTGATCACCTCCTGACAGACCCCCAAAGGAAAACTCCAAGGAATAGCATAACTAAATTCCAGAATTATCATGTAAAGGAGAAAATACTGCAAGCAGCCAGAAAAAAACCATTATTTAAATACATGGAAAAACAATCAAAATTACACAGAATCTGGCAGCTTCAACATTAAATGATCAGAGGGCTTGGAATATGATACCCTGGAGGTAAAAGGAACTGGGATTACAACCAAGAATTAACTACCCTGGAAAATTAAGCACAATCTTTCAGGGGGAAAAATGAGCCTTCAATGAAATATGGAAGTTTAAAACTTTCCTAACTAAAAGTCTAGAGCTCAACAGAAAATTCATTATACAAATACAAAACTAAAGAGACACATGAAAATGTAAAAAATAAAAAACAAACCCACATTACTCAAGGTTAAAATGTTTGCTTCTCTACACTGGAAGAAACTTGTAACTCTTGAGAACTGTTTCTTTATTAAGACAGATAGGTTTAATACATACAGACAAGAGATATGGATATAAGTTGATTCTGATGTGATGTTATTAAAAAAAACAAGGGGAAACAAAAAGGATTATACTGGCAGAAGAGGAAAGAGAAGGCACATTGGGGTAAATCACATCACTTGAAGAGGCACAAAAGAACTATTACAATAGAGGGAAAGAAGGGAGAGGTGAGCATTATTTTGACCTTACTCAAATCTGTTTTGGCTTAGAGAGGGAAAACATACACACACAATTGGGTATAGAATTTTTATCTTACCCTATAGGGAAGTAAAAGGGAAAAGGGGAAAGAAAAGGGTGGGGTACTTATAAAAGGGAGGGGAAAACTAGGAGGGGAAAAGGGAAAGAACAAAAAGGTGGTGGACCTGATAGAAGGGAGGACAAAACCAGGAATTGAAGGGGAAAGGACAAAAGGGAGGTTGGGCTGATAGAAGGGATGATAGGGTGGCAGTTAGGTGGTGCAGTGCACTGGTCCTGGATTCAGGAGGACCTGAGTTCAAATCCAACCTCAAACACTTGACACTTACTAGCCATGTGACCTTGGGCAAGTCACTTAACCCTCAGATAGAGGGGAAGGTAGAATAAGTTGGTCAGAAACAAAACACTAGTAAGAAGAGACAGGGGGAAAGGAAAGGGAAAAGTACAAAAAAGGAGAAACATAGGATGCAGGGAAATATCATAAATGTGAATGTGAATATTATGAACTTTTCTAGAAAACAGAAGCAGATAGTAGGGTGGATTAATAACCAGAATCCTACAATATATTGTTTCAAGAAACACACTTGAAGCAGAGAGATACACACAGAGTAATTGTAAAAGTCTGGAGCAGAATATATTAAGTTTCAGTTGAAGTAAAAAAAGCAGGCAAAGCAAAGGCAAAAAATAACTTAATTAGAAGAGATAAGGAAGGAAACTACATCTTGTTAGAAAGTACCACAGACAATGAAGCAATATCAATACTAAACATGTATGCACCAGGTGATATAGCATCCAAATACTTAGAGAAATAGTTAAGTGAGTTATCCCCCCCAAAAAATAGATAGCAAAACTATATTAGTGGGGTACCTCAAACTCCTCAGAACTCGATAAATTTACCCACAAAATGAGTAATAAAGGAGTTAAGGAGATGAAAGAATTTTAGAAAAACTAAATATGATAGATCTCTGAAGAAAACTGAATGTGGATATGCCTTTTTCTCAGTGGTACATGGCACCTACACAAAAACTGATAATGGATTAGGGCATAAAAATGGACCTTCCCTTAAGATGATAAACAGTATCTATCTTAAACTATCAGCAAGCATTATATGCAATGGTGGTAAGTTAGAGGCATTACCAGTAAGATCAGGGCTGAAACAAGGATGTCCATTATCATCACTATTATTCAATATTGTACTAGAAAAGTTAGCCCTAGCAATAAGAGAAGAAAAAAAAATTGAATTAGAATAGGCAAGAAAGAAGCAAAATTATCACTCTGAAGATGATATAATGGTATGCTTAGATAATCAATTACTTGAAACAATAAACAACTTTAGCAAACTTGCAGGATATAAATTAAATCCACATAATTCATCAGCATTTCTATACATGACTTACAAAGCTCAGCAGCAAGAGATCAAAAGAGAAATTCCATTTAAAGTAACCATAGACAATATAAAATACAAACCCAGGAACTCCATGAACACAATTACAAAACATTTTTCACACAAATAAAATCAAATCTAAATAACTGTAAAAATTTAAATTGCTCATGGGTAGGTTGTACTAATATAATAAAAATGGCAGTTCTACCTAAATTAATTTACTTATTCAGTGCAATATCAATCAAACTACCAAAAATTTACTTCATGGAGATAGAAAAAACAATAACAAAATTCATAGGGAGTTATAAAATGCCAAGATTATCAAGGAAATTAATGAAAAAAAAATTCAACAGGAGTTGGCCTAACTGTACCAGATCTAAAACTATATTATAAAGCAGCATTCATCAAAACTATTTGGTACTGGCTAAGAAATAGAGAGGTAGACCAGTGGAATAGGTTAGGCACACAAAAAGCATCAGTAAATTAATATAGCTATCTCCTTTTTGATAAACCCAAAGCTCTAGTGTCCAGAATAGGAATTCACTACCTGACAAAAACTGATAGGAAAACAGGAAAATAATAAGGCCCGAAACTAAGCCTAGTCCAACATCTTACAACATACACCAAAGTAAAGTCAGAATGGGTACAGGATCTAGACATAAAGGGTGATACCATAGGAAAATTAGAAAAAGAAGGAATAGTTTACTTGTCAGATGTATAGAGAGGGGAAGAATTTATGACCCAAGATGAGATAATAGTGAACATTATGAAATGCAAAGTGGATCCTTTTGATTACATTAAATTGAAAATGTTTTTTTTTTTTAATAAATGAAACCAATGCAAACAAGATTATAAGAAAATCAGAAAGCTGGGAAACAATTTTTGGAGACAGTTTTTCTGATAGAGGCTTCATATCTAAAATATATAGAGAACTGAATCAAATATATAAGAAAACAAGTCATTCCCCAATTGTGAATTGGTCAAAGGATATGAACAGGAAGTTTTCAGATGACAAAATTAAAGCTATCTCCAGTCATAGGAAAAAGTGTTCTGAATCACTACTGATTAGGAAAATGCAAATTAAAACTGCTCTGAAGTACCCTGAGGTACTCTCACCTGTACATTTGGTTAATATGACAAAAATTGAAAATGATAAATGTTAGAGAATATGTGGGAAAATTGGAACACTAATGCACTGTTGGTGGAACTATGAATTTATTCAACCATTCTGGAGAGCAATTTGGAACCATGCCCAAAAGACTTTAAAATTCTGTATATCCTTTGACCCAGAGATACTACTACTAGGTCTATATCCAAAAGAGTTCATAAAAAAGGGAAAAAGGACCCACATGTACAAAAATATTTATAGCTGCTCTTTTTGTGGTAGCAAAGAATTGGAAATTGAGAACATACCTATCAATTGGGGAATGGTTAAACAAGTTGTGGTATTTGAATGTAATGGAATACTATTGTGCTGTAAGAAATGATAAGGAGATGGATTTCAAAGCAAACTGTAAAAACCTACATGAATTGATGCTGAGTGAAATGAGCAGAACCAAAAGAATTTTGTACACAGTATCATCATTTTGTGATGATCAACTATGATAGACTTAACTCTTCTCAGCAATACAATGATCCAAGACAGCGTCAAAAGACTTATTTTGGAAAATGCTCTCCACATTCAGAAAAAGAACTGTGGAGTCTGAATGCAGATTGTAGCATACTATTTTCACTTTTGTTGTTGCTTTTTTGTTATTGTTCTTGTTTACTCTTTCTTATGTGTTTTTTTCCTTTTGTTCTGATTCTTCTCTTAAAAAATGACTAATGTGGAAATAGCTAAGTAATTCATAGTCAATAATTATACAATATTGCTGTTACTATGCACAATGTTCTCCTGGCTCTGTTCACATCACTTTGCATCAGTTCATGTAACTAGACATAATATTTCAAGAAACTTTAAATGAAAATTTTCATGATATATAAATATTAAAAAGGTGGGGGAGTATTACACATTTTGCCTGTTAAGACAATGTCTATGATTATAACGAAGTTATTTAAAATAAACATTTCAGAAAGATCATAGTAAAAAATTTTGAGTCAGAATATATGGTGAATAATAGAAATCATTTATTGAGAACTAAGAAGTTATTACATTTACTTTTTAGAATTGATAAGAGATTCAGTCTCCTTATAAAGTTTTGCTTAAATATTTTCTAGAGAAAAAAATCTGATGCATAATTTTAGAAGGAACCCTCTAAATAATTGATATCACATGTGATGGATTGTATCCTGGAGTCTAGTTGTCTAACAGTTGAATTGTAACTTGTATTTCTAACTGTTATTGCAGCTATAGAAAATTTTCAGTTCCTCTTGGTTTATTTGGGTTTTGATTTTAGTATAAGTGACTGCTATAACTTTTCTTGTTTGGCTGTTTAAAGCCAAAATCAGGTAATTTAATTATGATTTCATGGGCACTGTTGAGCAATGTATAGTCTATAGTGTGCCTTTCTATCCACTTGGAGTGTTATTTCCAACTTTTTTTCAGATGCAGTGCTGTAAAATATTGTCATATTGTTCATTTCCCAGTATAGTGTATTTCCCCCTTTCATCTGAATAAAAGCATGGCACAAAAAATTAAAAAGGAAATTTTTATGATATCATAGAACCAGAAATTAAAATAGAAATTGAAAATGATGACTTCCTCCAAGAGAACCCAAGATAAAAACTCTCAGGAATATAAAAGCAAAATTCAAGAATTCATAGATCAAGGAAAAAGTACTGCAAGCAAAAAGGAAAAAAATAGATTCAAAAATAATGGAGCCATAGTCAGGATCACAAAAGATTTAACAACTACCATGTTAAAGGATCAGAGGGATGGCTTGAAATATGATATTCTAGGAGGCATAAAAAAGTTAGTATTACAACTAAGAATAACCTAAGAAGCACAATTGAATAATATTTCATGAGGAAAACGGACGTTTAATGAAATAGAGAACTTTCAAACATTCCTGATGAAAGGACCAAAACTGAATAGAAAATTTGACATTCAAACACAAGACACAGAGTAGGATAAAAAGGTAAATATGAAAATAAATCATAAATTACATAACATTGAACTATTTACATTCCTAAATGGAAAGATGATACATATAACTCACAATAAAATTTTCATCATTAAGGCACTTAGAAGGGGACTATATATACAGAGGGCACATACATGAATTTATTATGTTGAAATGATCTAAAAAAGAAGATGGCTGAGAAAAAGGGATGGAGTGGTAAACGGGAAAAGAAAGAGGAAGAATGGGGGAAATTATCCACCCAAAAAGTGGCACACAAGGAAAAGTGTTTATAGTAGATTAGAAATGAGAGAGGGGGAGGGGCAATCAGAAGTATAATACTTTTGAGGAGGGATAGGGTAAAAGAAGATAGAAAAAAGTAAATATCATGGGGAATGAATAAGATGGAGGGAAAAAGCAACAGTAACTGGGAAAAAATTGAAGAAGAGACAAGATAAATGTAAGATGAGGAGGATGAGGAAGAGGAGGAGGAGGATAATGATTGTACTTACTTTGCTGGGCTATTGTGAAGAAAACTCTTTGTCATGTATAAGGTACTATATAAATGTTAGCTATTAGTTGTTGCAATAATCAAACTTGTGGGTGTATTGTTTTTTCCCCCACCCCATAGGATTAATTTTTTTTTTCTGTTTAGAATTTTATTTTCCAAATTACATGTAAAAAAAATTTTGACATCATTTTTTTAAAACATTGTGTTTCAGCTTCTCCTCCCTCACATACCCCCCCCACCTCCAAGAACTCAAGCAATTCAATATAAGTTATACATGAGTAGTCATGGAAAACATCTCCACATTAGCTAGGTTGTGAGAGAAAACAGATAAAAATAAAACTTCAGATTGAGGAAGTGCCAAAACAAATATGCTTCAGTCTGTTTTCAGATACCATCAGTTCTTTCTCTGTGCATGGATTACAAATTTCATTAGTCCTTCAGAGTTATATTGGATCATTACATTGCTGAAAATAACCATGTCCTTCCCTATTGATCATCTTACACTATTGCTGTTATTTTGTATAGAGTACATTTCACTCTGCTTCAGTTCATAAAGGTTTTTCCAAGTTTTTCTGATAGCATCTTGTTCATCATAACTTTTATATAGTACCTTAAACTTGACAAAGAATTTTCTTCACAACAGCTCAGCAAAGTATGTACCATACATTTTGCTATTATAATCAAGCATCATAAATATTTCCCTCCATGCTATTCCCTTCCCATGATATTTACTATATTTTCTATCTTCTTTTACCCTATTCCTCCTGAAACATGCTTTGATTCTGAGTGCTCCTTCCCCCTCTCTGACCTCCCTTCTCTCACCCTACCTTCCTTATCTTCCTCCCCTCCCACTTTCCTGCAGGGTTAGATAGATTACTCCTCCCAATTAGGTGCATATGTTATTCCTTCCTTGAGCCAACTCTGATGAGATTAAGGTCTTTGAGCTAATTCTGTGTTCTAAATTTTCTTCTTCCCTCCCTCATTATCCCTCCCTATGAAATCAAGCAATTCAATATAATATTCCTGGAAGTTTACCTTTTGGGATCTGTTTCAGGAGGTGATTGGTGGATTCTTTCAATTTCTGTTTTACCTTCTGCTTCTAGAATATCAGGGCAATTTTCCCGGACAATTTCTTGGAAGATGATGTCTAAACTCTTATGTTGGTCATGGTTTTAAGGTAGTACAATGATTTTCATATTATTTCGCCTGAACCTCTTTTCCAGGTCAGCTGTTTTTCCAAGGAGATATTTCATATTGCCCTCTATTTTTTTATTCATTTGGATTTGCTTTACTGTGTCAAGATTTCTCATAAAGTCACTAGCTTCCATTTTTTAATCCTAATTCTTAGGCAATTATTTTCTTCTGAGAGCTTTTGTATCTCCTTTTCCATTTGACTTTTTAAGCTGTTGACTTTTTTCTCATCACTCTCCTGCATTTCTCTCATTTCTCCTTCCATTCTTTCCTCCACCTCTCTAAATCTTCCTTTTATCTCTCATACTTTCTCTTCAAAGTCCCTTTTTAGCTTTTCCATGGCCTGAGACCAATTTATATTTTTCTTGGAAGCTTTGGCTATAGGGGCCCTAAGGTTGCTATCCTCTTCTGAGGGTGCACCTCTATCTTCCTTGTTGGTAAAGAAACTTTCTATAGTTCTCAACTTCTTTGCTTGCTCAACCTGCCATTTTTACTTGACTTTTAACTCCTTCTTAGAGTGGGGCCCTACTTCCAAGCTACGCTGTGCCTAGCTTCAGAGGGTCCCAGGTGTTTTGGTTTGAGGAAGGACAGGTTTTTCTCTGGCCTGGACTGTTGTCTGGTCCAAAGATAATCTCAAGCCAACTTGCTAATTAACTGGCCAGCAAAACTTTGTGTGTGGCAGTTCTTAGCTCTGATGAGCCTGTGCCCCCCCACCCCCTTACCTCCCACCCTGAGCCTTCTGCCACTCAAGATTTCTTCCTGGTTCCCTGCTGGGTTGGGATAGCTGGATTCCTCTTTAGGTTCTGCAGACACCCCTGTATTTTGCACCCTCCCCTCCCCTGGCCAGCTGTTCAGCACTCTCACCTGACCATAACCTTAGTTTCAGAAGATGCTAGTGATGCAGCTGTTTTGCAGGCTCTAGGTTAAGTTTCTCTCATGCAGCCTGTCTGGGAACTGTGTCAGCATGATGGTGGGATTGGACTGTGCTAGCAGCCCACCACAGATGGCACCTTCTAAGCTGTCTTTGGATGGAAAATAATTTCAGCCTACATTTTTGTGTGTTTTGCTGCTCCAGGGGTTGTTTTATGGCTGTTTTGGGGGTAATTGTGTTCTCATGGCTGTATTGTAAGGAAATCTCTCTTTAAAGTACTATATAAATGTAGTTTACTATATAAAAAAATGATGAGCAGGATTCTGTCTGAAAAACCTGGAAAAACTTACATGAGCTGACGCAAAGTGAAATGTACTATATACAAAATAACAGCAAAATTGTAAGATGATCTGCCATGAATGACTTAGTTATTTTGGATGATCCAAGAAAACTCTGAAAGAAATGTAAAAAATCCAATCCTTCTACAGAGAAAGAACTAATGGTATCTGAGTACAGATGGAAGTATAATTTCTTTGTTGTTGTTAGTTTCTTTTTCTAAAGTTTTTTTATGCTATGTTTTGCATGACTACACATGTATAACTTATATTTAATGCCTTGAGTTTTTAAGGGGTTAGGGAGGGAGGAAGAGAATTTGGAAGACAAAGTTTTAAAATTCTATGTTACAAAAAAAGAGCAAAGTAAAAACCTATGTTACAATTTGTTTTTACATGTATTTTGGGAATTTTAAAAAAATAAATAACTATTTAAAAGAGAGAGAGAGAGAGAGAGAGAGAGAGAGAGAGAGAGAGAGAGAGAGAAAGAGAGAGAGAGAGAGATTGATTCCCTAGGAATTGAATTTAAGACCAATGACCTATATAGCTTTCTTTCTTTACCTCTTTGAAAAAAAAAAAGGGCATTTGTTCTCCTCCCCCTAAAATAAATAAATAAAAGGAAATGAGGTTTGAACCTTACTCTTACCTAATTTGTTCAAGGACGATAGAATATGAATACTCAATCAGTTTGATATAAAAATCTCTCTTTCATGAGTAGACCAAGACAATAATAATAAAATTAATGATTCAACCCAAATTAATTTGCCTTTTGAGTACCATATCAATCAAACTACCAAAGAATTATTTTTATACAGCTAAAAAAATATCAAATTCATCTGGAAGAGCAAAAGAAAAATTATTAAGGGAATCAATGAAAAAATATTGAAGAAGACCGTCCTACATTTCAAACTATGTGACATGGTAATAATCATTGTACTGGCTAAGAAACAGAGTGGCAGATTAGTGGAGTACATTACACAGTACTAAATGACTATATTAATTTTGTGTTTGATAAATTAAAAAATACAAGCCTTGAGTGTAAGAATTTGACAAAAATTGCTGAAAAAACTGGAAAGTTCTTAGGCAGAAACTCTTCATAGATCAATGTCTTACATTGTCTAGCATGATAAGTCAAAATAGTTGCATGATATGCATAAATAGTAATAAGTAAGTAAATTAGAGGAACATGGAAAATTTGCCCATCAGATCTTTGGACAAAGGAAGAATTTAACACCAAGAGAGATATAGAGAGCTTCACAGGAAGTCAAATAGATCATTTTAATTACAAGAAATATACATATATTTTTAAATTGGTCAAACAAAACTAGTGCATAAAAAATTAGAAGAAAATCAGGAAACTGGAAGGAAATTAAAGCAAGTTCCTCTGATATAGGCTCAATTTCTCAAATATAAAGGATATTGAGCTAAATTATAAACAAAAATAAGAGACCTTCCCTGATAAATAAATGGCCAGAAGATATGAATAGGCAGTTTTCAGAAGAACAAATAAAAGCCATCAATATTCATAGGAAGAAATGCTATAAATCACTATTGATTAGAGAAATGAAAATTAAAACAACTCTTAAATACAAGCAGAAGCTATAATATTTGCTAACAGGACAGAAAAGGAAAATGACAAATGCTGGAGGGAAGTATGAAAAATAGGTACACTATAGTTCACTGTTGATGAAGGTTTGAACTGGTCCAATCATACTGTAGCACAATTTGCAACTATGTCCAAATGATTATACAACTCTGCATACCTTTTGACCTAGCAATGCCAGTACCAAGTCTCCATCCTAAGGATATGAAAGGGAAAAGATCTATATTTACAGAAATATGTATAACAGCCCATTTATTATAGTAGCAAGCAATTAGAAAATGAGAGGATGCCCATCAATGGGGGAATGGCTGAAATAGTTGTTGTATATGATTGTAATAGAATACTTTCATGATAGAAGAAACAAGAAGGGGTGGTGGTTTCAGAAAAACCTGGAAAGGCTTATATGAAGTAACATAAATTGAAGTGTGAACAAGCTCATTGTATATAGAAACTGCAATATTATAAGGATGATCAACTGTGAAAGGCTTAGCTATTCTAATAAATACAATGGTCCAAAATAATTCCAAAGGATACATCATGAAAAATGCTTTGCATTTCAGAGAGAAAACTGATGAAATTGAGTTCATATTTATTCCTTTTTTTTACAACATGGCTAATATAGAAATATGTTTTACATGATCTTGCATGTATAACAGATATAATTTGCCTTCTCAATGGGTGGGCAAGAGGCTGAAAGGAGGGAAAGAATTTGCAAATCTATTTTTTTTTAATTAAAAATTAAACATTTTAAAAAATCTATTTAGTATACTGAGTCAAGGATTATTTTACAGAATTATTGATTCTTGGAGTGATTAGACTTCATTTTATTGGGAAATACTAGACAAAATATATATGCATTTAAGAAATTCTGAAAATGCTTAAGGGTTTAAATTAAATTTAAGGGATATGAGAATGATTAAGGCAGCTAGGTGGCACAGTAGCCTGGAGGCAGGATGACTCATCTTCCTGTATCCAAATCTGTCCTCATATACTTACTAGTTTTGTGACTCTGGGTGAGTCATTCAACCCTCTTTGCCTCAGTTTCCTCATCTGCAAAATGAGCTGGAGAACAAAATGGCAAACCACTCCAGCTTCTTTGCCAAGAAAACCCCAAATGGGGTCATGAAGAGTTAGACATGAGTGAAAAAAGATTGAACAAAACCAAATGGGAATGAGACTGGAATTATGTTATCACTGGCAAAGGAAAGTATCACCTACCAATGTAGGTAAGCATTTTTCTATAATTTATAGTCTTTTAGTTGCCTAAGCACTGAAAGTTTCAATGACTTGCCCAAAGTCATATAGCCAATATTTGTCAAAGGCAGGACTTTAATCCACATTTTCCTGGTTTTGAGGACTTATCTCTATTAGAGGCAGCTGGTGGTCCCGTGGATAGAGTGCTGGGCATGGATTCAGGAAGACTTTAGTTCCACTGTGTCTTCTGACACTTCCTTGTTAGGTAACCTTGGGCAAATCATTTAACCTCTGTTTGCTAAAGTTTCCCAAACTATAAAAGGAGTTTTAAATATGTTAAAGCACTATATAAGCAGCGGGAACCTTTTATAATGCACTACAACATTTTTTTTTTGTCTTTGATAAAAAAGCTACCACACAGAGTTGTTTTAGGGTCCATAATTTTACAAAAGTCTATTAAGCTCTTACTGTGTACCAGGCACTGTGCTAAGCTCTGGGAATACAAAGTAAAAGAAAGGATAGACCCTTTTCTGTTATTTAGTCATTTTAGTCATGTCTGTGATCCCATTTGGGATTTTCTAGGTAGAGATACTGGAATGGTTTACCATTTCCCTCTCCAGCTCTTTTCTTTTCTTTTTTTTTTTTTTTTTTTTGCGGGGCAATGAGGGTTAAGTGACTTGCCCAGGGTCACACAGCTAGTAAGTGTCAAGTGTCTGAGGCTGGCTTTGAACTCAGGTCCTCCTGAATCCAGGGCCATTGCTTTATCCACTGCGCCACCTAGCTGCCCCCCCCCAGCTCATTTTACAGATGAGGAAACAGAGACAAACAAGGGTAAGTGACTTGCCCAGGGTCACAAAACTAGAAAGTATCTGAGGCCAGATTTTAATTCAAGTCTTCCTTACTCCAGAGCTAGTATTTTATCCACTGCACCACCTATTAGTCCTACAAAGAAAATAGAGAAAATAAATCAGAGATATTTAACAGAAGGAAGGGACTAGTGTTAAAGGGTATCAGAAAAGGCTTCCTGTAGAAAGTGGAGTTTTAGCTGGGACCAGAAAGAAGACAAAAAATTCAGGAGTTAGAAATGAGGAAGGAGAGTATTCCAGATATTGGGGAAAACCAGTAAAAAATGTCTGGAGGTGACAGGGGACCACTGGAGTTTATTGAGTAGGGATGAAACATGGTCAGTTCTGTGCTTTAGGAATATCACTTTGGCAACTTAGTTGAGGATGAAAAGAAACGGGAGAGGCCTATGGCAGGGAGACAAAGAAAGAGATTGTATTAGTCAAGGCATGAGTGATGAGGCCCTGTGCCAGGGTGATAGCAGTGTCATAGGAGAGAAGGGGGTGTTTGTAAAACCTGAAAGCTCTATAATCCCTAATGTTATTTCTATTCAGTTCTGAAAATATTAAATTGCTATCATGTGTTAGGTCTAGGGCACAGAAAGACAAGCATATAGCCATCTCTGTCTTCAAAGAGAGTATATTGTACTGAGCTATTACTATGATTATTATTATCACCATTATGCTAGTTTATTTTAATGTAAGCTGCTTTTAATTATCATACAATTTGCCTTTTTAAAACAATTTATTTAGTCTCTAACAGTTATATTAAGATGTTTTTCTTTAAGTAGTATTGGCACATGTTTTACTTAAATTAGAATAAATGAAAGAAAAAAAAATTTACTAAACACTTCTGATTTGTCAAAGGCTTTTTCTGAATGCTCAGGATACAAATAGATTTCTATTTGTAATAAATTCCCTCCTTTCAAAGAGCTCCTATTCAGTCAGGGGAAGCAAACATATATAGGAGGTTTTAGCTGCAGGTATATTTCAAAGTTTCCATACTCCTTAGGATATGTAAAGAATTAATTGTTATTTGAGGTTTTTATGCGAGTGCACTGGCCTGGGGCTCCCCAAACCACATGGTCTCCACCCACCGGTTGTAGCCATTGCCATGGTGCTAGCACCTCACGTCATCACTACTCACTGATGCCTACATGGGCCTGGCAAAATTATAATGATTGGAAGCTTAGTGAGGGCAGTCATATGACTGTCAGAGCGGCCATCCAATTGGCTGGGGGCTGTGTGGGGGTGCTGGGAGAAGAGAGGTTTTTTCTGGTCCAGAATTCTAGCTGGAAGCTGGAAGATGATAGGAGCAGGGCTGTGTATTCTCAGCTGATTCCTGGTCAGTGTTATTTTTTCAGGTTGTATAATTTCCCTTTCCCCATTTTATTTCCTTTCCCTTGATCCTACTGATTCTGTCTCTGTGTGCGTGTGTTTTTTTTTTAAGTTCATTCTTGTTAAAATAAATCCTGTTCTGTTTTGAGGGAGGCTGCCTGTCTCCTTCCTTGCCCCAATATTGCAGCGAGCTGCTTAGCTAACATTCCCCAATTAAAAATTGGTCCCCACAGATACCATGGAAAAGCAAAGTTTTTATTCTAAATAGAATTTTATTTTCCAAAATACATGTAAAAAACAAAATTTTAACATCAATTTTTAAAAAAACTTTGTGCTCCAACTTCTCTTCCCCCCTCCATTCCCACCCCCCACCCACAAGAACTCAAGCAATTCAAAATAAGTTATACATGAATAGTCATGGAAAAATTCCCATATTAGCTAGTTGTGAGAGAAAACAGTCAAAAAAATCAAAACTTCAGATTAATGAATTGTCAAAGAGGAAATGGAAAAAAAATTTAAATGTGTTTCCATCTGTTTTCAGATACTATCAGTTCTTTCTTTGCAGATGGGCTGCAATCTTCATAAAACTTTCAGGGTTATATTGGATCATTGCCTTGCTGAAAATAACCACATGCTTCCCAGTAGATCATCCCCCACAATTCTGTTATTATGTATACAGTAGATTTCACTCTGCTTCAGTTCATGTAGGTCTTTCCAGGTTTTTCTGATAGTATCCTGTTCATTATAACCTATATATAGTATCTCAAGCTTGACAGAATGTTCTTCATAATAGCCCAGCAAAGTAGCTACCATACATTTTGCCATTGTAATCAATTATCATAACTATTTCCCTCCATCCCACTCCCTTCCCATGACATTTACTCTATCTTCTTTTTACCTATTCCTCCTCAGAGGTGTTTTACTTTTGACTATCCTCTCCCTCGCTCTGCACTCCCTTTTTTCACCCTTCCTTCCTTGTCCTCTTCCCCTCCTATTTTCCTGCAGGGTTAAATAGATTGCTCCTAAGAAAAAAGAAAACCAAATTACTAGTATCAAAAATGAAAAGGGTGATGTTACCACCAATGAAGTGGAAATTAAAGCAATAATTAGGAAATATTTTGCCCAACTGTATGCCAATAAATTTGACAATCTAAATGAAATGGATGAATATTTACAAAAATACAAACTGCCCAGGTTAACTGAAGAGGAAATAAAATCCTTAAATAAACCCATATTAGAAAAAGAAATTGAACAAGCTATTAATGAACTCCCTAAGAAAAAATCCCCAGGGCCAGATGGGTTTATGGGTGAATTTTACCAAACATTTAAAGAACAATTAATTCCAATATTATACAAATTATTTGGAAAAATAGGTGAAGAAGGAGTTCTACCAAATTCGTTTTATGACACAAATATGGTGGTGATATCAAAACCAGGCAAAGCAAAAACAGAGAAAGAAAATTATAGACCAATTTCCCTAATGAATATTGATGCTAAAATCTTAAATAAGATATTAGCAAGGAGATTACAGCAAGTGATCACCAGCATAATACACTATGACCAGGTGGGATTTATACCAGGAATGCAGGGCTGGTTCAACATTAGGAAAACTATTAACATAATCAACCACATCAATAAGAATACCAACCAAAATCATATGATTATCTCAATAGATGCAGAGAAAGCTTTTGACAAAGTACAGCACCCATTCCTAATAAAAACACTAGAGAGTTTAGGAATAGGGGGAGCTTTCCTTAGAATAATAAACAGTATCTACCTAAAGCCATCAGCAAGTATTATATGCAATGGAGATAAATTAGAGGCCTTCCCAATAAGATCAGGGGTGAAACAGGGATGTCCATTATCACCCCTATTATTTAATATTGTTCTAGAAATGTTAGCTTTAGCAATCAGAGAAGAGAAAGGAATTAAAGGAATTAGAATAGGCAAGGAGGAAACAAAACTATTACTCTTTGCAGATGATATGATGGTATACTTAAGGAATCCTCGAGAATCAAGTCAAAAATTACTTGAAACAATTAACAACTTTAGCAAAGTAGCAGGATATAAAATAAATCCACATAAATCATCAGCATTTCTATACATGACCAACAAAGTCCAGCAGCAAGAGAAAGAAAGAGAAATTCCATTTAAAGTAATGGTAGGTAATATAAAATACTTGGGAGTCTACTTGCCAAGACAAACCCAGGAACTCTATGAACACAACTACCAAACACTCTTCACACAAATCAAATCAGATCTAAATAATTGGAAAGATATCAATTGCTCATGGATAGGCAGAGCTAATATAGTAAAAATGACAATACTGCCTAAATTAATTTACTTATTCAGTGCCATACCAATCAGGCTACCTAAAAATTATTTTATACAGCTAGAAAAAATAATAACAAAATTCATCTGGAAAAACAAAAAATCAAGAATATCCAGGAAAATAATGAAAAAAAAATTCACAGGAAGGTGGGTTAGCGGTACCAAACCTGGAGCTTTACTATAAAGCGGCAGTCATCAAAACTATCTGGTACTGGCTAAAAAATAGAGTGGTAGATCAATGGAATAGGCTAGGCTCAGGAAATGCAGTAGTAAATGACACTAGTAATGTAGTGTTTGATAAACCCAAAGACTCCAGCTTCTGGGATAGGAACTCAGTATTTGACAAAAACTTCTGGGAAAACTGGAAGATAGTATGGCAGAAATTAGGCTTAGACCAACATCTTACACCTTATACTAAAATAAGGTCAAAATGGATACATGATTTAGACATAAGAGGTGATACCATAGGTAAATTAGGAGAGAAAGGAATAGTGTACCTATCAGATCTTTGGAAAGGAGAACAGTTTTTGACCAAACATGAGATAGAGTATATTATAAAATGCAAAGTGGATTTTTTTGATTATATTAAATTAAAAAATTTTTGTACAAACAGAAGCAATGCATCCAAAATTGGAAGGGAGGCAGAAAGCTGGGAAACAATTTTTGAGGCCAGTGCTTCTGATAAAGGCCTCATCTCTAAAATATATAGGGAATTAAATCAAATTTATAAGAATCCAAGTCATTCCCCAATTGAGAAATGGTCAAAGGATATGAACAGGCAGTTTTCTGATGAAGAAACCAAAGCTATCTATTCCCATATGAAAAAATGCTCTAAATCTCTAATGATTAGAGAGATGCAAATTAAAACAACTCTGAGGTACCACCTGACACCTACCAGATTGGCTAAAATGACAAAAAAGGAAGATAATAAATGTTGGAGAGGCTGTGGGAAAATTGGAACACTAATGCATTGTTGGTGGAGCTGTGAGCTGATCCAACCATTCTGGAGAGCAATTTGGAATTATGCCCAAAGGGCGATAAAGCTGTGCATACCCTTTGACCCAGCAATCCCACTTTTAGGTCTTTTGCCCAAAGAAATCATGGAAGGGGGAAAGGGACCCACATGTACAAAAATATTTATAGCTGCTCTTTACGTGGTAGCAAGGAATTGGAAGTTGAGGGGGTGCCCATCAATTGGGGAATGGCTGGACAAGTTGTGGTATATGAATACAATGGAATACTATTGTGCTGTAAGAAATGATGAGCAGGAAGAGTTCAGAGAAACCTGGAGGGTCTTATGTGAGCTGATGATGAGTGAGATGAGCAGAACCAGAAGAACATTGTACACAGTATCATCAACATTGAGTGTTGACCTACTGTGATGGACTATATTCTTCTCACCAATGCAATGGTACAGAAGAGTTCCAGGGAACTCATGATAGAAGAGGATCTCCAAATCCAAGAAAAAAAAAAGAAAGAAAGAACTGTGGAGTATAGATGCTGATTGAACCACATTATTTCTTTTGTTTTGGGTGCTGTTGTTTTTTTTTTTTTTTTGAGGTTTTGCATCACTGCTCTGATTCTTTCTCTTGTAACAGGATTAATGCAGAAATAGGATTAATGTTATTATGTGTATATATGTGTGTGTGTGTATATATATATATATGTATATGTATAGAGATATATAGATATAACCTATATCAGATTACCTGCTGTCTAGGGGAGGGGGGAGGGAGGGGAGGGAGGGAGAAAAATCTGAAATTGTAAAGCATGTATAAACAAAAGTTGAGAACTATCTTTACATGTAATGGAAAAAATAAAATATCTCATAAAAAAAAATAGATTGCTCCTCCTAATTGGGTATGAAAGCTATTCCCTCCATGAGCCCACTCCAATGAGATCAGGGTCCCTGAGCTAATTCTGCGTTCTAAATTTTTCTTCCTTCCTCCCTCCTCAACCCTCCTTATGAGATCAAGCAATTCAATATGTCATACTGGTGCAGTAATGCAAAGCATCTTCATCTTCCTTGAAAGTGTTTTGCTTTTTTGCTGCTCTCTCCCCCAATCTGCCCTTCCCTCCTTCCCTTCCCCCCCCCCTTTTCTCCCTCCCCCCCTCAGGGCAAAAATACATTACTATACCTACTTGAGTAGGTATGTTTGTCCTTAGTTGAGCCAATTCTGATGACATTAAGGTTCACTCACTCCCCAACTCCATCCCCCTCTTCTACTCTACTCCATAAGCTTTCTTCTTGTTTCCTTCATGGGAACTACCTCTCCCCAGACCATCTCTCCCCTTCTCCCTCCCCCAGTCTATTCCTCCTACACCTCAATCCTATTTTAAAAATGTCATCATGCGTTAGTTAGGTGGCACAGTGGACAAAGCACGAGCTCTGGACCCAGGAGGCCCCAAGCCCAAATCCAGCCCCAGACATAAGATACCCCACCCTGTCTGCCCTACAAAGAACAAAACATAAATGCTTTACAGATATCATCCCTTCATATTCAGTTCAGCCCTGTCTTCTATGAATTTCTTGTGAAGACTTTTGTTTTGTTTTGTCTTTTTTTGTTTTTTGGTGAGGCAATTGGGGTTAAGTGACTTGCCTAGGGTCACACGGCTAATAATTGTCAAGTGTCTGAGGTCACATTTGAATTCAGGTTCTCCTGAGTCCAGGGCCGGTGCTCTATCCACTATGCTACCCAGCTGCCCCTGAATTTCTTACTGAGATAGTTCTTATGATTTCAAAGCATTATCTTCCCATGTAGGAATGTGAACAGTTTGATCTTAGTTTAGACACCATCCTCCAAGAGATTGTGAGGGAAAATTGCCCTGATATTCTAGAAGCAGAAACTAAAATAGAAATTGAAAGAATCCACTGCTCACCTCCTGAAAGAGATCCCAAAAGGAAAATCTCCAGGAATATTATAGCCAAATTCCAAAACTCCCAGGTCAAGGAGAAAATACTGCAAGCAGCTAGAAAAAAGGAATTCAAATACTGTGGAGCTCCAATAAGGATAAAGCAAGATCTTGCAGCTTTTACATTAAAGGACTGAAGGGCATGGAATATGATATTCCAGAGGGCAAAGGAACTGGGAATTCAGCCAAAAATCAGGTATCCAGCAAAACTGTGTATAATTTTTCAGAGGCAAAAATGGGATTTCAATGGAAAGGTCTTTCAAGCATTTGTGATGAAAAGACCTGAACTGAATAGAAAATTTGACTTCCAAATACAAGATCCTGGAGAAGCATAAAAAAAGGTAAATAGGGAAAAGACTTCATGAGGGATATTAAATGGAAAAGCATAGTTTGAGGCCTGGTATTTAATGTCATGTCAAATAATAAAACCGTATCCATTTCTGACATTGTGTCATTTGATGGTGGCAAAGACTTTGGGGGCAAAGATTTCACTTTCTGGGTATTCAATGGCTGTGAAAGCTGAGGAGCCATCTATAGAAGTAGCTTACAGTGGGGCAGCTAGGTGGCACAGTGAATAGAGCACTGGCCCTGTAGTTAGGAGGACCTCAGTTCAAATCCAGCCTCAGACACTTGACACTTACAAGCTGTGTGACCCTGGGTAAGTCACTTAACCCCAATTGCCTCACAAAAAAAAGAAAAAAAGTAGCTTACAGGTCACATTTTCATAAGGCTTGTTTCCCTGGACTACGGCTGTGGTTTTCATTATACAATTCAATAATAGGTTGATGTGGTCAATTATTTTTTACAGTTTTATTCATTCATTCATTCACAAATATTTATTGAGCTCTAAAAATCTGCACTGGACACTGATAAAGATACCAAGATGAATAAGAGATGGAGCAAACTTTCATAGGTCTTAAAATTTAGTAGGAAAGCTAAAAACAATAATATCATACAACATTTTAAAATACCTCAGAAAATATTTCTTTCCCCATTAGTGTTTTTCATCCTAAAGAATAAAACTATTGTCAGAACTCAGACTTTGCAAAATGCAATGTAATCCTATAGCAGCACCTGAAGGACTTTAATGTATTTCTGAACTCTTGTGATCAGTCTGATTATACCAAATGAAGCCTAAAATCTAAATTTTATTTTATATCCTTACTTGGCCAATTAGTGGAGGAAAAATATCTAAAGCAAAATTGTGGGTAAGGAAATAAAAACAACCCAAAACTCAATACAATTTCTCCACGTATCAAAATATCCAAAAATGTCTTAAACTCATGGGAAAATGAAAGTAGTCATATTTTTTGGTAAAAAAAGAATAATTAAATGAAGCATGAAATAAAAATAAAGTGCCTGCAAAAGCTGAATTTAATACTGTAGACTGTCCTTGAATTCAACATGAAGAGATTGCAGATCTTTGACTTACAACTCTATTACCACCTACTGCCTTAGACCTGATATATTGACTTTGGAAATTCTTTCATTCTTTGTCACACCAATGAGGTTATTGAAATTGAAAACTATAAGAAAGGATTCAGCAATTAACTATGTCTGCATAAGAAGACAGGAAAGTGGTCATACTGGGCTAGTTACTAAGCAACCATTTTTCAACTCCCCATCCCACCAAACTGTGAAGAGAACAAAGAAGGGGCTGCTCTGCTCTTTCTCCCTTTTAGGCTCCTTTGAAGGGAGTAGTCACTGCTGCAAAGATATATAGTTGCTTCTTTTACTACTTGTTAGGTCAAGAGGCAATTTCAGTGGCCAATTAGAGTTTCTGGCTTGCCTTACTAAACACAGGTACTTAGTAAATACAAGTAAAACACAGGCTGATGTTATAGATATTTTCTTAAATGCACATCTATATCTGAATTAATTGCTGAAAAGGAAGAAAATGAGGAAGGAAAGAAGGAAGAGAGGAAGGAAGGAAGGAAGGAAGGAAGGAAGGAAGGAAGGAAGGAAGGAAGGAAGGAAGGAAGAAAGAAAGAAAGAAAGAAAGAAAGAAAGAAAGAAAGAAAGAAAGAAAGAAAGAAAGAAAGAAAGAAAGAAAGAAAGAAAGAAAGAGAAAGACAGAAAGAAAAAGAAATTTCTGAAAGAAAGAAGGAAAGAAAGAAAAAGAAAGAAGGAAAGAAAGAAAAAGAAAGAAGGAAAGAAGGAAAGAAAGAAAAAGAAAGAAAGAAGGAAAGAAAGAGAAAGGAGGAGGGGAGGGAGGGAAGGAAGAATGGAAAAAAGGGAGGGAGGGAGGAAAAGAGGAGGAAAAATCTCATCCTCTTAGGTTGGACTAAGCAAAAAGGAATGCTGCTTAGCAATAAAACTATTTAGTTAGGTGCTATTAAGAGATATAGTGCAGTAATAAAGAATTAATAGAGAAACTGACCATGAAGCCACCAAAATGAAGAAAGAAGTCTCTCAAATACTCAATAAACAGGTGTCTATATGCCAGGCCCTAAGCAAGGGGCTGGGGATTCAAACACAGTAAAGAAAAAAATCCCTCCTCCCAGGGTTCTTATATTCTAACAAGGGAAACAGAAAATACTTATTACGTAAAGCACAATAAAAACAAAGGGGTTTATTTGTTTTTCCCTGATTCTCTTTCAAGATGAACTTGGGCCCTTGACGCTAGCAAAATACAATTTTAAAGGTATGAGTGTCAATATTTTTTGTTTTTTGGTTTTTTTTTTGGAGAATTGACTGAGAAAGTCTCCTTCCTCAGAAGGTATGGAGGGAGTAAGGCAAAAATTAGATGGTTCCCAGACCCTAACCCTTTGTTCAATCAGAGAAAATTGGAGATTTCCCATGACTTAAAGGACCATGCTTCTAATACAATTCTCAGGTTTATTTTATAAATTTACATTTTTAAAAATAAAACTCAGGTAAAAATTTTTGAAGGGGGTTAATGTCGAAATGAAATCTTAAATCCTAAACTATTTATTTTTTGACTGTTTAAAAAAAGTAATCTCATTTTCATAAAGTCAAAGACCTGAAAGTTGCCTTAAGGAATATCATGTCCAACTCCTTTATTTCATAATTGAGGAATATAATAATAAGTGAGATAAAAAGACTTGTTGAAGGTCAAGCACATAGAAATTATAAGATCATAGTTTTCAAACTTCAAGGGACCTCAAGGATCTTCTAATTCTTATTTTACAAGAAGATAAAAAACACAACTTGGGCACAAGAAGGTTAACTAGCAAGGTGACTTGCCCAAGGTTACTCAAGTACTGAGCATCAAAGATTGATTTTAAATGCAGGTCTTCTAACTCCAAGCCAGTATTCTTTCTGCTACACTGCTGATCCAGTCCCAATTGCTCTCTTGAACTCTGGCCTTCCAACTCCAAATATAATATTTTTGAAGTGCAGTGCAGCACATTGAAGCTGGGATTTTCATATATATATATATATATGTATGTATGTAAATGTATATATGTGTGTGTATATATATGTATGTGTGTATGTGTGTGCATATATCTAAAGTTTAGAAATCATCAGTCTACTACAGACATAGGATGATGTTTTTCCTGTGCCTACAATTATGATCAAATCATATTTGGATATATTAATCATGGTGTGCTTGGGGGACACTCACACGGATTGTTTAACTAAATTAATTTTGAAAGCCAAAAAACAGTTCCCAAGAGATTTCCTAAACTTTTTATTTTTTTTTCTTTTGGTCTAAAATTATTATTTTGTTAGCATCAGGAACTCACCATGTGGAAGCTCTCTCTACATCATAAAGTGCTTAGCACAGTGACTGGTACATAGTAAGTGTTATATAAAAGCTAGGTAGCTAGTAGTAGTAGTAGTAGTAGTAGTAGCTGCAGCAGCAGTAAATTCAATAGCATTTATAATTTATAGTCTGATTGGGGAAAGCCAGTGATAAAATGACTTAACCAAAGTCATATAGCCAGAATATTTAAGAGGCAGGACCTGAAATTAGTCTTCCTGAAACCAAAGTTAGCCCTTCTATACTATGTGTAACGATTGGAATGACGGCACCTGCTGGATACTTACTGTAGAAGAGTTCTGCCCATGAAGCGAAGGTCTTTGAGGGCAAGACCAGGAGTCTTTTCTTTGGGAGGAAGTGACGCGGACTAGTGGGAGGAGGAAGGAAGAGACTGGCGCTGACTCTGGGGCTCTTTCCTGGGGACGCTGGTGGAGAAGGGAGCTAGAAATGTGCTCTCCCTTTAATAGATAGGAATCTAGGCCTTTTTCTCTCTCTTTACCAAATTCTTATTCTCCTTAATAAATGCTTAAAAGTCTAACTCTTGCTAAAGCTTATAATTTATTGGCGACCACTCATTAGATATTTTAGACAGTTTAACTAGAATTTTAGCCCTTAACATATGTTACCTTTTAACTAAATAAAATTATCTTAATATGTGTACATAGAATCTCCCCAAATTGTACAAATTCTTTAGTTTTAACAAACTGAAGACCTCTATTCTATTCAATGAGTAAGATGTGTATATCATGGGAGATTATATGTCCCATTATAGTTGGTGGTAGATTGAGTCCATAAACATAATATCCTTTTCTTCTAAAGTATCCCTTTAATTTTTCAGCTTCTTTTCAGAGAGAAAGAGCAATATATAGGATAGAAAAATTAAACAAAGCTGCCAACTGTTCCAGAATGGAATAGGTTTTATGATTCAGAAGTCCATTAGGAATTCAGCAGAGGCAACTAAACTAATTACAAGAAGCAAAACAAGCCCCTCCCCTTAGGATGGCACTAAAAAGTGACCTGCTAAAAGAGATAAATGACAATTTAAAAAATTCTCATAGGGGTCAGTCTTGGTCCTGTATAGGAACTAACTTGACTGCTGGTTGGCACATGGACAGCCTCTCCCTCTACCTGTGTAGGAGCATTGATGCATATTAGGAAGAACTGATCACACTGAGCAATGCAAACATGCTGAGGCTGTATAACATCTGTGCCAGCTTTTCTGCATCCTTATAAATCATTCCCCAGCTCTTGCTGGGGCAACAAGGAAGAAACTGCTGGCATATAAATGTAAATCATCGTATGTCCTCTGGAATAGAATAATAATTGAGTTGATTTACCAGCTACACACAGTTCCCTGAGAATGCTAGGGTGGGGGAGGGAGTGGGAGTGAGGGAATATTTGTGTTTAAAAGGGGGAAAAATTACTTCCAGTAAATGAAAACATTAACTGAACTAGTCATAAATGTGTGAAATAACTGGGAATCAAGGGCACCTTTGATTGCTTTACATATGGAATTTGTCATTAATTCCTCAGACTACATTGGTTTGGGGAAAGACACGGCTTCAACCTGATCTCAATGGGAAATTTCATTTCTTCACATCTTGTGGTAAGCAAAATTAATATATTCAAGAGCTACCAGCATTCGGCATGATTCCAGGATGCCCATCACCACAGGTTTGAGACCTTGGTAAAGAATAGAGAAGAAATAGAAGCTTCTTTACAAGTTCAGTCTTCAAATCTCAAGTAGAAGTGTATAACTTGTTCTATTAGGAGGACTAGTGATTTTAAAGAAAAAACAGAAAGAATTCATTCTAAAGCCTTCTATGGTCAATTCAAATTTTCAATGCCATTCTTTTAGATCACTCGGATTGATGCAATTGAGTTCTGAAGAAGGAAGTGTTGAAAACTGGGGAACTGAAAATTCTACATTACTTTGTACTCTAAAGAAAGTATAATTGGTAATGACTATGCAGTCATTAGTAGAAAAAAATGCCAATATAAAGAATAAATGCGTTAACTCAGCAGCTAAATTAATGGATTTATCTGAATTGTTTAGACTAGATGTATAACTTCTACTTTCACTCCCATGTTCATTCAACAAATATGTATTAAGTACCTGTGTGTGTCTGATACTCTACTAGCTACTTGGGAGACAAAGACATGTCCCTCCCCCCCACCCCCACCAAAAAAAAAAAAAGCCTACTTGGAAGAATTTTACTATGTCTTGAAATGGAAAAAAATTGTATTTGAAAGATTATCTGATTCAATATAATAAAATGGCAGTTCTACGTAATTTACTTTTTCAGTGCCATACTAATCAAATTGCCAAAAAATATTTTAGAGAACTGGGCAAAATAACAATAAGATTCACCTGAAAGAACAAAAGAACCAGAATATCAAGGGAAGCAATAGAAAAAAAAATGTGAAGGAAAGGGACCTAGCAGTACCCTATTTCAAACTGTATTACAAAATGATAATCATCAAAACAATCGGGTACTGGATAAAAAGTAAAGTGGTGTTGGGCAGCTAATTGGCAGTAGCAGCCCTCGAGTCAGGAGGACGTGAGTTCAAATCTGGCCTCAGACACTTGACACTTACTGGCTATGTGACCCTGGCAAGTCACTTAACCCCAATTGCCTCACCAAAATAAATAAATAAAGGAAAGTGATAGGTCAATGGAATAGATTAGGTACACAATACACAGTAGTAAATGGTCATAATAATCTAGTGTTTGACAAACCACTAAAGTACAAGCTTTTGGTATAAGAATTTACTATTTGCAAAAATTGCTGGGAAAATGAAAAAACAATTTGATAGAAACTAGGTATAGATCAATGTCTCACACCATATACTGAGATAAGGGCAAAATGAGTTTGTGATTTAGACATAAAGGGTGACATCATTAACAAATTAGGGAAGCATGGAAAATTTTGCCTCTCAGAAATATGAATAAAAGAAGAATTTACGGCCAAACAAGAGAAAAACAGCATTATGGAATATACAATTAATAATTTGATTATATTAAATTTAAAAGGTTTTGCACAAACAAAACCAATACAGTCAAGATTACAAGGAAAGCAAAGAGGGCAGCTAGGTGACACAGTGGATAAAGCAACAGCTCTGGATTTAAGAGGACCTGAGTTCAAATACAGCCTCAGACATTTATGAGCTGTGTGACCCTGGGCGAGTCACTTAACCCTCTGTGCCCTGCCCAAAAGAGAGAGAGAGAGAGAGAGAAGAAAAAAGGGGAAAATTTTAAAATTCTCTGATAAAGTCCTCAAATTCAAAAGAATATGAGTCATTCCCCAAATGATAAATGATCAAAGGACATAGAGAGTTTTTGGAAGAAAAAATCAAAGCTATCTATAGTCATGAAAAAAAAAAAGTTCCAAATCACTATTGATGAGAAATGTAAATTAAAACAATTCTGAAGTATCCCCTCCCACCCATCAGATTGGTTAATGTGAAGAAAAGGAAAATGACAAATATTGGAGGGGATGTGGAAAAGCAAGTACTCTAATGGACATTTGGTGGTAATCCAACCATTCTGGACAGTAATTTGGAATTTTGTCCCCAAAGCTATAAAACTGTGATTAATCTTTGACCCAGAAGTAACACCACTAGTTCTGTATCTCAAAGAGATCAAAGAAAAAGGAAAAAAAAAAGATTCATATATACGATGTATTTTTTAGAGCAACTCTTGTTGTGGTGGCAAAAAACTGAAAAATGAAGAGATGTCTATCAATTGGGGAATGGCTGAATAACTGGTGGTATATGATTGTGATGGAATTCTATTGTATAAGAAATGACAAGAAGGATGTTTTCTGAAAAATTTCTGGGATGACACATAAATTGATGCAAAGTGAAGTATGCAAAACTGGGAGAACATTGTTCAGAATAACAGCAATATTTTAAGCATGATCAATTATGAATGACTTAGTTATTTTCAGCAATACAATGATCCACAACAATTCCAAAGGACTTGGTGAAAAATGCTATCTACTTCCAGTGAAAGAATTGATGGAGTCTAAAAGCAGAGTGAAACATGATATTTTTTAACTTTATTTTTCTCGTCTTCTTTTTGAGGCTTGTGTCTTCTTTTCCAATGTGGCTAATATGGAAATGTTTTGCATGACTACGCATGTATAATCAATATCAAATTGTTTGCCTTATCAAGGAAGGAATGGGGAAGTAGGGAGGGAGGGAGAGAGAGAAGTTGGAAGTCAATTTGTGATTTTTTTTTTTAGTGGGGCAGTTGGGGTTAAGTAACTTGCCCAGGGTCACACAGCTAGTAAGTGTTAAGTGTCTGAGACCGGATTTGAATTCAGGTACTCCTGACTCTAGGGCTGGTGCTCTATCCACTAGGCAACCTAGCTGCCCCTCAATTTATTTTTAAAAGTTATTTTTTACATTTTTTATTTAAGAATAAATTAAATAAATGTTTAAAAATAGAAAGACAATCTCTCACTTTCATAGAGCTAATATCCATTCTAGAATTTTTGCCCTCCATTTATGAAGAAATTTGAAGAGTCAAGGGAAGAACAATAATATTGGTATGCACTGAAGCACTTAATTATTTATATAAGGTACATAGACATCTACATAAAAAAACAATCTTACATACAGAACAAAGAATGTTGAAATATGATAAGAAATGTACTTTTCAATAATTCAACATTCTCTGCCCTCTTCAATTTACCCACTAATTTTTATTCCTATAAGACTGACACCATCAAAGAGATAAGCTACTCTGGCCATGAGGTTCTGTATCCCTTTCTCAGGCTTACATAAGCTAAATGGATGTCCCATATTTGAAGGAGTTTTGATATCTTAGAAGTTTAATTTTTAAAAATTTTATCTCTAACTTAAATTTCTACTTCTAATTAAAACTATGAATAAATGACTTCATTAAAAAAAGCTTTTGAGTATTCTTTAAGACTATTCTATTATTATATTTTTTGGAACCCATTCTTCACAGTTGTAATGCATCTTCTCAATTCTCTTTCATAAACAAATAGACACAAGACAACCATCTTTCAATCTACAGTACATTATACAATGTGACTAATGTATTTTGTGAATCAATAATCAATATATTCTTAGTTTTTTTGTGATCTGATATTCAAGGTATTTTGTTATCAGGGATTCCACTATTGTTAGGTAGACTTTAAGTGTGGGTTTCAAATAATCTTCACTAATTCTGGAATGTATCTGGTTGTTATGGTCAAACTAATTTGTCTTCCCTTTAATGTAACTCTTCTATTTAATTTTATTTTCATTCTGTAAGATTTCGAATTTTGCTTTTTAAGTGTGGTGCCATCAGGGTAAAAAATGAATTGTCTACTGACTAATCACAAAGACTCTGAGATGAAAGTTTTCTGTCACTAAAGAAGGCCTTACAGTAAATCTCAAAGCAGCAGCAGATGGAACTCTTTCTCCCTACAGATTTCAAAACCTTCTTTTTGTTAGTTCTACCAAAATATATAATCTAATACTAATGACCACAGAGTTCTACTCTGGGCAACTCTGTGTAATGGCCCATTTTTATAACTTTCTAGTTCAATGGGTGTCTAAACAGAGAAGTATGGAAAACATTAATAATAAATATACAAGTCAAAAAGTTCAATAGATTCTCATTAATTCACTGGAGCAGTGAGAAATAAAATAATGAAAAATTTCCTTTATCAGAGCATATGAATTTTACC
The DNA here is from genome assembly GCF_019393635.1 of Dromiciops gliroides. Classification (NCBI taxonomy): domain Eukaryota; kingdom Metazoa; phylum Chordata; class Mammalia; order Microbiotheria; family Microbiotheriidae; genus Dromiciops; species Dromiciops gliroides. The sequence continues at coordinate 170,237,817 of NC_057861.1, read as the reverse complement.
CCCTCCCATGTTAGAGAAAGGCATTTAGACAAAAAAAAACCAAAACCCTACCTTTTGGCCCTTGTGAACCCCATGAAGAATTGGATATTTGATGTTACAAGACAATGTTAAGAAACTTAGAAAACTTAATTACAAGGAGCTGGTGTACTTATTAGTGAATGAATGATGATGTCGTTTCCTTATATGATATCTTACATGTTATATGTTCTTGCATTTTCTTATATCTAAGTATCCCTGTTCAGAGACATCTCAGGGATAGCTTCTATTGAAATATGGCAGATGCTCCAATAATTATGGATTTGCCAAAACCAAAAATCATGCTGTTTTCCTGCAGTTGTTCCCCAAACTGGATTTTATTAATATTTATATTATAGCACTTACATTTTAAAAGCATTCCAAAATCATTAATTCCATGCAACATACCAGTGAAGCAGATCATTGTACAATTACTTCTACTTTGAAGATTTAGTCTAAGAACAAGAAGGTTAAATGATTTTTCTAAGACCACATGGCAAGTCATGGATATACATGATTTTCATGCCCAAAGAGTCTTCACTCTTTGACCTTGTACACATATTCATTATGAAATGGAGGGCACAGTAGCTTTGATATGAGTTGGAAAGGTATAGGCAATATGGACAATTATAGAATTAGACCCCCAAGGATTATTTTTGTTTTATTTTTTAAAAAAATTTTCACATAATTACATTAACTTTCCCCTTAATTTTGCCCCTATACTAATCCCTTCAGGGTCCTAGACTCTTATGTTTACTATACCCAATTTTTACATCTGTCAAAGTTAGCACACTGTTCTGTCTTCATGAAGAAAAAGGGCTTTGCTGTACCATTCTAGAATCTATTGCATACTTTTTCATGGAAGATCACTTCCAACACAGAAGACCAAAGCTCTGCCCCCTGTGGGTCCTACAAGAACATTTAGGATAATTGCTTTACTCTCTGTGGGTTTCTGACAAGCACCCTTCACAGTGAAACAGTTTTCTAAACCTATTCTGCACATCCTTCTGCTAATGAAATTTCAGGCTACCCCCTGCAGGTGACTGCCTAGCATAAAATCAACATATTCTGTTAAATTGTATTTAATCATTATTATTATTTTCCCCTAGTTCAAGAGACTGTGCTTGTTTGGCAGGTATTTTGTTTCCTCAATGCCAGAACAAAATCAGCTTCCCACTGGAAAGTATATGTCCAAGGTGAAAAGAAATGGAATTCACCAGAGCCTTCTCTCTATGTGACTTCTGCACACTGGCCAATTCACAGCCTGAATTTCCTGCTGTTCTTTTATGTTATTGTCCCTGGATTACTAATGGCCCCCTGCTCTAACAATTCCCTTGTTTTCTTGGTCTCTCACATTGCCATTCTTACAGCCAGAAAAAAAAAAAAGAAAAGCAAAAAAACCCAAACCAAAACAAATAAAATCAAAACAAACAAAAACCCCTCTAAAATAAACCTCTACCCTCTGCCTTGACATATGAAGGCCATATAACCCAGAAAAATTAAATATCAGATTTATACTCTTTATTTACAGACTAGAGTCAAAGTTTATAACCACCTTAACTTTTAGTATCATAAGTCCCCCACCCCTTCAACCGATTGTGAGGACATTGAATTTATCTTCCACTGAAGTCCTGCCTCAATGCTAGACTATATTATGGAAATGTCTCTGGGTACTTGATGAATCTACTGGTCTTACAAGATGGAAAAACTTTAGGGAAAAGTCTATAAGTTTTGTGTACAGAATTTCTCATCGTCTGTTGATCCCCCAAGTGGATGAAGTTTTGTCTGTGATATTTCCTAAAGATTATCTATTAAAGAATACAAGGGTTTATTTGACTTTTGGCAGTAGAAGGAGCACCCATAAAGCCAAAGTCCCAGGTCTTTTCACAGAATGGAAATAATTATCATTGCTGTAGAAATAACAAGGAACCCACCCCAGGATTGAGGACCCTTATCAGCCTGTGGTATTAGAATGTGATTTTAGTGTAAGAAAATAAAAGTGGGGTGGTGGTGGTGACATCGGATTTTCTAACTTAAAATGTTTCATATTAGACTATCTCCTTCTAAGTCCACATAGTTATTAGGAAATTACTTTGACCTCCCTTTTTGTAGGCTCAATCACAAGTACTGTGAATCACTAACTTTTACCTAGAGCGTTAAGGTCTACAAAGCACTTTAAATCTTTTATCTCATCCCCATAATGGCCTTCACTTTTATTATTATATTCATTTCATTGATGACACAATTAAAATGAAGAGAAATTAAGTTACTCACCCAGGGTCACACAGGTAGTAGGTGACAGAGGAAGGATTTGAAGAAAAGTCATTTTGATTCCAAGTCCAACACTGCATCCTATAACATCTAGGGAGAGAAAACTATTCCCTGTCTTCCATTACAATAATATCATCAGCTAGCAACTACAAATTTCTTTACATATGAGAAATGAAGAAAACTTTTTTTTTACAAGTAGTAAGAACCACTGAGCATTTGGTAAAAGTCAAGATAAATTTGGATGGAGAAAAGAGATTACAATGAAAGGACTCTAGCACATAGAGGCTGACCCAAACCATATCTACATAAAGTGAATAATTCAGATTTGTTGGGTGATTACTGTTTTATGCAAAAAGGTATGACCAGAATGATACTTGTCCAAGAAATTTTCATTGATATAAACCAATTAGAGCTAATCACAGTAACCAAAGTGTTTTTAAATGAGACTTTAGGATATAGTTCAATGATCTTAGATTTATTTCAATTTCCCTCTTCATTTTCATGTTTTATATTAGGGACAGTTGATGTCACAAGAGATTTTTTTTTATGAAGTATGACTTTTTAAGAACACCTCATCAGAGTAAGGAAACAACCTATGGGCCTTTAATAATTAATGACACTAACTTTCTTCAGACACAAATGGGACAATTTGCAAATATTCTTCATCTACAATCCACTTTTTCACCTAGAAATAGTTTTGGGTTACCTTGTCTAGGAGATTAATCTGGGACATCTCTTTAGTGATAACCCTCATATGAGACTAAGCTTTATTAGCATTTCCATAATCTTTTACTGATAAATCCCCCTGAAATAGGGGGAAATCCCTATCAGCAATCCACCACTGTAGAGATTTTAATGATTATTCAGTGCCCTTCCTCCATTTGTCTTTGAATTTTGAAGAGCACTTGAGCTTAGTGGCACCTTAGGGAATCATTATTTGATCCAACACAACAACCTTTTATGTTGTTGTTAAGAGGTCAGGAAGTAGTGGGATATTTACATTTTTATCCTTCTCCTAAACAGGTTGGTCTTAATGCTAAAGTCACTTTTTTCCCGTTGGTGATATGGACTTAAAACTGGGTTTCCCACTAGTTTCCTATGAATGAAGAAAGAAGCAAGTAAGTGGAAAAAGACAAGTGATCAGGGTACATATAGATTATGTGACTCCCAGCACTTAGTGATATGAGTATTTCTGAGAAAATGCCATGCCTTGTGGAGTGTTCTCATCATTGTCATTGCTCTAATAGATAATTGTCCAGAAGTGTGAACTTGATTACAATAGTGAACTTGTTTGCTAAGGAAGAAAAGTGATAACAGGCTTCTTTGTCATCAAAGGGTAAAGAAATGTGACAATCTGGGAACTAGTTTTAGGGCCCCATCTGCTAAACCAGAGAGAAATCAAGATTTTACAGTTCTATAAATATTTTAGTGTATCCCATCATTTATGAACTCTGGCAGCTATCATAAAATCTCTCTGACTTTTGTTACAACTGCATATAAGGCCAGAAAATTGCATCTCGTGGTAAACCATAAAAACCTAAGTAAAAGCACCATTCCTTTCAGTATATTCTAAAAATATACAACCTCCCTGTCAGTACATGGCAGAGTAGTTACCATCCCAAGATGCCTGTTTCTTTCCCATTTTTTTATCTGATCTTACCCTGGTCTTTTCAAGTCCCTTTGTATTTCAGTATCTTTTTATGTTTCATAAATAACAGTCATCACAACCTAACAGCTGAAATAGCTTTTACTTTGTCACAACGTACTGTAAGCAAGAGACACTTGGATGATGACAATGGCTGAGCTGTAGAAGTCATTTGTGCTGACCTCTTGTCTAATTGCCCCCGATATAATTTTCATCCTATGTTGAGTTTCTTTAGTGTAATGAAATGAAGGGGGAGGTGGGAAAAGGGTTGCAGGGAAGGACTGAAGTTTCCCAAGATCAAATCTGTGGGAACCTTTGTAGAAAAATATAAATAAAGCTAAGAGGCAGTTAAGAGTCTTGTTGTCCCTTAGAACTTACACCGCTGTTCCTCATTATATGTAGGTCTAGAATGTTTTCCCCTTCATCATCTACACTCTTTTCACCACCAAAATTCTAATAGTTAAGTATAGTTTGAGACTTTGGATTACTAATAAGCCACAGGACAGCAGCAAGAGTTTTTGTCACTATGCATTGAGAAAAACTGAGGAAAACCATTGTGTTCATTCAGCCAAGAAAAAATTTCCCCTTTGCTGGACAATAATTTTATTTCCAGACTCAAATGAATAAGATGTCATTGAATGAAACATGAATATATACATCCCAGTATTTCATAGTGGCTCTATATGATAGCATAACTTTTGGTATAGATTGGTCTTTTCATGAATTTTCCCCACACAAATGAATTGTGTCCAAGTCTTGTTAGAACTTTATTCACCTGAAGAAAATGCCTATCTGTTTCATGTGAGGGTCCATTATGATTTGTTTTTAAAGATTCCTTCTTTCCTGGCCTATTCTCTTCCTCCCCACAGAGAGTAGAGATGATGGTGCTGTTTGGTTGCTAATACAAACTGACTACAATCTAAGCTACCAAAGCCACTTTGTTCTGTGGTTTTAGGCTTTTCATCCAGAGTCCCATAATGACTTGACCCTTTTGCTATAGTTGAGGAAGTTTGCAATCATTGTCCTATCGTGCCACTAGAGACACCCCACTGCCCCAGGCCCTCTGTATACTACTGGTATTATGCCCCTTTATAATTTTGCTCTTTTCTAGGGATCAGCCAAAAAAGGCTGTATTAAATAAGCCTGGGGTTGAATCTGAGCCTAAAACTGTAAGTCAAGTGAACCTTAATTAAGAATTAAAAGAACAGCTACAGTCTTCCAATCTCAAGAGCTCCAGGGCATTCTTAGATGCCCAGCAGGATTCGGAGTCCAACACTGACCTGGAAAAAATCCTGTCAGTCACAAGTTGAGAAAGCAGGAGGCAGGCTGAACTAGGGAAGAATTGGTACGATTGTTCCAAGAGCTCCCAACCTGGGTATTTGGCCAGAACCTCTGCAGAAACTTGAAGGTAGGTAGCATGGTGAAGACAATAAAGAGCTTTATCTGGATCCCCAGAACCTAAACTCAGATTCTTCCTCTATTCACTTGCCAACTGTGGGACCTTAAACAGGATATCAGTAGTCAAGCACTTTCTTGGTTCCAAACACATTCACATATTTGGAAGATATTCCCTTTGGGGCCTTTCTTTCTCTCACTTTCCTCATTTGTAAAATAAGGAAATTTGATTAGAAGACTTTTAAATTCCTTCCTTCCAGTTTTAAAATGCAGATCCTAATCTCATTGTGGGTGTGAATATGGAAATGTACAGAATGGGCTCCTGAGACTGTGTGCTATTTTCTTGTTTATTTGTTTGTTTCTAATAGTATTAGGGATCCTGAAGGATTGGAGGAATGTACAGGTTGGCTGTCATCATGCTATAGTGAGATTGCTATGTGTAATGGGGAGAAATGTTTCCTTCTTTCTCCATATAAAAAAAGACAGCAGGATGTTCCTCCACACCTTGTGAAACAAACAACTTTACAACTACAAGATAATGGATAGATAGGAGGTCAACTCCAAACTTTTCAGGACATTAATGGACTACTTAATATGAGTAAAAAGAGTAATATTACAGCCCAAAAAGCTAAATTATCTTGGACGTTCTTATGAGAGGAAATAAGGTCTGGAATAAGGGGCTAACATACCCCCCACATTCTGGCCAGGTCAAGTCATATCTGGAGTATTTTGTTTAGTTGCAAAAAAACAAAAACAAAAAACACTGTTTAAAGTTATATTGATAATCTTAAACATTTCTAGAGGAGGGCATTAAGGGTGGTGAAAGGCTAGAAAAAATTTCATGTAAACTCTGGTCAAAAGGAAGGGGGGAATTTAGGTAATGGAAGAGAAAACTGAAATGAGGACTTGATAGTTGTGTTAAAATATTTGCAAGTCTCCCCCATGGAAAAGTATGAGACTTATTCTGCTTAGCTGGGATGGGGTGGGAGGAACAAAACTAGGGGAAATGGAGGGAAATTAGAAAAAGGTAAAATTAGGCCATATTTTATGATAACCGTACCAACAATCATAGCTATTCAAAACTAGAATGGATTGTCTCACTAGTTAGCTGGCTTCCATAAGTCAGACATTTTTATGCAAAGGTCAAATGGGAAAGGGAATAAGCATTATGTACAACTTATGTGTCAGATAATATACTAAGAATTTTAAAAATATTATTTAATTTGATTTTATAGCTGAGGAAACTGAGTTAGACACAAGTTACATGACTTGCCCAGGGTCGCACAGCTAGTGATTAAAACCAAATATGAATCCAGATGTTTCTGATTCCTAGCCAAGAGCTCTATCTGGCACCTGACCAGTGTAGCATAATGGATAGAGTTCTGGATTTAGAGTCAAGGAGGTGTGAGTTTGAAACTTGTCTAGACAGCAGGATATAGGCTGGAACAATTATGGGGTTTGGAATCAGTGCAAACCCTGGCTCACCTAGCTGTATGACTCCGGACAAATCATTTAATCTGCCTAAACCTCAGCTATTTCACCTACCAATGGGATTGTTGAGAAGATGAAAGAAGATAATATGTGCAAAACACTTTGCTAACCTTTACATCATATATATGTTAATTATGATTCTCACTTATGGCAATAGGTTATAGAGGGAATTCTTAATCAAATCTAAGTTTAACTACATGACCTTTGAGATCCTGCAATGTTAAATATCTATGATGTGGTGATAGCACTACCAGGGAAGCAGAATTGTGTAATGCAAAGATCATTATTCAGAAAGTCTCACACAAATAAGATTTATAATCTGCCCAAAGACAGTGAAGTGAAATTATTTTTTTTAATTCATTGAATTCAGAAATAGCAAACATATTATTGTAGAAAACAAATACTAGATTTGGACTCAGGAAAACAACAACAAGAACAACAGCTTGATTTGAGTCTTAGCTTTTCCACTTATCATCTGTGTTACTTTGAGTAGGTAACTTCTATAAAAATAGTTTTCTTATGCAAATTATTAGTTACTAGAAGGGAAAAAAGTATATGAATAGTGTAGACAAGACAAGAAAAACTTACAAATAAATAAATTCAATGTTTTAAAAAGAATAACTCAAAACATAAATTGCTCAGGAAAGAACTTGCTATTTGACAAAAGTTTCTAGGAAAACTAGAAAAGAAGTCTGGAAGAAATTAGGTCAAAACCAGCTTCTTATACCACATATCATAATAAATTCAGAATGGCTATATGACCTGAAAATTAATGATATAAGTAATTGGAAGAAAAATGTATAAGATACCATGAAAAGAAATAGCTAGGGGGTGAATTTGTAACCAAAAATAAGATAGAGGTATTTATAAAAAATAAAATAATGATTGCAATTATGTAAAATTGAAAAAAAAATCTTTAGCACAAGTAAAATGAATTGTTTAGGAAAATAAGGGAATTAATCAGCTGGGAATGAATGAAAAATGAATGAATCGTTCTACACCTCCCGTGACAACCCAGCTTGCATCATTCTTTACTGCGTTTGGCCTCCTGACTCTAGAACATTTATTCTCCATGCTGGAACATCCCTTTACTATTTGACTGCTCTCTCTGTCTCTGTCTCTGTCTCTGTCTCTCTCTCTTTTTGCCTTTGGTGAGTTGTCCCCTCAGGCTTCTATTTTGTGGAGGAGCCCAGGTCAGCTAACCTTTATTACTCTCCTAGTGATATAATTTGATATTACTCCTCCACATGAGTACGTACCATCCCCCAACTCATTCTACTACAGCTTTGTCTCTTGTCTAATTTTCAGCTCCTTGATGGAAGGTATTGTCTTTATTTCTCCTTGTCTTTGTATCTCCAATGCTAACTACAGTGCTTGTACCATTGTCAGCAAATAATAAATGCTTATTTCCTGCCTGTGAATGAATAAATTTCAAAACACTCAATAAATACTTAATATGTGCTAAACACTGTGCTAATCATTGGGGATGCAAATCCTGAAGCAAAGATAGCACTTGTTCTCAAGGAGCTTATACTCTAAAGGAAAAGACAACATAGAAAGAGAAATGGTGGCCACTGAGAGGAACTTCGGTGCCCAGATGTACAGTCATGCTGCCTAGGGACAGAGGGGAGCAGATCGTCATACCCAATCCAGGAGTATTGGGATGGTTAATTTAATCATGATTCATAATTCATGATCCCAGAAATGAAGAGGAGGCATGAAAAGACAGGGCATTTTACAAGAAGGAAATGAACATCGAGTAGTGAAACATGGCATTGGAATTTCTCTGAAAAAGTCATTCTTGAGAAACCCAACCTATCTTGCAGCATCAGTGAACATTTCTCGACTATTCTTTGTGATCCAGACTTACTGGTCCTCTGTTCTTTACATATACTTGCAGTAGAGGGCTTAAAGCACTGGAGTTGGAGTCACAAAAACCTACATTTGAATCCTGCCTGAGACCCTGACTTTGTGACCCTGGACAAATCAATTAACTTCTCTTGGCCATTAAAATCATGCCCCACATGTATGTTACCAAATTAGAATAAAACACAATAATCATATCCCTAATTTTATAATGATTCTTACATTTTTTTAACCCTTAAAATCTTGTGCAAGATAAGATTAATGGAAGACATGACATCTATCTTGACATAGTGTCACATATGGAGACATCACAAGAATACCAGTTACAGACATTTATATGGAGAGGTAGGAGTTACATTGGTGTGACATGTTATACAGCAAGTACTTGTTACTACTGAGATTTGGACCAATATATATCTTACCTTTATCTACCCCCTTCTCTCTCTCCACTATGCTACACAGATTTGCTCTGTGCTGCTGGAGATTACACACTTGACCAACAGGTAGACATTACAGGGGATAGATTGACTTTCTAGGAAAAGAAAGAAATGCTTATGAAGTAGAAGCATACATGATGAATAGGTTCCCTCGTGGGAACTATTCAAACTGCGGCCAAAGAATTCTGTCATAGCTGGTGAAGAAGAGAGTCTTTTATTGAATGTTATGAGATTAGATAAACTTTAAGTATAGTTCTGTTCCTGTATGAATATAAGACATCACTATAGTGGGATATGGAAATATTTTAAGTTTTAAAACTGTATAAAATAACTTTTTAATATATTTTTAAAAAATAACTCTAAAGCAAAATCCGAAAGAAATGCTTCAGCATCATGGAATTTAATAATCATGGTAGCACCTGCCCATCTGAAAAGTTTCAAGCTGAATCCTGCCAAAATGAATGTAAGATACTTTGAACTGACATCTTAAAGCTGCAGGCAGGAGGTGAAAGATAACTCAAAATAGGCAAGATGCTTAAACATTCCCAGTAACATTTCAAATATAGAAGGAAATTCTCAAATGGATTGTACAGATTGTTCAAATGATAGAAATTTATAATATACTACAATGGACAGACAGTTCATTGGATCTAGAGTCAGAGAACCTGGCATTTCATTCTGGATTTTTTGCTTCCTTTCCAAAATGATGAGCCGAGGAAAACAATTTCACCTTTTTGATTCTGTTTTCTCATCTATACACAGTGCTTGGCACAAAGAAGATAATTATTTAATGTTTGGTTGATTGATATAATAATTGCTTTGGCCATAATTGTTACTGTGATGAAAGTACTTTGGGAGTATTAAAATACTATGTAAGTATGTGGCATTATTATGATCATAATACACTTGAGACATCCTCAATATTTATACTGTCATTATTTCAATATTGCCAAGCTGAGGAGTAAGCTGAAGATGCTGATACTCTCTTCTTCACCAGTGTATAGTGCTTTTCAAACCTGAGCACTGACAAGATTCAGGTCACAGAGATAGTACCACAAAATCTCTGCTGGATTATGCATGCAAATAACAAAACACATCTTTCTCTCCTCACTTGTTCGGTCCAGTGATGATGATGGATCCTGATAGGATAACTGAGATTTGTGGGAATTCAATTCTGAAGCAGGAAGTAAGACCAGGAAGGAGTACAACAAAGCTGCTGCATTTTGTGGTAATTAAATCCACACCTGGGTTTAATCAAAGAGCACTGGTGAATCATAACTATGAGAGCCCAGCTCCCTGGAAGTAATAAGTAGCAGAAGCCCCCATCAAAATACATTTTAGCACATGACTTCCTGTGCTCTATTGTTATTTAGACATTGGTAGACAGAATGGAAGATTGAACTTACATGGTATGTACTTTTAAGTCGTTGTTTTTAAGCTATGAAAGGAGTTTACAGAGAGAAGTGTCTTGCTGAAACAAAAAGAAAGGCCTGAGAAATAATAATTTTTATTAAAAGATAAATGACCCAGGACAGCTGGGTGGCGCAGTGGATAGAGCACTGGCCCTGGATTCTGGAGGACCCTAGTTCAAGTCCGACCTCACATACTTGACACTTGCTGATTGTGTAACCCTGAGCTGGTCATTTGGCCCTCAATGCCCTACAAAAATAAATGTATAAATAAAACAAACAAAAAAAACCAAATACATAAATACATAGATAAATGAACAAATAAATAAATAGATAAATGAATGAATGAATAATTTTTTTTTTCAAAAAGAGAGATCAATGACCCTGTTGGTTACAGACATGCAGTAGAGATAATTGTCTGGAGTTGTCTGCCTAGGGAAAACTTGTTATTAAACCTACCTAATTACCTCTTGTCCATGTTGGCATCCTTTCCTGGAACTTCAAGGGAAATCCTCCCTCCTGGTAGTTATCTCTACCCCTTTAGGTCTCATTGGAGTCTAGTAGGTAATTTTGCCTGGGTTCTTCCTTTTGAAATCCTGTCCCTGAATAGTATTGTCTTTTTGTGGCACACTTGCCTTCATGGGTAGTGTTATTATAAGAGAGAGGAAATTATTCTCCCTCACCACCAAATATGCTAAGTATGAAAGATGAATTATAGAATCCTATGGAAGCAAGCATTACCAAACAGGATATCAGTAAGTAAAAATGAGAGATAATATTCCGTATGTTACTAAAATTAAGGCTATATCTCAAGTGAATAGAAATGACATTGACCTTTTTGGGGTCACAAGTTGTGACCTTGACATCAATGGCCTTGTATGTTTTTTCTTGAAGTGAAATCAAGAAAACCTGCACTGAGGTTTCCATTTCATAAAACCTAATGCTATGCACATATGCCTCCTTCAGAATGAGCCAAGATGGAATAAGTTATGCTCATTGACTCCATTACTTTCTAATGAATTCCAAATGTGAATTAACAGAAATTTTTAACTATTTTAACTGTAAGTATTGATATCATATTTGTTTATGATTGCCTAGTCATTTAGCATCTCTTTGGTGCCCCTATGATTTTCAGAAATAATCAGTTTCATGGCATTACTGATCTTCCTATATTTCACATCCTGATTGTGTGAATTAGCACACATGAGGATTTATGGGCAGAAAAGGGTTCTATCCAAAGTTCTGCCATTGACTAGAAAAACAAATAATAATAGTGTATGACACTAAAGTAGATTAAAGAATTCTCAGATCAAATGATCACAAACTTTAATATCATAATGCACTGACCTTGAGATTGACACTTAAATTATCTGCCCTTCTATTATCTACACAATATGGAGAATTTGAATGAGAATATAGCTAAGTTCCATTTTCCATTCCTTCAAAGAACTTGCAGTATAGTATGAGAGATGATAAATGTAGAAAAATGAGTATAAAGTAAGCAGAAAAATATTAGTGCTTTATCATACACTGAAGCCTATCCACTTCCTGTATAATCTTAAAATAGTTATTTAATTTGTTTAGGCCTTTGTTTTCTCATACATTTGTAAAATTAAGGGGGTTGCTTAATTTATCTCTAAAATTTCTGCCACCTCGAAATTATCTGTTTCTGCCTTTGCTTTTGAAAATTATAGAATAAGATACTTTGGAAATTGTATGACAATTCTCCTCAATGCCTGGGGAATAAGAATTTTCCAGAATTAAGTTGATTCTTTTTGAATCTTCTAGTCCAGGGTAGCTACTTTAGAACAAATAATGACAGTTCTGACTACTAGGCTCAATGTATTCATGTCAATTTAAGCACGATGTCAATGTACTCAGACTCAATGTACTGATGTCAATTTAATCAATAAACATTAAGTAAATACCGACTATGCACTAGGTAATGGAAACATATGTATGTGGACCTATGTAGGTTTATTTGTATGTATATACACCTGCATGTATGTTAGTACATACATAAGTACATAAATACATGGATTATGGATAATTATATGTTTCTTTGCCATGTATATATTTCTATGTGTGTATTGTGTGTATGACACATAAATATGATACAAATTAGTTAAATAAAAGGATATTTGAAAATTAAGATATTTGTAAGGCATTTAGCAAAAGACCTGGCAAACAGTAGTTGTTATGAAAAAACTATTATTATTTAATAACAGTAATAATAATGATAATGATAATCTTGCAGTTGGGGGGATCAGGAAAAATTTAAGGTGGAAAAATGTATCTAAGCTGCATCTTGAATGAAGAAATGGATTGTGACATAAGTGAGGGAGCACATTGCAGGCATCAGGGATAGACAAGTAACTGCTTCTATATGTTAGATAGTCACTCATATCTAGAATGGCAATGTTGAATGAAGACCAAACTTTAGACCTGGCTCAGGGACTTTGTGGGCAGTTTTGCCTTTTCATCATGGCTCAGTGGCCTGAAACTGAACGGTAATCATCTCACTCTATTTGATCAGCAAAGTCTAGCAAATATTTGAAAAATAACCTCAGTTCTGGTCAACTAGTTTGGCCTATTACCAAATAAGCAAAAAGCAATTGGTCCATGAACTTTTACTAGAGGCAAAAATCATGTGATCCTTGATTCTGGTGTGATTTTCCTTAATATAATTTACTTTACCTTTATGTTGTTAAAAAGAGGTCACAAAATCAAATTAAGATATGCCTCTCCTGCTCCCCATCACCATCCTACACACATACACAGACATTTAAGTAATAGTTATAAGGTTGAGGATATTATTTATCATGTCTGAGCTCAGAACCAAGAAATGATGCTTAAATGATGTCTTTGCCAGGTTATTTTCCTCTTCTTTTTTCATTGGAATCCTAAAACAAACAAACAAAAATAAACCCTAGGATTTTACATACCACTTTCACTTTTGTAAAAGATTTTATCTCTATTATATCATTTGATACTCACAACAACCCTATGAAGTAGATGTTATCTTTTTATTTCTTGTTTTGTTTTGTTTTTGCAGTGCAATGAGGGTTAAGTGACTTGTCCAGGGTTACACAGCTAACAAGTGTCAAGTGTCTGAGGCAGGATTTGAACTCAGGTCCTCCTGAATCGAGGGCTGGTGCTTTATCTACTGCGCCACCTAGCTGCCCCTGTAGATGCTATCTTTATGCCAATTTTATAAAGAAACTAAAGCTAAGAGAGGTGGTGTGACTTGCCCATGTGACACAAGACAGCAAGTGTCTGAGGCAGAATTTGAACTCAGGTCTTTTTGACTCCATGTAGCACCATTGAGACCATTAATATGGCTGACATAAGGCTAAACATACAAGCACCCCTATTCTTATATTAACTTCCTGATAAATAAGTCTAATGATGATTGCCTTCAAAAGATGAAAAAAATAAAATAGAATAGGTTTTTTAGCCCAATAACAAAATTTTGTTGATATTGAAAAAAAATATACTTAGCTCACCATGTTTCTACTCTCTAACATTGACATCAGTGCTTCCTGCGGTTACTTTTCCCTGTCTGAGTGCTGAATCACCTGGTGACAGTGAGCTTCAGTAACCTAATGATGTTCAGGACCATGGCCATGGGCCATGATTTTAATTCTGACTTTCTCAAGGTATAATTTGGTTTAGCCATGACTTAATTTCTTTTGAGTCTTGAGCCCAGAGGCTGTGATAATTTCTGAGGCTGAAGTAACATTCTCTTTGGTCCTACATGCGCAGAGGATAATGCATGTCTAGTTTGACACATTTATGTTATTGGATAAACAGCACTGAGTACAACTCCTTCTCAGAACTTTGACTGGACAATTCCAAGTTCCAGTATCCTCTTTTTAAAGTTTGCTTACCTTGGACACTGAGGCCCAGTATAAAAGAATAAAACAAAATCACTCCTTATTACCATCTGATCTTTGTTTTCTAGGCACAGCATAAGAATGGAACTCCATATTGGTTAACATTTGTACACAGTAAGAAATTAGCTCATAGAACAGTTTGTTACATACCATCAGCATGTGGATGATAATAACATACAACCTTTCATTTTCTATTACACCGTTGCTCCCTCTTCTATTAGTGCTTTGTCTCTGAAAATAAATGGATCTAAGTCTAAATTCCCTGAGACGATGCACAGAGCATTCAAGAATTGCTTTAACATTCTGACAACCTTGCAATTTTATTTAAACAAATTCTCCTCCACCAATTCCCTACAGAGCAGCTATTGTACCCTTGTGTTGATTGTAGTGGACGTACTGCAGAGCTCCAATTACCCTCCCAATGGACCACCCACTAAAAGAGGAGCGTGTCTTGCCAGCACAGCAGCACTGCTAGGCTCTTTCTCTTTGGGAGGAAGGAGGGAGGCCTTTGTCTCAATCCTTTCCCGGTATATAATGTAATACTCTGGCCTGGCATCTGTGCTTTCATGACATGGTGCAACCTAATCAATTAGCACCAAACCACTTTGAAGTAAATAAAATGTCGACCATAATAATAATTAGGTGGTAAAAACCTCATAATGTACTTTGGGGTAAGAGCTTGACAGCTTCCAGAATAAAGATATTTGCTTCAATGAGGAATCGCAACACTATAGTAAATTGCTCACTAGGAAAGAAAGTGCATCAGCCTTCCAGGGCCACACTTTATTTACTATGAGAAGCAAATATATTGACAGTCAACACCTTTAATTTAGCACTTTAAAAAAAAATTCTTTCAGACAAATGGCTTAATTAACTAGACCTTATTAATGATAAAATATTTGGGGGTGGGGAAGGTATTCAACTTTCAAGCTATGACATAATGTGTTACATGGAATGGAACATAAACAAACAGAATTTTCATAGAAGCATGTACTACTGGTAGATTCTGAAACAATGAATTAACATGTGTCCTTTCTCTTGTATAAGTAAGTCTCACTAACAAGATTTCTAGAGACAAGTAGTCCAGCCTGTTCTAATTTATACTTGTGACTTTTCCACCAGAAATATGTTTATTTATGATTCTATAGCTTAGCATTACCACTTTGCTATTTGAAACCACATCCACATTCATTACAGTTCTTAATTATCTCAAAATATTTTCAAAAAGAAAATATTTATTTTAAATAAATCTTGACTCTAAAAAGAAGTGAAATGTCAGTGGATAGAATCAAGAAAAGCCTTTTTTATTCTTAGCCTTATCACTTTCTTTCTTGTTGCCCTACTACTGCCCATGTCTGTCACTTTGCCATCTATAGTTTTCTCTGAAATATTAAATGGGTATTTTATATAGAGTTGTGTATAATACTATATATATATATATATATATATATATATGTTATATACACATATGCACATGCATGCATGTATAATATTATGTTATATACTTTTATACCGTGGATAAGGGGCATCTAGGTGGCACAGTAGATGGAATGCTGGGCCTGGAATCAGTAAGAATCCTCTTCCTGAGTTCAAATTGTCCTAAGACTCTTTTTTTATGTATTTATTTTATTTTTTGTTGGGGCAATGAGGGTTAAGTGACTTGTCCAGGGTCACGCAGCTAGTAAGTGTCAAGTGTCTGTTTGAACTCAGGTCCTGCTGAATCCAGGGCTGATGCTATATCCACTACACCACCTAGCTGCCCCCTGTCCTAAGACTCTTACTAGTTATGTGACCCTGGGCAAATCACTCCATTATCTCTGTCAAGAAAATCTCAAATGGAGTCATGGAGAGTCAGAAGAATTGATGAAAAATGACTAAATAACATAGATAGAAAAATAGATAGATAGACAGACAGATAGATATACTTGTTATCTATATATATAATGACTGTATATATACATGTGTACATGCATGTGCATATTACATAAACTATATAGATCCTATATATACTATGTGTAGTATAAACATACTATATATAGAAATATATATAGATATATATAACCACACACTCATATATTACATAGATACACATAGAAATTTATATGTAAATCTTTATTTTCCTATCTATGTAATCTGTATATAAGTATGTGCATATGAAATATTCATGTCAATGATAAGAGTATCAAATGAAATATCCTATATAAACATACAAAATTAACAAATTAACACAATCTGAAAAATTAAAAGCAAAGTGATAATAACATCTTTTCTGCTATTTTTGCTTTATCCTAAAACACAATTTATATGTTCATTTCTTCTTGACTCTGAAAATGGGTCATTAATTGAGCCAAAAATTGATAATAACAATTATCCATTCCACAAAGATGTTAGTTTGAGTCCGAGTTCTACCAAGCTAGTTTATTTTGGGCAGTCTCTTCTTCTATCAGGGCCTTAGTTTTCTCAACTGTAAAATGAAGGCCCTGGATTAAATGATTGCTGTTTAGTTTAGCTCTAAATGGGACTTAAAAAAAATACATTACTGAATTATTTTCTTTGTTTCTATCTTTTTCTTCCTTCTTTCCTTTCTTTTCCTTCTTTGCTTCGTTCCTTCCTTCCCTTTCTTTTCTTTCCTTTTTCCACTATATCTCATGTTTGGCTCAATAGCAAAGGTCTCTGGTTACTGTTTACTCAATTTTCTTCCTTTCTTACTTTTTACAATCCACCCTCCATCATTACAGAGTTCTCTTTGAAACTGGTATGGTTGTTGAACTACAGGACAAAATAGTAAGTATTGATAAATGATGCAGTTGTAACAGCTGATATCAAGTAATAATTAGCATCTTTCTTGATGCCTGAGTCACACATTATCATAACTATTGTTTAATACTCGACAGTATTAGAAGACATCCGAAAGAAAGGATCAAATAGAAGGGATAGAAGATAAAGAATCAGAGGAAAGCAGAATGACTTGATATCTTCCCTTATAGTTCCATAATTTTACCTTCTTCCCCAAAATATTCCCCTATGGAGAATTATAGTTGCTAATGAAAAACAATCTTGTCAATCTTCAGTTTCTCTGATATGTCACTAGCTATTGTAATTCTCATTTATGTGGCAGTTAGGAGATGTAATGGCTATATAACTCGGCTTAGAATCAGAAAGACTCATTTTCCTGTGTATGAATCTGGCCTCAGACACTTCCTAGCTATGTAACTCTGGGCAAGTCACTTACACTGTTTACCTTAGTTCCCCCTCTGTAAAGTGAGTTGGAGAAGGAAATGGCAAACTACTCCAGTATCTCCACCAAGAAAACACCAAGCGGTGTCAAAAAGAATTGGGTGTAACCAAAGAATAACTAATTCTCATCTAGGAGTAGTAAGTTATACAATTCTTCCTACTTCAATCTTTAGGCACCTGGCATCAGGTAGTTAAGGATGCACAGAGCTTAGAGTATAGGAAAATTTACATAGGTTAGGATAAAAACAATCAATCAAACAAGTAAATAGCTATTGTCTAAAAGTATTGATTACAAGGACAAAATTCAGCTTTTACATTAGGGATTTGCCACAGACCATTCCAATGTGAAACTTAACAAATGATCAGTTTCAATGGAGTGTATAGATAGTGGGAAATACATAATATTACCATAATGTGTGGGCCACAAAACTGAAAGCTCAATATATCTGAGACCCAACCCTACCCCTTAGACTGGCCCAGGGCAAATAACTTAACCTTTCTGCCCTAGTTTCCCCTACTTTGGAATGAAGAGGTGAGAGGGCTGACCCATCACATGGTGGCTTTGAAATGATTAATTAATGTTTAGAGAGTATTTTAAACAAGAATGCTACACATAAGGAGACCAGGTCTATGGGAAACAAAGTCAAGTAAGGATGTTACAATTATTCAATTAATATGATCAAAGGGCACATTTGATATGAGTAACCTTAGACATTGATGTTGGTGGCCTGAAATATCCAAGTTGGGCATCAACATAAAACATATTATTCAGAAAATTTGCCAAACCTCCACTTTACTAATTTTTCCCCTTCTTAGCAAGTACATTATATACTAGGTCAAAGGTAATTATTTTGGGGTTATAGGATGGGGAGGAGGACTAAAGTAACCTCTTTCTCATTATATGTGGATTTATTTAAATATAAATATTAAAACAATCTGATCCCCAAAATTTATTCTCTTACTGCCTCAAAATTCCAGCCATGAGAGAGCAAGAACAGAAACTTTGAAGGTATATTTTAGGAAATGCACTATAACCATGGCAATAAATCAGGCACTCTGAGGCATCCTTAACTGAATGAGGTATTCCAAGCATTCATAGTTTATGCTGAATTTTTACTGAATTTATACTAGTTTTTACTCACATGTCAAGATCCATTCAAATCCATTAAGGTCATTCATCAACCAATTTTTTTCCCATTCTTTTCTGCCCTTATTGGATCACTTCTATGAAATTACTATTCAGTCCCATTTGACCATTTTAAATTGTGTCCTCAAGTTTAGGCACTAGACTGATTTAAGGAATCTGGGTTTATAATCTGAATTAGGAAATGTAGTTCCAATTCTTCAATTAATTAGCAGTGTGATTTGCAGAACAAGGCTGGAAGAGAACTCTGAGGTATATTTTAACCAGGGCAACAATGATAAAAATGGAAATAACTATCCTATTACTCTATTGTTTTAAGCTTTGCAAAGCCTTTAATAACTTTAATCTCATTTGAGTTTCACAACAACCCTGTAAGGAGAATGCTTGAGCTAATTATTATTGTTATTTTTATCCCACATTTTTACAGATTAAGAAACTAAGGTGTTGTTTTTTTAGATTAGAAAATTTACAAGTTAACTGAAATTCAAAAGATCATAGAGCTAGTAGGTGTCTTATGCAAATTTAAGATCAAGGCCCACCCCATTCTATCCTTATTCTATTTATATAAGACTAGTGCTGTGACTCTGGGCAAGTCATTTAGCCTGTCTGATCCTCTGTTTCCTTAACTATAAAATGGGAAAATAAATAACACACAAGCTACAGGCTTCTTATAAGGAATAAATGGTTTTGTTGTTGTTGTTGTTATTTTAACAAGGCATTTCTTTTCCTGCTCAATATCATTATCTGTCATATTAACAATACAATCCAGACACTTGACACTTACTAGCTGTGTGACCCTGGGCAAGTCACTTAACCCTCATTAGCCCACAAAAAAACTAAAATAGAAAAACAAAACAAAACAATACAATGGATTAGCTTACATGGCCAATCACACTGATGATATAAAGCACATATGTTGCTGCCTTTATAAAATATAAAGAACCTAGGACTTGAAGTTAGTGACCCACCTTGGAGTCCTGGTGCTGGAGTTTACTCTCTGTGTACATACCCATTCTGGATCTAAGTTTTCTTATCTGTAAACTATGGATAATCACACATGAGAAGACACCACCCCTTACATGTTTGCAGATGTCAGAGAAGGGTCGTCCAATAGGTATGGAGCATTGTGTCTAATATCAAGTGTTTTTCATAGTATCGATTAGTTTTGCTGATTTTCTTTCTGTTTTCCTCTTTTGTTTTATTTTTAAAAAATCTATTCTAAGGAATGTTTCTCTAGAAGAGAAACAAAAATATAAGGAAAATCCAGAAAATGTAAAAGAAAAAAAAAAGAATCAAAGAAGTCAAAGGTGTCCAAAATTTAAAGGTGTCCAAAAAAATTTAATAAAAAAAAAAACACAACACAATACTTATACTTCCTAACTAGAAGAATTGTTTGAGGAAAGTCCTTTGCATATAAATGTAAATTGACATTTTTATTTAATATCCTTTCTTAATCAAAAGCCCCATAATAAAAAGCTCCTTAAAGGTTTGCCAAGTGCTTTGTATAAATCATTTCATTTGTTTCTTATAACAAGCCTTTTGCTTGGCTGTTGTTTATAACCTCAATACAACTGAAGAAACCTGGGCTCAGAAAAGGTAAGTGATTTGCCCAGGGTCTTGGAACCAGTAAATGTGAGACAAGATTGTAATTCCTGTCCTCTGATCTCCAAATCTTGTTCTTTATTGTGCTATGCTATAGCAGATTAGATTATCTTTAGGATTCCTATCAGAAGTCTATAATGTTGTATTTCCATTCTAAGGTGGGTTTTTTGTTTGTTTGTTTGTTTTGTTTTGTGCACAAAGTAAAATACTAGAATAATTGGTCAATCCCATTATCTAAGCCATATTAACAACTGAATTGGACAGCTTACATGACTAATCACACTAAAAATAGAAAACCCATCATTGGAGGTCTACTCCATTTTAATTTTTCCCTATTTGGAATTCTCTCTGGACTTTGCTTTTGGGCTATATCACCCTATCATTCACTTAGTTCATAAAAAAAAACAATAATCATCAGAAAACAAACAAACCAAAAAAATCCCATTACAGACAAAAGAAAAACAAAATCCCCCAAGAAAAAACAAAAATATCATTCAGCTTTTTATGTGTAACATTCTCTGTGCCCTGAAACTAGACATGCAGTTTTAGGATTTTTGATGTTTCCCAAATCAATATTTTTTTTTCTCAACATAATGCTATATGGGCTATTCAATGGACAAAGATTCCTTATCATTCTTTTTTTAAAACATATATTTGACACTTCAACTAATAAAGAAATTGCCTTTTGGACAAGTGAAAAAAAAACAATAATCAGTAGTATAAACATTTGCTAAGCTCTTATGCAAGGCACTATGCTAACCACTGAAGATAAAAGGACAAGAAAAAGAAATATTCACTGTTCTCAAGAGGTTTATATCCTACTAAGCAAAATACATGTCTTTCTTATTATGTTGTTCACATAAGTAAAACTCTATTTCATAAGCAACAGAAGCTAGCTATTGTTACTACAGCTTTAAGAGGTAAATGAAGTTTTTTAAGATTTAGCTGTTGAGGGAAGTTTGTTAAACTGAGAAGAGGGAATTAAAAAAGAGATGACTTAGGAGAAACTTTGGGAAAAAAACAGAAAAGAGAAATGAAGAAAAATTGTGTTCTTGGGAAAACTCTCAACTTGGTATTTTACTAAAACACATTATGAGGACAATTTTATGAGAAGTGAGGAGAGAAAAACTGTTAAGAATGATGGCTTGAGAGAAGAGGAAGAGATTATTTTCCTATCCTAGAAGATAAGTTGAAGATGATAGAGAAATAGTAGAGAGATCCTCTTTATTTAAGAAATATTGTGACTTCTTTCTTACAAAAAGAATACAGAAGATACATGTGAAAAGACTTTGTTATTCTAAATTATCTAAATTGTGTGGAAGTATATTTTAAGAAGTGAACTTTTCTGAAACTACACTGATGGTTGGAGGATACTTGGACTATGATTTGTTTCACAGTTCAAATATTATAAATATTTTTGCTTTTTTATTATTGATGTCACATTAGTAAGATTTTGAATAACTTTGATATTTATTTATTTATTAAAGATTAGAAGTTGTTTTTTTGTTTCGTTTTTTTTTTTTTTTTAGTGAGGCAATTGGGGTTAAGTGACTTGCCCAAGGTCACACAGCTAGTAAGTGTTAAGTGTCCGAGGCTGGATTTGAACTCAGGTACTCCTGACTCCAGGGCCGGTGTTCTATCCACTGCACGACCTAGCTGCCCAAGATTAGAAGTTTTAATAAAGAAACACATGAACAACTAGTTATTACAAAAGAAGTTTCTATAGTTGTAGATGGCAGTTTTCAATCTAGTTAAATAATTAATGAGGTGTAAGTTAGCAATTAATGAGACATTATCCAAATATGACCCTGGATTGCCCTAGAATTTGGAATGATGAGAATGAATGAATCTGGTACCAAAATCAAGTAGCAGAGAGAGTGGTGATGTGTAAATGGGGTTGGCAAAACTCATAATACTTGCTAAATGAGATTATTTGAGGAGGGAGAGGGAAGTTCCAAATTGTGTTGGAATGTTTCAATTGTTCCATGTAGAAATGATGCCTAGTTACCAAACTAGATTATTAATCCTTTGAATTCATATATAAAGTCTCTATGGTTTTGTTTGTGTTTTGTATTGTAATACTGTTAATATGATTCTATTGATACAATTGTTACTTCATTCTATTCAAGAAAAGCTAATTGAAAAACTGCTATGTACTCACCACATTTATGATTACCATTAATAAAATTATGTATTATTTTATCTCTCATATTCTTTATTACAGTGTTATTTATGCAAGATATTAATATTTGTTTAATGCTAGGTGAATGAATAAATCAATAAATGAATGCTAAATAAAGAAAAAATAATATTTAGTCAGTAAAAATTAAATTTTGTGGCAATAAATAGATATGGCCTGAGTTTCCTGAGGGTCACAATGTATTGTAAATATTTTCTCCTTCTTTGATAATTTCAGTCTCAAGGACATTTAGGGGCTTGAGATCTTTGTGGGATGTCAATATTTTTTACACAGTTTTTATTATTGTTGTCATTTTGATGGAACAATCCCCATCTCACATTTCCTTCTTAAAATATTAATATACCATTAACTCATGTTACATCTACGTATTTCCATTATTAACTATTTTCCCACAAACATCACATGAGTGAAGATATTCTACTTGAAATTTTCCTGTTCATCCTCTATGACTTAGGCATAGCAAAGTGGTTGCTGCTGAGATTGCTGGGCCTGAAGCAAAGAAAAAATATCTCACTTCAATTTGATCTCAGATCCTTACAGTATGTGTAGTACAGGCAATTAATTTTGCTTTGTCTGCCTTAGTCTATCATCAAGAGTTGTTGTGAGGATCAAATGAGTCAGTATCTATAAAAGTATTGAACACATTGCCTGGCACATAGAATGCATTTAATAAATGCTTCTTCCTTTCCCCTTAGCCCTCTAAAAAGGTTGTGATTTTTATTCTCTTTAAAAATCAATACTCAATGATGTTCAATAGGACATGGTCCTGGAAATATGTCATTTTGTAGCTTGTCTCTTTCTCCTCTGCAGTGAAACAATGTAATGCACTTAGTAAGATTTGAAGCAAGATAGTCTCAATTGTGAACCATTATTATTATTAATATTCTCCAAATGTTTACATCATGAGACAGCAATGAATGGCACAAAATATACTTACTAGATGCCATGAGACCGTGTTTCTAGTCCCAGATCTGCCACTATCCATTTTTCCATCCTGTGTAGCTTTCCCTTGCATTTCTTTAAATTGTGCTTCTCCCAAAATCCACACAGTACATTCTTTAATTTTAATCTAAATATTCAAATCTCCTTTGGTTCACTTAGGGTTACTACAAAAAACCATAGTCAAGTTCTTCTATTTAAATCGAAGAATGTTAGAACAGAAGAGACTGATAACTTTGATAGAAACTCATCTAATCATATATTTTAATTTTTTAAAAATAATTTTGTATATATATATGTGTGTGTGTGTATGCATATATGTTATTTCATAATAAGCTTCTACTGTGTCAAATCATTGACTGAGAAGAACACAAAGGTTATCTTGAAAAAGTAGATAAATATAGACATATATAGGATGCTAGATATAGGTATGTAGAGTGCTGGATTTAAAGTCAGGAAGACTTAGGTCAATCAATCAAGAAGTATCTATTAAACAATTGCTCTGTGTCACATACTATGCTATGTTCTGGGATTTTAAATGCTAGCATAGAAAAAGACAGTAAATCTTATACTTGGAATTAAATAGCTTTGTGTCCATGAGCATATTGTAATTCCTTCAGACTGTTTCTTCATATATAAAAAGGTGATAACCATTATTTTAATATTAACTTCATAGCATCAGT
Organism: Dromiciops gliroides; assembly: GCF_019393635.1. Lineage (NCBI taxonomy): Eukaryota > Metazoa > Chordata > Mammalia > Microbiotheria > Microbiotheriidae > Dromiciops > Dromiciops gliroides. The sequence continues at coordinate 170,213,587 of NC_057861.1, read as the reverse complement.
GTTTATCTCAAATCAAATAATTAAATAAAATATTTTTAAGCATTTGTAAATGTTAATTATTATTCATGTGAAAAGGCACTTAATGTAAGGACATCAGCAAGAGACAAAACAGACATATGGCAGCCCCAAACAAAAGCAATTTAGAGGGCCGGTACTTTAGCAAAGTATTAGAGAAAAAAACTGACCAGTATCTCAAAAATGGGCAAATAGTGGTATGAGAGAAAATGATCCTATAACTAAAGTTTTTGGTAAAATCCAGATTTTCCTTATTTTTTTTTTTGAAAATTAAAGCAGGGGCAGCTGGTGGCACAGTGGATAGAGCACTGGCCCTAGAGTCAGGAGTACCTGATTTCAAATCCAGCCTCAGACACTTAACACTTACTAGCTGTGTGACCCTGGGCAAGTCACTTAACCCCAATTGCCTCACTAAAAAAAAAATTAAAGCAGATAGGGGATAATATACATGAGTAGAAATGATCTATCAATATATATTTTTATTTTTCTATAGATCCACATTTGACTTTTGGAGAATGGTTTATATAGTGTAGCATTGTTTACCTTAATAAAAACATACAGAAACAGACAAGTTTTCACCATTATTTTCTTTTGCATTACTACATTTTTATAGCCATCAGTTGATAGGGAAAAAGAACAGAACAAATTGTGACTTTCTCTCACTTATTTTTTTTAAATGACCCGAAATAAAATGAACTTCATAATATCTCTCCATATAAGGAATTCCTCCTACATTAAGATTATGTCATTTTGAGCTTAACTTGATGACAGATGTCAACTATGGAAATAATTGTGTTTTATCTAATCCACTGTGTATTGACATCAAATGAGGTATAAAACAAAGAAAAAAATGTTAATCAATTTTGTTCCCTAGTGCCATGAAAGATACACTATAACTAATGCAAACAAAAGAAAAAAATGAACAAATTGTGATATTTTCCAAGTGTTCTTTATTAACAACTATGTTAGAGCAATTGTATCAAGCCCCAGAAAAGAACAGAGAATGATCAGCGTAACCTGTAAAAATGAGAAAGCGATTTGTCTAACTGCCCAAATGTTGTTTTTTAAGTGAAAAAATACATTGTCCAGAATATACATGGAGCTACATCAGGAAAGCAGGAAACAAGCATGTGTTATACATGGATGTGATAGGTCCTGTGCTAAGCACTTCACAAATATTTTCTCATTTGATCCTCACAACACTGGGTGGTAGGTCCTTTATTATTACCTCTATTTTACAGTTTGAAAAATGGAGGCAAATAGAAGTTGTAGGTGATTTACTTAGTGTCATTCAACTAAAAAGTTTCTGAGGCTGAATTTGAACTCAGGTCTTCTAGATGAAAGGCTCTGTGCTATATTTACTGTAGCATCTAGCTGCCCCTAATCAGTAGACCATAAAGTTAATTTATTGGTGGGTCAAGCTATGTCAGTAAAGGACTTGACTATTCTGAACAATACAATGACCCCAGAAAATACCAAAGGACTATTGATGAAACATACTATCTACCTCCAAAGAAAGAATGGATATTGATGGAACAGACTGAAGCATGCTATTTTTCACTTTCATTTTTTAATCATGTTTTCTTGTAGAAAATGACAAATATGGTAATGTTTTACATAATCATACATGTATAACCCATTTATGATTGTTTCTCACCTCAGAGAGGGGAGAGGAGAGGGAAAGAGGGATAAAAACCGTACCCCCAAACTATAAATAAAATATTTATTTTTTTAAAAAAGAGGGTAATGGATCCAAGAAACCAATTCAATGACTACATATTGGCTCAGATATTCATATATTAACATTATATTTATTCTACTGTATTTTTTTTTGGTTAAATATTTATCACTTTGAATTACTCCAAAAAAAAAAAACAACCCAAAAACATAAACAAAAAAACCCCTCCAAACACAGCCATAAAACAATGCCTGGAGAAGCAGAACTCAAAAAAAGATAACTGAAATTATTTCCAGCCAAAGACAGCTTGGAAGTTCAGCAGGAGAGGGAGCCAGCCCCACAATCACACCAATACAGACCCAGCCTGAGGCAGGCTGCATTAGAGAGACTTACCCCTGAGCCTCCAAATTAGCTGTAGTGCTGGTGTCTTCTGGAACTAAGCTCACAGTATGGTGAGAGGGCTGAACAGCTGGTCAGGATGGGGGGATAGTCTATGGGGGTATATGCAGGAGTTAAGGGGGTATTTGGATGTCCTACCCCAGCAGGAAACCAGGAAGAAACCTTGAGTGGTGACAGCTAGGTGGGAGAGGAGTTCAGGCTCATTGGAGCTAACAACCAGTAGCACACAAAGTTTTGCTGCCTAGTTAATTAGCAAGATGGCCTGGGGTTATATGCAGACCAGAGAAAAGGCCAGGCCAGTGAAGAAACTGCCCATCATTAAATCATAATACCTGGGACAACCTGAAGCTTGGGAGAATATAACCTGGAAGCAGGAACCCACACTAAGAAGAAGTTAAAAGCTAAGTAAAAGGGGGCAGCTAGGTCACACAGTGGATAAAGCACTGGCCCTGGAGTCAGGAGGACCTGAGTTCAAATCTGGCCTCAGACACTTGACCCTTACTAGCTGTGTTACCCTGGGCAAGTCACTTAACCCCAATTGCCTTACCAGAAATTAAAAAAAAAGAAAGTCAAATAAAAGACCAGCAAGATGAGCAGGCAGAGAAAATTGTGAACCACAGAAAGCTTATCTAGGGACAAGGAAAATTGAGGTGCACCCTCAGAAGAGGATAGTGATGTCAGGGCCCCTACAGCTAAAGCTTCTAATAAAAATATGAATTGGCTCAGGCCATAGAAGTACTCAAAATGGACTTTGAAGATAAAGTTATAGAGGTAGAGGAAACAATGGAAAGAGAAATGAGGGAAATATAGGAAAGACATGATAAAAAAAGTCAACAGCTTGAAAAGCCAAATGAAAAAGGGGAAATAAAAGCTCTTTGATGAAAATAATTGCCTAAGAATTAGGATTGAACAAATTAAAGCTCATGACTTTATGAGAAATCAAGACATAATAAAGCAAATCCAAATGAACAAAAAGATAGAGGGCAATGTGAAATATCTTCTTGCAAAAACTGCTGACCTGGAAAAGAGATACAGGAGAGACAATCTGAAAATTTTTTGTCTACATGAAAACCATGACCAAAACAAGAGCTTAGACATCATCTTCCAGGAAATTGTCAGTGAAAATTGCCCTGATATTCTAGAAGCAGAAGGTAAAATAGAAATTGAAAGAATCCACAAATTACCTCTTGAAAGAAATGCGAAAAAGTAAACTTCCAGGAATATTATAGCCAAATTCCAGAGGTCCCACGTCAAGGAGAAAATTTTGCAAGCTGCCAAAAAGAAACAATTCAAGTACTGTGGAACCCCTGTCAGTATAGCACACGATCTAGCAGCTTCTACATTAAAGGACTGGAGGGCATGGAATGTGATATTTCAGAGGGCAAAGGAATTGGGATTACAACCAAGAATCATCAATGCAGCAAAACTTTGTATAAACTTTCAGAGGAAAAAATGGGACTTTAATTAAAAAGAGGACTTTCAGGTATTTGTGATGAAAAGACCTGAACTCAATAGAAAATTTTACTTTCAAATGCAAGACCCTAGAGAAACATAAAAGATAAACAGGAAAAAGAAATCATGAGAGATGTTACAAGGTTAAACTGTTTACATTCCTACATGGGAAGATGATATGTCTAAATCATAAGAACCTTCAAAGTATTAGGGCAGATGATAGGAACAAATTTAGACAGAGGAGACAGGTGGGAATTGATTATGAAGGGATGATACCTGAAAAGCATTTATATTTTGTTTCTCTCTCTCTTTTTTTTTTTGTTGGGGTGGAGGGTGGTGGTCAGGGTTGATGAGTATCTTGTATCTGGGGTAAGATTTGGGCCCAGGTACTCCTAGGTCCAGAGCAGGTGCTTTGTCCACTGTGTCACCTAGCTGCCCCATGATGACATCTTTAGGATAAAATTGAGGGGGGAGAGGAATACACTGGGGGAGGGGATAGGGAAGTGGTAGAATGAGATGATATCTCACATGCAAGAAGCAGGAAAGGGCTTATGTAGTGGGGGATGAGATGCAGGAGGAGTGGGAAAGTTAAGGAGCCTTACACACATGAGAATTAGCTCAAAGACATTAATCTCATCAGAGTTGGCTCAAGGAAGGAATAACATACCACCTAATTGGGTGGAATAATCTATCTAACCCTGAAGGAAAGTAGGAGGGGAAGGGTACAAGGAGGAGAAGGTGAAAGAAGGGAGGGCAGAGCAGGAGAGGTAGAAGTAAGAAGCAAAACACTTTTGAGAAGGAATAGGGTAAAAGAAGATAGAAAATAGAGTAACATCAAGGGGAGGGAACAGGATGGAGAGAAACAGTTATGATGATTGAATAATGATTGATCGATTGATGATAATGGCAAAATATATGGTACTTACATTGATGGACTATTGTGAAGAAAATTCTTTGTCAAGTTTAAGGTACTATATAAAAGTCATCTATTACTGTTGTTGAAATAATCAACCTCATGGATTTATTGTAAGGAAATCTCTCTTTAAACTACTATATAATTGTAGCTTACTATTAAAAAAAAATGATGATGAGGATACTACCTGAAAGACCTGGAGGGACCTGCATGAGCTGATGCAAAGTGAAATCTCCTGTATACAAAAGAACAGTATTATTGTGAGATGATCTGCTGTAATGTCTCGATTATTTTCAGCAATGCAATAATCCAAGACAACTCTGAGGGTCTTTCCTTTTTTTTTAAGTGAGACAATTGGGGTTAAGTTACTTTCCCAGGGTCACACAGCTAGTAGGTGTCAAGTGTCTGAGGCCGGATTTGAACTCAGGCCCTCTTGAATCCAGGGCTGGTGCTCTATCCATTGTGTCACCTAGCTGCCCTTCTGAGGGTCTTATGAAAAAAGCAATCCATTTACAGATAGAGAACTGAAGGTATTTGAATACAGATTGAGATATAATTCTTTTTTGGTAGTTACTTTATAGGAAACAAACAAAAATTATATGAACAGGATGCTATCAGAAAAACCTGTAAAAACCTACATGAACTGAAGTCGAGTGAAATGTCCTGTATACAAAATAACAGCAATAGTTTAAGATGATCTGCTGTGAAGGACTTGGTTATTTTCAGCAATGTGATGATTCAATATAACTCTGAAGGACTTATAAAAATTGCAATCCATTTAAAGAGAAAGAACTGATAGCATATGAAAAGAGATTGAAGCATAACTTTTTTTTTGTTTTGTTTTGTTGGGGTTTTTTTGCAGAGCAATGAGGGTTAAGTGACTTGCCCAAGGTCACACAGCTAGTAAGTGTCAAGTGTCTGAGGCCGGATTTGAACTCAGGTCCTCCTGAATCCAGGGGTGGTGCTTCATCCACTGTGCCTCCAAGCTGCCCCCAAAGCATATTTTTTTTGATAGTTCCTTAACGTGATGTTTTGTTTTTGTCTGTTTTCTTTCACAACCTAGCTCATATGGAGATGTTTTTGCATGACTATTCATGTATAACTTACATTGACTTCATGGGGCGGGGCAGGGAGGGAAGGAAGAGAAGTTGCAATACAAAGTTTTAAAAAATTGTTGTCAAAATTTGTTTTTACATATAATTTGGAAAATAAAATTCTAAACTACAAAAAAATAGCAGTTCTATTTTAATTGGGTTTGGGCTGCACTAGAATATTATCAGTTCTTGGTTTCATGGTGTGGGTATTGAAATTAGCCTCAGGCTCCACAGTGTGCCCCATTTGCCGGTTCACACAGCTGAAAGGCACACAAAAACCCTCAGGGATGCTGGGGTTTGCTTTGCACAGCTCCAGCTGCAGGCTTGCAAAGCACGGGCTTGGCTGGCCCTGGGGCAGCGAGCCAGGGTTTCACCTGGGAGAGCAGGTTACTAAAAGGGGGCTGACAGAGACGGAAGGGACAGATATACAGAGCTAGTGAGACAGTTAAGGGGGGACACCAGAGGACTACGAGGACACAACGAGGCCAGAATATTAAGAAGACAGTAAGGGAGGAACGGACAGGAGTGGTGTACATGGGGGGCCAGAAGATTAGGAGAACAAGGGGGCTCCAGAGGATAGAGAAAGGAGCTAGCAAGATGCTGAAAAAGGCAGCTGTATAGAGGCCAGAAGTTTAGCAGAACAGGGGGCGGTGAGCACAGAGGAGGTGGAGAAAAATCTACCCTGGGGGAATGCAGGTGGACTGGAGAGGACTAAGAGAACACAAGGAGAAGCAGGTTTGAGAGAGAGAGATGCAGGGATTCAGCACAGCAGTACAGAGAGGAAAGTTAGATGGTAAGGGGGGGTAGACAAAGTGAAAGGGGCTTGGAGTTAGAAGAAAGCAGCTGAACAGTGAAAGCACAGTGAAGCTGGAGTGAAGGATAAAAAGAGTGAAAGTTGGAAAAAGCTGGAGCATACCCTAAGGTAAGAGGCAGCAATGGCCCTTATTATATTAAAAGCAGACAAATTGTATAATTTGTATCTCTTTACCGTCATCATTTACATTGATTTTTATAAATACATTCTGCCTTGATTATTTAATTCAGAGGTTTCTTAATTGTTTGCTTATCAATTTGGGATCAGTGTGGAGAAATTTTGTAAATGGCTCATATTAAAATAATAGCAGTCAGATAGCCAGCCAGTCAAAAGTCCTCATATTAGTCCATCCTCAGATTAGTTCCCCTAAATTAGATTCCCAGTGAGATTAGTCTCCCCCAGTTAGTAAAATTAATTCTTACATTTGAATGGCAACCCAGATGGGACTTACAGCCCAATTATAATTTTTCATATACATATAATTTTTATATGTACTGTTATATAATTTTTTCAGATTAGATTAGATATAGTTAATAATTTTTTTCACAATGGCCATTTCCATTTGAGTTAACACCACCTTTCTATGCAACTGTACTTCAACTACTTGTAGATAAGCCCACACATATCATCAGTATTTCTATAGGATACCAACAAAATCCAGTAGCAAGGGATAAAAAGAGAAATCCCTTTTTAACATAACTTTAGATAATACACAACACTTGAGAATTTACCTGGGAAGACAAACCCATGAAACTATATGAATACAATACAGAGCACCTTTCACACCATATAAAGACAGCTCTGAACAACTGGAAACATTAATCATTCTTGGATAGGCTGATCAAATGTAATAAAAATGACAATTCTACATAAGTTAACTTACTTATTCAGTGCCATACCAGTCAAACTACCAAATAATTATTTAATAAAGCTAGGAAAAAATAACAAAATTCATCTAGAAGAACAAAAGATCAAGAATATCAAGGGAATCAATTAAAAAAAATGTGGAGGCTGCCTGGCATTCTCAGACTTCAAACTATATCACAAAGCAGTAAACATAAAAAAAAAAAGATCTGGTACTAAGAAATACAATGCTTGATCAGTGGAACACATTAGGCACAAATGCATGGTGGTAAATGACCTCATAATCTAGTGTTTCATAGTCCCAGAGATCCAAGATTTTGGTGTAAGAACTCACCATTTGACAAAATTTGTTGGGAAAACTAGAAAGTAGTTTGGCTGAAACTAGTCATAGACCAACATCTCACACCACATACCAAGATAAGGTCAAAATGTAGAAATGATTTAGATATAAAAGGTGATATCATAAGCAAATTAGAAGATCATGGAAAAACATTTCTTTTCAGATCTATGGATAAGGGAAAAATTAATGACCAAACAAGAGATAGAGAGGATCACAGAAAGCAAAATCGATAATTTTGATTATATGAAAATTTTTTGCATAAAGAACTGTAATGCAGCCAAAATAAAAGGCAATAGAAAACTGGGGGGAAGGGATAGAAATGAAAAACACTGAATGGGATATGGAAAAATTGGAACACTAATGCACTGTTGGTGAAGTTGTGATTTAGTTCAACCATTCTGAAAAGCAATTTGGAACTACATCCAAAGGGCTAGAAAACTGTGGATACACTTTTACCCAGTAATAACACTACTAGGTCAGTATTCCAAAGAGATCAGGGAAAAGGCAAATGGGCATATTTGTACAAAAAATATTTATAGCAGTTCTTTTTGTGGTGGCAAGGAATTGGACTTTGAGGATATACCCAATTAATCAGGAAATGACTTAACAAGTTGTGGTATATTATTGTTATGGAATACTACTGTGCTATAGGAAATGAGCAGGATGTTTTCAGAAAAACCTGGGAAGAAATATAACTGTTGCAAAGTAAAGTGAGCAGAATGAGGAGAATATTGTACACAATAAGAGCACTATTATAAGGCTGATCAACTGGGAACAACCTAAGTTACTCTGATCAAAGCAAGGTTAGAAGACTGTTCTGAAGGACACATGATAAAAATACTCTCCAACTCCAGAAAGAAAATTTATAAACTTTGAATCAGATAAAAGCATATCCTCCCCTTTTAATATATGTTATATTTTGCAACATAGGTAATATGGAAATATGTTTTGCTTGATTTCACTATCAATATCAACTTGCTTGCCTTCTCAAGGAGGGAGGAGGTGCAGGAAGGAGGGAGAAGTTTCAGAACTCAAAATTGTTAAAAATTAATGGTAAAAAATATTTGCATGTAATTGGGAATATTTAACAAAAATATATTTTTTTAAAGTTAAAAACAATTATAGGAAGCTCTCATGTCCGTTTCTTTGATTTTCTCTTCTGTATAGTTCTCTTATTTCTTGTAGGGTCTCTAGTCTTTTCACCATCTTAGTGACTTTTTTCCTAGATATGATCAACTTATCAATATCTTTCTAAAATGTGTTGCCCAAATTAAGTTAATCTATACTATAGATATGGTCTGACCTTGATAAAGTATAGTGTGATTATAATCACATTCATTTTTGATGTTGGCTCATATCCAAGCACATCAAACTCTTCCCATTCCAAAAAAAAAAGTGAGATCATATACATATGCATCTCTATCTCTATCTCTATCTCTATCTCTATCTCTATCTCTATCTCTATCTCTATCTCTATATGTTTATTTTGCAGGGCAATGAGGGTTAAGTGACATGCCCAGGGTCACACAGCTAGTAAGTGTCAAGTGTCTGAGGCTGGATTTGAACACAGGTCCTCCTAAATCCAGGGCTGGTGCTTTATCCACTGTACCACCTAGCTGACCCTAAGTTAGATCATATTTTAACATGACTTTCAAATTCTAATCTTCGCATAGAGTGGCATCATTGTTGACCCCTAGGTTTAAAGTCAAGATACCTCAGTTTTATTTCTGTCTCAGCCACTAACAAATTATAATGTTGATTACAGGTTTACATCTAAGGATTGGGGGATAATGAACCTCTTCCTGGGAGGAATGGTTTCTCTTTTTGCTAATATGCTGTTCTTTGAAGGAAAATGAGACAAATCTTTTGACCCATTGATGAAAAGGTAACTTTAACCCCATTTATGGGTCCCAAATGCATGATTATTTCCAGCAGTTTATGACATGCCATGGTTATTTAAAAACACTATATTCTCTGTTTTAAGGATGCAATCGCTTTCATTTTAATATGGGGTATGTAGGAAACAGTAAGATAGATCCTCACTAGGATTCTATCAACCCATGGGCCTTAGGCCAGAACCATGTTCCAGGTAGTTAACTTTCTTGGGAGGAAAGCATTCTTCTTCCTACTTCAGGTATCAGACCTGCTCCAGTTCCTCAAAAAATTCCTTTTATTCAAAGCAACAATTTTCCTAAGCAAACTGCATTCTTGGAAGACATAATAAAATGATATTTTTCAGTCTACCCAATAGTAGCTCAATGCTTCTACATGCATATTTATCTATTCCCAGGAAAGGTACCATTTCTGTCTGCCTTGGAAAATGCTTAAAGGAGGAAGGGGCCACTCACCTTTCCCTCTGAGCCTTCCTTCACCTCATGCATCCATTTCCCAGTCTCTGACTCAGAGAATCCAAGTAATTATTTTCTCTTATTCTTAGATAATTTTGACCACCTTGAAATGGGATTTGGTGGTGATATTGAAAAGTAGGACATGGATCCCTTGCAGGCTTTTAAAAACAGGGGAGCTCCCAAGCGCTAGTGACACTGATGCATTACTAGAGCATTTAAGAATCCTGGAAGAGTTTGGAAGCTCCAACAGAGCTGGCTCCAGTGAAGCTATCTTCTGAAACAGAGAGGGTACTGGAGGTGGGGGGGTTGCTTTCCTTCCCCCACCTTTCCCCCATGGCAATTAAGTGCTTAATACATTTTTAATGGAAAGCAAGTTTCCAGTGGAATTTTCAACATAGTGGAAACAAATGACCTTTGAGACAATCATCATTTAGTCTAATGGATATAAGGCAAACAATACAGAAAACAAAGCAAACACATATTTCTCTAGAGCCTTGACCACCAGCTAGAGCTGAATTGTCAGGCGGCTCTGTTTTGAATCAAGTGGATCTGGGTGGTTCCTCTTTCATAGCAAAGTGAAGAAAGAAAAAGAGAAGGGGAAAAAAAAGCCCTCCATGTGATAAACACTGTGTTGACACAAGTTGAACAGGATCTTGGAATAGAGGGTTTTACAACCAATGGCTGCTGTTAGAAGCCTAGTTATGAGCCTTAGTCTAACAATTGAATTAGACAGTCCTTCCAGCTGCTGACATCCACCCTTGTCTCCCAACCACTGTTCCAGAATATTAAAAGAAATTGTTCCAAAGTGCAGCAAATTAACAACCACCTCACTTTTGAATATTTGTGTAAGGCATGTTCCTGTGAAATCCCTACTTATAAAAGAAAGATGTCAAATTGACAGCCAACTACATTAAATGCCACTCCTCAAACGTGTTCCCTAGACATCTGATGTACTTATCATCATCTTAACCTAGAAGTATCACCTCCAGGGGATAAATGCAATTCAATTTAGGAAAACAGTAACATAACTTTTCTTTTCCTTTCTTCTTTGTCCCCCAAGGAGTTTCCATTCCCTACTGGAAACTAAGCTCTCATTTACCTCTGTTTTGCCAGTGAATGTGGATACAAATTTAACAGGAGCTTAAAAGCTGCCATTGCCAGTCAACACTGGTAAGATCTCAACTTCTACAACTAATAAAAAATAACAATGAAAAACAAGGTGTATTAAACACTAATTTCTTTGAAACACAGATTGGATATCCTAAAGAAATAAATGGATGACCTTCATGAGTTAAATAGTGGGATGAAGTCATCTTAATCTCTCCACTTTTTCTCCACTTTATCCCATATATTACTTGTTTGTACACAGTTGTTTTTATGCTGTCTCCCCCATTAGAGTGAGCTACTTGAGGTCAGGGAATGTTTTTACTTTTCTTTATATGCCAGATTTTAGCACTGTGTGTGGCACATAGAAGGTGTTGAATACACAATTGACTTGATGTCTAGATAGAAGCTGAATGATAAAGCAAGTGGCCATTTCACCTTAAGTAAGGATTTCCTTGAATGCTTAGTCCAGTTTTCTGTGGGAAGAGACAAGATACAATAGCTCAAGGAAAAGTTAGACCTGCCTATAGGAACTAATAGACTTTCTCCATTGGATACATTTGTGAACTTGCTACGTTTACCATTTTGAAAATGATATTGAAATTGATCAAAACTAGTCACTGGACAGCAGAGCAATTTGGGAAGTGCATTGGAATGAGGCTCAAGCAATGGTGCTAAGAAAGAGACCTCAAATCTCATCTATATGCATCCAAGAATCCCTGAATCATATATATATGTATATATATATATATATATATATATATATATGTATGTATATGTATGTATATGTATATGTGTATGTATATATATACACATATATACACACACACACATATATATATATATATGAAAGGAGTAAGGGCAAGGAGCAGAGTCACTTTATTCAGGCATTGATGTTGCACCTACAGCAGCAGCCGCTACAATGCCATTTGTTGCCCCAGATATGCTACCTGCATAAAAAAAGGAAATAGTTACAGGGTGTTGAGCATCTAGTTGAACACTTTGGGTAGGGTTGCCGAATGACTATATATGTGGGGAAAGCCATATTTCTCCCTCGCTTAGCAACAAGGGAATGAGCTCTCTCTACGTGTTAGACTTTTCTTGCTTCCAGTTAGCGATCATCTTACAGAGGGTCACAAAAAGAGCTTTACTCTATTCCTGTCCTGTTTATTCCCTTTAAGGGAGAAATAAACTCCCAGCTGCACTGTTGGCTGAAGGAGGGTTGTTTGTTTTGTTGTTGTTGTTGTTATTTGATGTGCTTTCTATTAGGAGCAGCAAGGAATCAAGTATGGGATTTGTCTTTTTTTGATTTGAGTGTAGTTACAAGAGACAAATTAGGTGAGGACTGAAAAGTACATATGGAAGCCTTGAAAAGATTATTAAATGCAAGATCTGGTAGAAAAGGATAGTGCAAATCAGCAGGTAAAGAAAATCAACTTTAGAAAGAAGTAGTTGCTCAGTTGTGTTAGGATACCATTTCTTTATGATACCACTTAGGATTTTTCTGGTAAAGATATTGGAGTGATTTACCATTTCCTTCTTCAGGTCATTTTACAAAAGAGGAAAATGAGAAAAACAAGCTTAAGTGATTTGCCCAGTGTCTGAGACCACATTTGAGCTCAGGTCTTCCTGACTCCAGGCCAAGCACTCTGTCCATTGTGCCACCTGGCTTTCTTAGGAAAGAAACAATATGCTAGTGTGAATTTGGGAATCCCAAAGAGGCAAATATGACAATTCAAGAAAAGGGACTCATGTAGAAAAAGAAAGCAGATCATATTTTTAGTGGATAATGTTGAAACTTGAGTCAGGAAAACCTGGGTTCAAATTTGTCTGGTGCTTCTTTAGCTGAATGACCTGGGGCAAGTGATCTCACCTCTCTGAGTCTTAATTTTGTTATTTATAAAATGGGGATGATAAAACTTCAATATTTACTTCAAATAGCTGTTGTGAGTCTTAAAAGAGATGAAGTATGTAAAAGAATTGCAAACTTGAAAATTTGTATCCATGGCAACTATCATTATTTCTCAAAACCAATAAAACCAATAATCCAATAAAAAGAGCTTTAGACTAGGGCTCAGGTAACTTAATTGCTAGTTCAAATTCACCAACTGACTCCATATGCTTGGGCAAATAATAGCTGTCAGGGAGTCCATTTAAGATAGATATCTAAAGGGAAATAGTGATAAATATTCTAGATATGGAAGAGACATTTTTACAAGAGACAGACTTGAAGAGAAAATGCGACCACTACATGACAGAAAAAGGAACTGGGGGAAAAGAAAAATATATATATATATGTGTGTGTGTGTGTGTGTGTGTGTGTGTGTGTGTGTGTGTGTGTGTGTATTAACCAAAATCAGATAAAAAGAGGAAACAGTGGTCAACATAATAGAAAGGAAAAAAATGATCAGAAAAAGATAATGAAAATAAAGAAATGTTTCATCTTTTTATATGTCTAAAGAAAATATCAGGCTAAGTTTGTTGATGAGAGTGGATTCCAATTATAATAGGATAGGAAGAGAAATTAGGGTAGGAAAAAAATAGCTAAAGGGTTCCTAAATGAAATGGATGTACTTAAATCATCAGGGCCTGATAACAATTCCTATGGTATTTAAGGAATTGGCAGATATTACTGAGTTACTATTACTTTGGAAGAGGAAATAACTCTTAAATAGTTCATAAAGAAATTATGAGCCCATCTTTAAAATGGGAGAAAAGGTAATAGGAACATTTTCATAAATCAATTATTTAATAACAATCAGTGTGTGGTATAGTAGCAATAAGGATAGATCTGTCATTCAAATAAATCTGAATTCAAATCCTATCTCTGATTTTCAGATATCTTGTGGTCAAAGGTAGTTCTATGAGGTTTTCTTTTTTTCTGTATCTATATGATATAGTTGAGTTGATAATAGTACCTACATCCTAAGATTGTTGTAATGTTCAAATACATAGTTGAATATAGGGATAGGGGATATAGGTTTCAGGAGTCTGTGACTTGACTGACACAGGGAAGCTGCAGGTGGGTCAATCAAGGTGGCTACCATCCCTGCAATTGTATACTGAGAGAGTTGGCTACATCACTGAACTATCAAAAGACTTCCACAGGGTTACAGAGGCAATCTGGGTAAAAGGTGGGACCTGACCCCAAATCCTCTAGTCTTTGATGCCCCCTTTATAAACAGATCACAATCCATATAAATTAGCATATAAAATACTTTACAAACCTCAGAGTGCTACATAAATGTCAGCATAGCATACAATATCCTGTAGTACTAGAAGTAGATACCTCACCTGGAGGTTCCCCATACCATTTAAATGACAAGCCCAGTTCTTAACTTTATTCTTACCATGGTGTGATGTTTAACATCTGAATGTGGTTCCTACCCTGCCCCCCCCCCCAGTTTTGGGGGAAACATTAATGAAATTAATTAAAACTTAATATTACTACAATGGAAAAGCAAGCATAGTATCAGTGCTGAGCTTAGTGTCTGGCACTTAGTAGGCACTTACTGAATGTCTTATTGATTGATTTGTTGGAAGAGCAGTGGGCATAGACTCAAATGACTTGTCCCGACCCCACTCTAGGAAAATTTTATAACTTCCCTGAATTTTAGTCTCCTCATTTGTCAAACAAAAAGGGGTGGACAAGATGATCCCTAAATGCTCTTATAGTTCAAAAAGTTAGATTCTTAAATAATATATTGTTATCAATAGGGAATAATAGGATTGTAAAGACATGAAGAGTTAATACACATCTTCATAAATTAATAGGTCATATTGACATTGTAGATTAGGGTTTGCAAAGTGCTTTGCATACATGATCTCATTTGATCCTGATACCATCTTGATGAGATAGTTACTATTATTAGCTCCATTTTACAAAAGAGGAAAAATGAGGCAGAAAGAGGAATTGATTTGCTCTAGCCCAGGTTCATATAGTTGCCACATGTCAGAACAACATCTTAACCCAGGTGGTCCTGAGACCAAGTTGAGCATTCTCTTTACTCTATCCACTCCACATGTCCAACACGGTAAATGATACCTTTCAAGTTCCTTACCATGGTCTCAGAGTAATACAGGTATTAAGAAAGAAGGCAAGTTAGGTTTATATCAACACGACCCAGTCGATGGGGTGGGGCGGGGGGAAGATGCTGTAAAATAAAATGAAACATAACACTAAAGTAATCAGAGCTGAGAGACACCATCTAGTCCAACTCTGTTATTTTATATATGAAGCAACTGAAGCCCAGGGATCTCAGGTGATTTGCCCTAGGTAAGTTGCTAAAACAGGGTTTGAATCCAGATTTTTTTTTACCTTGTTATACCATGCTTCCTCTATTAGAAAATAAGGATGGAAGCATTTTCTAAAATGATAATGAAAAAGACAAGGGCTTGCTAATTCAAATAAATTGAAAGTAAAAGTTGTTCCTTTACTTTGATTTCTTTAATGATTTGTAGATATATAGGCTTCTTTCACTCCTGTTCCCCCTTTTTTTCCTGTCATTATCACAAAATTGTTAGTTTATTTTATCTCAAACAGGGAAAAATTCCCTCTGAGGCTTCAGCTTAAATTCATCTCCCACAGATCCCACAAGAGTACAAATTCCTGTCACTATTTGCTACCCATCAGAAAATGCTCTCCTTCTCTGGGTATTTTGATCATATTTGTTTTTCCTCAGTAGTTACATCAAGCACAGAGATTACCATTCTCAATGAGGTTAGTAAATATGATCTCCCTACCTCAGAATGCATTACCAATAGGGCTTTGTACAAATTTTCTTATCATAAAGTTTTTTTGAAAACATAAAAGATTTCTGAAAACACGCACACACACAAATCCACCATAAAATAGACTATCATGGCCCAAAAGTACATGGACTTTATCCCAGATCCCTCTGTACCCCATACTTGCTTCACGGAATACATACTTTTTCTCACTGGGGGTGCAGGTAGTAAAGTAGAATCTAAGTCCCCTTATATTATTTGATCTTGAGAGGGGGGACAAACAAGTGTATTGGGAAGATTTAAGGCATTATTCATATGGTATTTGGAGAAATGGTAATAGGACCTCTCTTTAAATCTTTTTCATAAGATATGTTGCTGAGGCTTACAAGAGATGGGTTTTACTGTTCTTTCTTCTTTTCTTTCTCCCTCCTTTGCCTTTCCCCTCCTTTCCTTATTAACTTTTTTGCACTACACATTAAGCTCATTGATAACAAGGAGCAGTACAAAGCGACCTAATGATGGGTCAGTCTTAATGAGAAAAGCGGCTACTTGTGATGTGGCATGGCTCAGGCCAGCACCCCACTGAGTCCTGGCATGTAGTACTTAGTCTCCTTTAAGAGAGCCGAGCATGGAAAATCAACAGAGAACAGCCTGGTGCCTCCTTACAGAATGGGCCATGTGCATGGCTATTTAGTGCTGTAAAAGAGAGAGCATTTGCACAAATGGGAGTGAACATAAGGAGTCCTTCAGAGAAGAATGAGGCCTTGGCAAATTTATAGACTCCCCTGAAAGAAAGTGATTACAGATCATTATCCAATTGAGGCAGATTGATGGGTTGGGGTCAAAGTAATATTGCAGAACTCACTGAGGGGACAATGCATGCTTGTCACCATGCTAGAAAAGAAAAAGGAGGGGAACTACCACACAGAGAGTGAAGACTTAAGCTTTACCAACTGCTATCAAAGAGACTGGATGGATATGTAGTTACTTTTCTTCTGCATCATGTTTTATTTTATGTTACAAAGGCTGTTCCACTGAGACCAAATTGGGCACTCAAACCTTACCCCATAAAGGGCTGACAAACAGTCTAAATAAGGAAGGTCATAAAGCATTACAAATAGTGATGAGGAAGGAATACAGGGGCATCTTTATTTCTCTCTTTTTAAGCAAAAGCCTCTCATAAAAAATATGTGGAGGGGGAAAAAGCCAACCTGATAGAAAACCGTCACAAATGATTATGAGAAGAGAACTCTTTCTCTAATAAGCCAGGGGAGGAACAGATTTGTCTTTGAAATTTGGCAACATCTGGTCAGGACAAAACTCTGTAGTCCTGAAATTGAATTAAACAAGAATAAATGTCCCCACTGTTTCTTTTGTATTGGTTCTAGGGAGTTTAAAAGTGCTTTTTCTTCAATGTGTTTTACAAAATGCAATACAAAAGACAAAAGACTGACCCCCAACCAGCACAGGCCTTTCCCCAAATCCCCAGTGTTTGCTTTTTCTTTTTCACAGTGGGGTGGACACCTATACTGGAGAACAAGCAGGAAAACATTTATTCCTCTGCAATCTGATTTTTGCCTTTTTTTACTCAGTCAAGCCAGCATTAGTTAGAAGATTAAAACCTGATTTTCTTTTCTTTTTTTTTTTTTTTTAAATCTGAGCACAGACAGTAAAGAAGACTATGAAGATGTGTACTTTTGGGTGCCCTTTTCTTAGGAAGAGGAAAGGAAATATAAACCTGTGATGTTTAAGTTGAATTCATCCATGATCTGAAGGTATCCATGAAACATAAACTTAAAAAAGGAAAAGAAAACTGTCTCATATTGTGTATTTACCATATGTATTTTTCTTTTCATTTTAAACTTAGAGAACTGTAGAGTACATAACTTATCCATGTCATCTATTCTAAGGCAAAAAAGAGGTAGAGGGAAGGTTGGAAACCTAGTGATTTGCTACATTCTCTACATATATGTATGTGTATATGATTATTTAATTTGCCTTAATAACAAGCTTGTGCATATTTGTTCTTTCATAGACTTGATTTTTTTTTCTAGGAAATTCACAAAAAATAAAATAAAAAAGGACTTTACATCACTATACATTGGGTTCCACTTTTACCACAGTCTTCAATGTTCTTAATGAGCTCTTAATGAGCTGTCAATTGCTTATGCAAATAAAGGAGGAAAGAGACACCAAGGGGTTGCCATATATATCGTTAAAATATGACACTGTCTAATCTCGGAAGGTTATTAAAAATGTAAATTTTTCTGATTTAATAACTGCAGTTGACCCTCTGTCCTTCTCCACATCTGCCCCCTCCTTAGATCCATAATCTGTCCCTGGGGAAAAACCACTTTATAGCAGCAGCCTTTCTAGGGTTGAACATATTTTGGGGTTCATAAATGTTCCTGAATGAAGGAATTTTTTCATATATTTATGGGTTTGGTTTCAATGATTGCTCCAATACAATGCTATTCAGAAGTCATATTGGCAGGTGGAGATGACCCTAGTCTGTGAAAATCTGGGAAGACAGGGCAAAAGCTTGAAGAGCTCCATATAAAAGCCCAGAGCTTAATTAAATGATAATGGAGATGAGGATGAAAGAAGCTAACACTTCAAAACATCTTTTTTTTTTTCAAAGTTGGCATATGTTTGTTCTGCAATTCTTAGCTACTATTGTCCCTATTTTTTTTATACATATATTTTTTTTTTTTTTGCAGGCAACGGAGGTAAAGTGACTTGCCCACGGTCACACAGCTAGTAAGTGTCAAGTGTCTGAGGCCGGATTTGAACTCAGGTACTCCTGAATCCAGGGCCGGTGCTTAACCACTGCGCCATCTAGCTGACCCGTCCCTATTTTTTTTTATGTAAAAACTGAGTCTCCTTAAGGTTATAGACATAACACAAAATGCCATTGCTAATAAATTTCCAAGTTAAAATTCTAGTAGAGGTCTTCTTCCTTCCTAGTTCAAATCTTTATCCACTTAATCAGGCTGCCTCTCAAAGTAAACAACAAGCAGCAGCAACAACAACAATGTCAAACACTCTACAAAGCACTTCATAAATTTTATCTAATTTGATCCTTACAACAACCCTGGGAAGTAGATACTATTATTCTCCCCATTTTATAGCTAAGAAAACGGAGACAGTGTTTGTTACATGGCTAAAGTCACACAGCTAGTGTCTGAGGTTACATTTGAAGTTAGATTTTCAACATCTACATCTCTTGTTATACAGAATTATTAAAATATATAAAATAGAATTAATTAGAAACATAAATATATGTTTTATAAATGTAACACTATATAAGATATGTGTGTGTATATACACATACATACATACATACAAATAAATCTATACATATGGGTATAGATAGATATAGATAGATGTGAGATATACATGTACATAAACACATCTGTGTGTATATGTTTCAAAGGGGACCTACAATCATAGAATTATCAATTACTAGAGTTGTAAGTTACTTTACAGTCAAATCTCCTACCCAGTAGAGGAATCGCTTCAACAACATTATAGACGAGGTCTTGGATTTCACATTTCCAATAATAATCAATTTTGTTTATTTGCTTTTTGTTTGCAGTGCTTTATCCACTGCTCTACCTAGCTGCCCCCTCCAATAATCAATTTCAAGGGAGTCCTTTCTATTTCTGTACAGGGCTAGTTTTTTGAAAGCTTCTCTGTATATGGAGCTGAAAGAATTCTGTCTTCCTATAATTATAATCCACTGGTCTTCAGGATTTCCTGTTATTGCACTTCTGCAATTATTTTTATACTATATAGAAGAGTTCATATTCACTACTATTAAATTTAACCTTAATACAATTGATCCCTTCTTCTATGCCAATAGATTATTCTGCCTCTGAGCAGGAAATATTTTGCAAATATGATAAGCATTACATCTACATCTGTATCCAAGTATCTGATGAAAGTATTGAACAGGATAGAACCAGGTCTGTGATTTGTAACAGATAATTAGGGAAATATTCAGACTGCTATGGGCTCATTAGTAAGTTTGGGGTATGGTTGGTGAAGGATTTACACATTTTCGGACCTGTGCTAGGTCTACGTTTCTTCATCTCAATTGAAGTACACATGACATGAAAGAAACCCAAAGAAAACACCTTGAGATGGAACTAATAATTATTTTATTTGGCAACGCAGCAAAAATAATCTGCCATTATTGAGGTTAATAAATGACAGGCAGTGTCTAACTGTGAGAAGGGAAGGAACTGGGATTGCTGACTAAGGTAGTGAAATTGTAAAGGGAAATCTAACTAATGACAGTGGGATTAATTTACCAAATGCTGACATGCTGGCAGAATCAGCCTAGCAACTAGACAGAGATAGTAGCTATTTACAACAAAGGCCTCCCTCATCACAAAATATCACTTTTATATAGAGAGTTTTTGTTTTAGGTAGTAAATATATTTTGTTTGGGAATGACAGGCACACATGATGAGTCCAAAGCATGAAGTGTTTTTTAAGAAGTTCAATTACCAGATGAGAGATTCTTAACCTGCGGTTCATGAAACAAAGAGAATCAAAGAGAGAGAGAGAGAGAGAGAGAGAGAGAGAGAGAGAGAGAGAGAGAGAGAGAGAGAGAGAGAGAGAGAGAAGAGATATTTATATTCCACCTATTCCTAGAGAGGGAGAAACTATAGTGGACTAGGCATGGGCTCAAATCCTGCCTCTAATAGTTACTAGCCACAAGTCCAGAGGAAAGTTATTTTCCTGGGCCTCAGGCAACTACCAAAGATCTATGTGCTGTTATATATGTGTTGGAACCTGATTTGGTAGAAGGGTCTCTCACATGCACAAATAGGAACCAAAATGGTTTACAGATTAAAGTGAAGTCTATATAGACTATTTAATGATAAAACAGAAACACAATCATCTAAAGGAAACAGGAGTAAATGCTAACAGGCATCAGAACTAAACAAATGACCAGAATTGGCAATAAATACAATTCTAAGTTTTCTGACAGGGTGGCAAAAATGAACATGTCTTTGGAGTGAAGAAAAACATATAATTTCATCTGTTGAAAACACAATGTCTTCCTCAAACTGAACTCTAGTAGAAATGTTTTGTGAGGGTCTTTGTTAAATGGACAAAGAGTAACACAGCGGATAATAACATCAATTACTATTTTACAAAAGTTAGAGAAATGAAGTTTAAATGGGGACTTCCTGTATTTACCCCCTCTAGAGGCAGAAAATATTGTATTAAATTAGATCAGTGAAAGATTCAGCAAATGTAGTCACCTCTGAAATTTCTTAGTGTTAATGCCCACCACGGGCATGAATTTTAATAGAAGATGCCATGGGCTATGTGTTCCCTTCAGGTATGTTGGCATAGCTCAGCTGGCACATGTCTTAATAGCCTTCTATCACCTTGGCACTATAACTTTCTCTCAGCTGGGGGCCTTTCATACGCTGCTAGAATCTGTAGGAAATCCAGAAATTGTAGGCTTTCCTAGCAAAGAAGCTGCTAAGTTTAGACATAATACTCAACACTGGAGTTCCCCTCCAACCTTCCCTCTAATTTCTAACCACAACTTCTCCTCAATCTTTTCTGTTGGCTACTTTTATGGAGTGACAAGTTTAAGTCTAATCCAAATGATGCTAGGCCCCTTTTGATGCAAGCACATTTTGTACAACCTCCACATTTGTCGATGGGGAAAGACAATATATGCTTCAGGTTTTAGCTTTTCCCAAATACTTATCTGGATAGGAAAGATATCATATAACAGCATAGTCAATAAGAGTATCAGTTTCCTAAAGGCACTTTATTCCAAGGTGAAATTACCCATGCAATAAAGCCATTATTCCTCAAGCCCAAAACAGTGTCATCCTGGGTGGCTGTGATACAGAGAAGAATATAGAGAAATGACATTTCAACGATACTTCTGATGTTTCTCTGTCTCCTCCCTTGTGAAGAAGACATCCTTCAACAAGACATAGACTATATTCAAATGGAGACCAGCAATTTCACATGCATAACTTGTCTGCTTTTGGAGACAGGGGGAAAAATACACTCTGTGTACTGCACTCCAGGGTGTGGTCATTTATACCCATTAAAGTGCTTTTAGAGGACTGTGGTGAAATTCCAAGGATTGGGTTTTATACATTGTGGCCATGTTCTATGCAATTTTGCAAAGGCTTTTGTTAGGGCTACCCCATTACTGTAGCACATAAAATGGAATCCATTTATATCAATACTACTTAAGGAAATTAGGGAAATCTTCATGAGGGCTATGTCTCCTCTGAACAAAGTGAAGGGGTAATTTGGCAATTATCTGGTTAAAGTGATATATGGAAGCAGCCAATCAGGATTATTCAGATCTATAAGGGAAGCTTAGGGCCTCATTTGGTTTAGTTTTTGTTTCCTTAATTAGCAAAGCCTGTACTCTATGCTCTCCAAATTCTTAGACAACTTTAACAGGATAAAGAAAAAGATGCAATCCTTGTTCACTCAGAGTTGATGATTTAGACAGACTGGAAAGGAAAATATGTTTGTTTCATTATATTATAATAAACTAAAAAACAATTCATCATTTGGGCTTCTTTATCTGAGTTTTCTTAAGGAATTCTCAGATAGGTATAATTGACTGGTGCATTGAAAGAGAACTGAATTTGGAGTCAAAAGAATTTGACTTACATCTTGGCTCTTCTACTTCCTATCTTTGTGGTCTTGGACACATTTCATCTCCCTGAGCCTCAGTCTCCTCAGTTGTAGAATGCAGAAGTTGGCCTAGTTAGCCTTTAAGGTCCTTGCCAGTTTAAAATCTATAATACTATAACTTTCTCCTTATTTAGTTCTCTCTCAGAGTTAGCTGAATAGCTGCTATTTAAGTAATTTGCAATTCATACCAAAAAAGAAGCTAGTTTTTCTTACTTCTTTTACTAATTAAAAAAAAAATTTATTCATGTCTTTCCCCCCCATGACTTTCATTTCCAAATACATCTTGCCTCTTTTCCCAACAATGAAAACCATTTCTTTTTTTAATGAATCAATCAGTAAGCATTTATTAAGCACCTGAGGATACAAAGACATGAATGACAGTTCCTGCCTTCAAGGAGTTTGTTTTAATTCAATAGAGGAAGACAGCAAGTATACACCAAAGTTTATGAGTATATGCTCAATATAATGGAATATTATTGGGTCTTAAGAAATGACAACATGTAGTAATCATAACTGTGGAAAACTTTTACAGGAAGTTTCTCTGATAAAGGCCTCATGTCTCAAACACATAGGGAACTGTCAAACTTAAAGAAATGAGCCATGCCCCAATTAATATGTGGTCAAAGATATGAACTGGTAGGAAAATAATTTATTTTAACAAAGAAGAAGAAAACAAAGCAGTTCAGCAAAAGCAATATATTAAGCAAATCTTATAGTACTATAAATTCAGGGTTCCACAGCCAAAGTTCCCAATCAGTTCAAAGATTAGAAGGAGGTATATAATCCAATTAATATTGCCATTGCCACTGGAAAATATTTCTAATCAACTTCACTATGGTTTGACTCACTATTCTCGTAACTTTCCAATCAAAATACCCCCTCTCTGGACAATACTGCTGTCTATGTATCATATCCTGCTATTAGGATCCTTGAGAACAGAGAACTTCTACCACAATTCTGCTTTTATCCAATGGATGTCCAGAACCAAAATGTCACTGTCATGTTCTCTTCTTTAATATTTCTAGTATCTGATTTCATACATGGGGGATAGGGCATTTCTTCCAAAGATGTGTATCAAGGACCTCTACATTTTCATGAATTGTATACCAGAGTTGCTATTGAAAAAATTATCTTAACTCTGCAGTCAACCTACTGATGTGCTACTCTGAATTCAAATAGGCTGGCCCTCATAAGACAGAGGAGACACCAGGCTTATACTCAAGGCCTTTCCAAGTTGATGGATCCTGCCAGAGCTTTCAGTTTTCTGGTTGAGCTTTTGTGATCCTGCCATTTTGATGATACTATGCTGCATGCAAATAGAATTTTAGGAGAGGGCAATGCCTTCCAAATTTTTAAAAGCATTTTGAAATGTCAGCATTATCTTCATACACCCTCAAATTTCCAGGCCAATTAGAATGCTGTCTCTGCTTTTTGTATAGAGACAATGGCCTCTAAGATTAAGGGAGAGGACAAACAGAACATTCTATGTGTCTTGGCCCTACCTTGCACCATTCAAAGGAACGTCAAGATACAAAAATGTAATGTATGTAGAGAGCCATTCTGGATTCTTTACAATCTGAAGAAAGAGGTCAATGACTCAAATACACACAGAATTTAAATATGAAGAGTCTTCCATAAGATGGAAGACTAATTTTTAAAAGCTATATAAGTTCTTTCAGGCTGATTTCCAACAACTAGTTTTATGGAAAAGGAGGTGGGTTGGGGATGGGAATGGGAGAGGGGTGTGTGTTTTATTGATTATTGATAGTGTCATTTTAGGGAAAACACAATTTTAGTATTTGGGCAACCTATAATGTGAAGAAGCAAACATATCAGACTTTCTGCAATTTATAATTACCTTCATAAGTTCTATGTACATATTCAGCTGTGACTTCTACTTTGCTATCACCACTAGTGAACATTTCTTTGTAACAAACTTGGCAAAATGTTTCCATTTTCTCATGCAAGAAATAACATTTTTTTCAGCCATGAAAACTGTTTTGCTTCCTCACAAAGACCCACATTAAACATCAAAGAGAAACCACAGTCTTTCACAATTTCACAAAACTACCAAACCTGGAATTTTCCTCCAGTTTTGCCAGAAAGCAGAATTGTTTTCTCCCAGAATTGTTTTCTCTAAGAAAAGAAAATTTTCCCAAGAGATTAAGAACTCAAAAAGTTAAAATACAAATCAAGTGTGGTATTGTGTATGAGTCAGGGCAACATAGACAACACATAACCTAGACTGAATTCTGGGCAATTGGTGGCATCAGATCTTGCAGCATAATAGGAGACAACTGACTACCTCATATGAATTAGGGTTGGCAATTGAGGGCTAGTCAAAATGTTCTTCATGGATGGTAAAAAAACATGTTGTTACCTTTTTGTCTGAAAGTACACAACTGAACCATCATTATCCAAACATGTTGAGTTGTTTTTCAAGTAGTACTGAGTGATAGGTTTGAGTAGATTTATACTAGTTTCACTCTCACTCACCCTTGTGATGAACAGCTAGATGTTTTGCCAAGGCATGCAAGGGAAGTGTCTAGGACTTATATTTGATGCCCAAATTCTAGAAGGATACAATGATTTCTGCTTTTAGCACACAGCTATGGGAAAGAGATAATTGGCTATGTCTCTCAACAGTTTTCAGGAAACCAAAGAAACAAAGGGGTATAGAATGGAGCATAGTATAGTCAGGCAAATCCATAATAATGTCTTTAGTAACACTATATGCAAACCAAATATGGACCAATGTTATAGTTAATTGAGGTCAATGATATTTTCTTTAAGGAAAAAATATATGTATATATACATATATGTGTATGTGTGTATATATGTATATATACATATGTGTATCTCTATCTATCTATCTATCTATCTATCTATCTATCTATCTATCTATCTATCTATCTATCTATCTATCTTTTTCCCAAGGATTGTTTAGTGCCTAACTTCATTTGTTTTGGTGTATATGTTTGTGTCTGAGTAAAAAAATTTCAGTGAAATTTCTTTAAATACTATCTGTATGTCAGCATGGTAGAGTAGAAAGGATATTGGAAGTAGAATCCATATATCCTAAGTTCAAATCTTAGTTCTATTTGCATCCTAAATGACTTTGGAAAAACAACTTCCTCACTTCCTCTTGGACCTCAGTTTCCTCATTTGTCATGTGAAAATTTAGACTAGAACCTCTATCCCTTCTACTCTACAGCCCATGTACTATATCTTTCCAATGGTAATAGGACTTCTATGTCTGAACTGCTGGAATGAAGTATAAATATGGCTATTCAAATAACTAAGCAAAACAAATTCATTGCTTTGTATATATGCTAACGACAGTCTCAGGGAGATCAAGAATTATATTTTGGGACTGAGTTTTTACATTTTGACTTCAATGGTTCTCCTTCCACTACACAACTAGTGGAGAAAATTAATTGGTACTCATGTCAGGCCATATTTTCAAACAAACAGAGTAACAGTGAGACAACTATGGTAGTATAACAATAATAGCAAGACAAACTAATAAGATTTTGTAGTTATTATTTATAGCCATTCATCAGAAATGACTACACTGCCTTTCTAAAAACCTGTGCAATTTTCATTTATGCTAAGTGCTTAATGTTAGGTGGAAACTGCTGTCCTCTCCTCAGTATACAGAGAAGGATTCATGAAACTATCATGGATATAGTAGTAAAGAGATGAGTCTGGTGACCTGAAAGTAATCAGATTATCTTCTGTTAGGTCACCAGGGGGAAATAAAACCCACTTAACTGAGGAGGTAGAAATCACCTAGTAACTTTCCCTAGCTGTTTTCTCCATAATTAAACTCCTGTCGAAACTGAGGCCAGTTGAGCTCTCATCCTGGTTTTAATTTGGTCTAGGGAGAGAAGGTTGCACAGGACATTTGAAATGAAAAGAGATGTGAAATGAAGCTGAATTTTATCAACAAACCCATGTCTTGTACTGGGAAAGAACTCAAACTCTCAAAGCAATCCCAGACTTCATGAGCAGTAAGGATGACAGGGAAGAGAAAGAGTTCTCTAGTTAAGTAGCAAGACCATTAGATATGCTGTCCTCTGGGCACTCTTCAGTGATGGGAGACAAGGACTCAGCTTTAATGGGCTTGACACTCAATCACTTGCCTCTAAAATGGGGATATTATAATATTGTAGTGATGAGTGCTAAATGGTATCACATGTGTAACATACATACCTTAGACAGATTTTTCTATGGTGCCAGGCACACAGATGCCCTTGAAGTTAAAACCGAACTAGTTGGAAGCCTTGGTTATAAGCAGCAGTCTCTATGATGCCTTCTCATCCTACTCTAAATTGCTGTTCACAAAACCACTGTATCCTACCTATGAGGCTAAAAGAATTACAGATTCCCACACTTAGAAAGAAATGTATTTTTAGCCATTCAAAACATGTGCTATCTTCCTTATCCATTACTTTTAATGACCCTATGTTTACTGAGAAAAGAGAGTCATTTAATTCTTCCTTCTAGGAAATGCCCTACCCTAAACCTGAGTGGTTGTAAATCTTAGGATGGATAATAAGTTGCAGACAAGTCAGTCAGGTTTCGATATGCCTGGTTACCCATTTGCTTAATTAAGAACTTAAGTCCAAACCATCCTGCAGTGGGGAGACAATTGGCCTACAGACAGTGCCATTTCCATTGCTCTGGATCTGTGCCTCTAGCCTTAAGCAATGCAGATCCGGGGTGTTTTGACCCAGACTAATTGAGCTCTATTTCCTGTGATGCAGAGGAGCCCCTTCCACCCATTAGTACTACTTAGAACTTTCCAGCTCTGGTTAATGATTGTGTTATGGCACTCAACCTTCTTTTGCTGTGACAGGAAGAATGCCTGGCTCCTCCATTTGTCATTCTGTCACAGGATTCTGAGAGAGATGCCACATCACCCATTCGTAGCGCAGGGGAGGTGACAAATGCACTAAACTGTAAGGCAAAGTGTCAGGGCTCTAATGAAAACCTCTGTCTCAAAGCCAACAGGAGGGCTTGTTTGATTAGCAATGTGAATGAAAGCCAAAGGGACTTCATTTCTTCATGTTCCTTTTCAGAAAGTCACTTCATACATTTTGAGTACTTTGTCCTCCCCTTCATTATACTACATAGGGCCTTATCCTGAAGCAATCAAGGGAGGTTTTTTTTTCTTTCAAGAAGGGACCAAGCTTAGAGAGTCCATGATCCAGAGGAACTGATATTTTAAGAAGGCACATGACAACTGATAGTTGTTACATGAACCCATGAGGAATAAAGAGGAATTATTTGCCAATAATTATATTTACAAGCAAGAAAAATGAATTAAAGTCTGATTTAGTTCTATTAAATTTTTTATATCTAGAATAGTAATTATGACGCTTCATGAGGGACATTCTTTTTTTCCCTTCTTAATGGGCAAAAAAAAAAAGCTGGGAGAGTAATGATATATCCTTAATATCCTAAAGGAAATGTAGGCTAAGTCACTCACCCAAATTATATTGACCATAAAGACTTCACTGGGCCATTTCATTAGTTTATTAGGTAAAATTAAATAAAAAAGGGACTTTAAATGAATTATAACCAGCTTGAGGAATAACAAATATATTGTGTATGAGAAAATTAGCTCCATCTGACATCCACAGCCACCATATGTAAAACGCCTATTATTTGTCCTGTCCCTTTGAAAATCATTTTATTGGAATGTATCAGCTAAACTAAAACACATGACCCTCCTTCTTGTGACATGAAAGAAACCACTGAAGAAAAGTTTCTCTTTCCTTCCCCCTCCTCTCTCCTCCTGTGAACTTTCTGGGAAAAGCAGCTTCAAGGATTTTTTTTTTTAATTTTATCAGTATCTATGGAATGACAAGTGCATTGCATGCCTGCTGAGCCATTAGCTGCCTGGGTCTAAAGGAATTTGGTCAACATTTAGGAATTCACTTAATGAAAGGCTAGCCTATTAAAAGCTCTGCTGGCCAGGGAAGCTGACTGAGTCTTTCTTTCCAACTTCCTGGGTCATTGTAAATGATGCTATGCAGTGCCCTCATGTGATGCAGTCTAGACAACAAGCTAGCATTGTACCATTAGATACTCTCAGAACCAGGTGGAATACTGTGCTTCTGCTGAGTTGCAGTTACCACTCTAGGTTTCTGGTCTCTGTTTCCATATCTCAAATTATTTTGCAAGCTATTGTATCTAGCTTCATTTGTTTCCCAAGTTATGCGGTAATGTAACTAGAGCAAAATATTTCAATGTTACACTAAAGATAAAATGATTGATCCCTTTTCATTCTTAGCTGGTGTTAGATTATCTTTGATGTGGCGACATGACAGGCAGCTAGACAGTATAATGGATAGGTTTCCAGGCCTGGAATCAAGAAGACCTGAGTTCAAATTCAGCCTCAGACACCAGTTGTGTAATCCTAGGCAGGGTAGTTAGGTGGCAGAGTTAATAGAGCACTAGACCTGGAGTCAGAAAGATTCACCTCCTTGAGTTCAAATCTGGCCTTATACACTTACTAGTTGTGTGACACTGGGCAAGTCAATTAACACTGTTCACCACAATTTCTTCATCTGTAAAATAACCTAGAGAAAGAAATGGCAAATTACTCCAGTATCTCTGCCAAAAAAAATTCCTAAATGTAGTTATGAAGAGTTAGACACAACAGAAATGACTCAAAACCAACAAAATTCTAGGCAACTCACTTAATTTCTGTCTGCCTTATTTTCTTTGAAGTCCAGTGAGGATAATCAAACCATATTCCTCCCAGGCTGGTTTTACAGATCAAGTGAGATGATATTTGTAAAATTCTTAGGACAATGCCTGGTAAATAGTAGGTACTTAATAAATGCTAGTTTCTTTCCAGGCCCATTATTAACACCTCTTTGGCAAAGAATGAAATGGAGTAGTAACACATCATGCGTTAAGATAAGTATCAATGGAATACAACACTTATAGACTCCTGTCAAACAATAATTTTTTGGACTTACTGTTGAGAGGCAGCATGGATGATAGAGTATATAGGGTAATGGTCTTGGGAATTGAGAAAAAGCTTCATTATTTCACTAGATTCAAGTATGTAAACACAAAAATGGGTTTAGAGCAAGAACTTAGAAAAATAAGACCCCTATAGAGTTTTAACAAGGAGAAAGGTAAAGAAGTATCTTTATGTCCATTTAACAGAATAGGAAATTTAAGATTAGAAAGGTTAAGGTTTTCTTTTGTTTTTTTCTTTTACCAAGTCACACATCCAGTATATAGTTTGAATGGGACCCTTGGTTAGCCAAATAAAAATAGCTTTACAACTGAGAGAACGAAGTCACCTGATTAAATTTATAGCGTGCTGAATTTAAAAGGCTTAAAAATCAATAGTTTAGCTGGTGTCCCTTCATTTTATAGAGAAACATAGGACTGTGTACATTAAATAATTTTCCCAAAACACTCATCTTGTCAATAATTGGAATAGATATGGCAACCAAGATCTTTGATTGGACTCTTATTTTGCTATGAATGGGACTTGTATAACAAGTAGTTCAAAATTATTGAAAGGTAAGATTCTTATTGTTGTTTTGTCCTTCATTCTCAAAGCGGATCATGGCATCAGAGTAACGTCATGACTTGCAGTGAATTGGATTTAATTGAATGAGGGCCATCTCAGAAATCTGGCTTCTAATGCAGAGCCATCTGGGTCCAGTGGCTAGATATATATCCGGATGACTCGAGATGGTCCCAGATATTTAAGGCAATTAAAGTTAAGTGACTTCCCCAGCTAGTAAGTGTTTGAGGTGAGATTTGAACTTAGAGCCTCCCAACTTTAGGGCCAGTGTTCTCTCTATCCACTGTGCTACGTAGTTTCTCTAATGGTAAGAGCATTGATTTTGAAGAGCTACTGGTTTCAATGCCAGATCTGCAATTTATTCGCTATATGACCTTAGAAAATGATGCAATTTCACAGGTCTCAGTTTCCTTGCATATAAAATGAGAGTATTAGATTAGATGGTCTCAACAACACTTTCTATTCCTAAATTCTGAAATGCTTGAAATATATGAATTGTCATCCTCCTACATAATGAAATAATGCATGTTATTATCTTAGGCCATATTCTAGTTCAGCCAAAACCCACAAAGAATATGAGAAATGAAACATTTGAACATGTTCAAGGAGCCATGAGTTAATGACTTTCAAAATAAAATCATAAGGGGGCAGCTAGGTGGCTCAGTGAATAAAGCACTGGCCCTGGATTCAGGAGGACCTGAGTTCAAATGTGACCTCAGAAACTTAACATTTACAAGCTGTGTGACCCTGGGCAAGTCACTTAACCTTCATTGCCCTGCAAAAAACAAAAAATAAAGAAAGAGAGAAAGAAAGAAAGAAAGAAAGAAAGAAAGAAAGAAAGAAAGAAAGAAAGAAAGAAAGAAAGAAAGAAAGAAAGAAGAATGAAAGAAAAGAAAAGAAAATTGGGGGCAGCTAGGTGGCGCAGTGGATAGAGTACCAGTCCTGAAGTCAGAAGGACCTGAATTCAAATCTGGTCTCAGAAACTTGACACTTACTAGCTGTGTGACCCTGGGCAAGTCACTTAACCCTGATTGCCTCACCAACAAAACAAAAAACCAAAAAAATAAAATGACAAAAGCAAAAATAAAGCAGATAATTGAGCCAGTTATATGGGAAATACATGCAAAATTGCAGAAATACAACTAAGCTAGAACAAAAATATCTTTTATACAAAATACCTAGATAATTCAAGCTTACATCTTTAGAGATTTGCAGAGATCTTTTTGGCTTGAATTATCTGAATTCATGCCTCAATTCTCTCTCTCTCTCTCTCTCTCTCTCTCTCTCTCTCTCTCTCTCTCTCTCTCTCTCTCTCCCTCTCTCTTTTTTCAGGGCAATGAGGGTTAAGTGACTTGTCCAAAGTCACACAGATAGTAAGTGTCAATTGTCTCAGGCCATATTTTGAACTCAGGTCCTCCTGAATCCAGGGCTGGTGCTTTATCCATTGTGCCACCTAGCTGCCCCTCTCAATTCTCCATTTTTCTCATATATGCATAGCCTACCTTTGAAGCATTCATACTTCTCCAGGAGCTTTACAACTAGGAACTAGATTGACAGATCCCAAGTCTGAACTCCTCTATTTAGATTCATAACAAATCCACACAGAGAGAAACAATGCAAACTGTCCTTTCACTTCTATAGCTTTAGGAAGAATTTTTGTCACATTTCTTTGGCACTATTGCTCTGAACAAGACAGATGATAGTTAGTTTACAAATTTAAATCTATCTGGGAGTAGCTTTTTTCAGATTATGCATCGCATATAAATAAGCTTGAATGGATATTTTGTTCTACAAAAACTGTTTTCCCACAGTTGTTCAGTCCTCAAATAATTAACCTGATTGACTTTGAACTGCTATAGGTTGAATAAATGT
Source organism: Dromiciops gliroides (assembly GCF_019393635.1). NCBI lineage: Eukaryota > Metazoa > Chordata > Mammalia > Microbiotheria > Microbiotheriidae > Dromiciops > Dromiciops gliroides. Next base: position 170,181,706 of record NC_057861.1, on the reverse strand, counting down.
TAAAACTCTAGTCTTTTTATGAAATCCTTGGCATAGTTTCTTCTCTATATTAGAAACCAAAAAAATACTGCACCTCCGGGTATAAAAATCAATATTATTATTTGTCACTTAGAGTTTCCAACATCTTTCATCTTAGCATCACAAAACTCCTTATAAATACCATTTGATTAATCTTTGAAGAGGTCCCATGAGTTAAATGCACTAAGACATCTTGGGCCACTTCCCCAAGTTACACTCATACTGGCAGTTTTAGTTAGTTTTGACAAATACTCCTATTTACTAAGAGTTGTAGGGTTATGGGAAAATGACTAGGTTTCTAGGACTAACACTCAATAAACTCCTACAATGTTCTTCTCATTGATTATCAGTCAACAGACTCTATTATATTTTTAGCATAGGTATCTATTGAGAAGGTATAGTAGAAGAGTATTTTCCCTTTAATTGGAGACACACTTCCCCTTTGAGATCATGTGGTCAAAATTAAAGTACAATAGTAGTGAGATGGGGGCAGTTAAGTAATGCAGTGGATAAAGAACCAGCCCTGGATTCAGAAGGGTCTGAGTTCAAATCTGACCTCAGGCACTTGATACTTACTAGCTGTGTGAGCTTGGGCAAGTCACTTAAACCTCATTGCCCCGCCCCCCCCCAAATAATAATAGTGAGACACTGTAGATAATATAAAATTAAATGTGTGAGTTCAGGAGCAGCATTTAGGTATTATTTTATTCTTAAAAATCATCACAATGTGTGGGCAATTAATTGATTTGAAAAGATTGAAGAGTTTTTTTTTTTTAATTTGGATGAAAGGAAGAAGAAAATATCTGGTGATAGAATGAAAAGATCAAGTCTCATCTCTTTGTGACAGATAAAAAGAACTGTTAATCTATCACCAAGTTTAGTTAAGCAATGAGCCTACCGGAAGGTGACATACTTTAGACTTACTAGGAAGAATCTGAAATAGGATATGAGGGAGGGGATTCTGGGAAGATGGCAGAGTAGGTTAGAAAACCAAAAGGCTCTCCAAATTTCTTCACAAAAAAGATAGAACATTTCCTCAGAGTACCAGAAATAAATATTAGGTAAAGCACTTGTCCTCTGAAGACAGTTTGAGAAGACCCTGGGAAAAACCATACCTCCAGGGCCAGAGGTTTGGCCTGAATGAAGTGCAAACACCTCTAGGCTCACTCTGTAGAATCAACAAAGAACAAGTCCTAGAGGCAGCTGGATTGAGAGACAGCCTCAGTTTTAGAAACCTTCTGATGGCTGAGTAGGAGAATATTGAAGGACTTTCCATTTTTGAGGGAAGCCAAGCACAGCTGTGCAGACCAGATGCATCCTACATTGTGGCTGTGGGGAAAAGGAGATAGCACACTCCTAGTGAGTACAGTATGTCACCTCTTGGCTGTGGGAAAGTGCAGGAGAGCAGAGTCCTTGTTTTAATTCTGGAGCAGAGAACTGTAGTTTGCAGCCACCAGCAAAATAGCAGGGAATAAGATCTTTTGTGAGAGGTGACTTGGGGTCCTAGCTGTGGTTTAGGAGTGTAGAGGAGATCCCATGATTGGTCCCTGAGGAAGATCTCAGAAAATATAAGTAAGAAGGACCTGAGGCTTGGGGAATCATTCCTCCTATTTCATGATTACACTAATACTTACTACAAACATCATCTATCAAACAAACAAATAAAAATGAGTAAGCAAAGGGAAAAGAACCCAACCGTAGCTAGTTGTTATGGGGATAGAGATGATCTGGGCTCATATTCAGAGGAAGATAATTGAGCTACTTGAAAATTAAATTTAAAAAAGAATCTTGATATATTACAAGAAATTATCATGAAAAATTGCCCTGAAATTCTAGAATAAAAAGATGAAGTAGAAATAGGAAAAATAATCCATTGATCACCACCTGAGAGAAATTTCAGAGAAAAATTTCCAGGAATGTCATAACCAAGTTTCACAGCTCCCAGGTGAAGGAGAAAATATTGGAAGCAACAAGGAAAAAAATAATTTAAATATCATGGAGCTACAATTAGAATAACATGAGATCTAGGAGCTACTATGGTGAAGGACCAGAGGTTTTAGAATACTATATTCTGTGGACCAAAAGATCTGGGGTTCAACCAAGTGTAACTTACCCAGCAAAGTTAAGTATAATCCCAAATTGAAAAAAAAAGACATTTAATAAATTCAAAGAATATCAGGTTTTTTGCAACAAAAACATACAATCAAACAAACAAATGAAAAATCCCAGAACTTAAGTGGAAATTTGACATACCATCCAGGAGAAATATAAGCAAAACATTAAAGACCAATTTTAAGGGAATCAATAAGGTCAAATTGTGTACTTCATATATGTGAAAATGCTATCAGTGCTCTTATGATTGCCATCATAATTTCGGTAGTCTGAAAGAAAGATGTGGGCTTAGATGAGTATAATAGGGGAGATTCTTTAAAAATTAAACTGTGTAGGGAGATACAAAAAGGAGGAATCATATAAATGAGGCATAAAAGGAAAAATTGATGCAGAAGAAACTAGTAAGGAGGAAGGAATGTAATGCTGGAAACAATCTCACTGGGGATGGGTTAAAGAAGAAACAACAAATGTATCTAGAAATGTATAAAAATCTTCTCAATTCTGAAATAAATAAGAGGACAAAAATATAGGATGGGGGAGAGGAAAAGTGATGAATTCTTATAGGATAGGTAAATTAAGAAATAGGAAGTCAAGGTACTGGGTAGAAGTAAAACAGAGGAGTAAGGAGGGATATGGTAAATAGGGTGAGAAGGATACTGAGGAAAATGGAGGAAGATACAGAAAAAGTAATTATATCTAAGTATGTGATTGGGACAAATTTACTGATAAAAACAGAAACAGATAGCAGATTAATATTTGAATTCAACAAGCTGTTGCTTTCAGGAAACAACAAAAATTAAAGATATAAAATGAAGGAAAAATAAAATAAAATGAAGGGAAGGAATATAATTTAATACGTAAAAAAGCAGGGAAACTAAACAATGATCTCAGACAAAATTAAAGGGAAGATAGATTTAATCAAAAGTGAAAAATAGAGAAGCTATACTATGTGTTGGCAATATTATTCAATATTGTTTTAGACCATTTAAAATGCCTGGAAAGTATAAAATAGCTCAGCATACACTTGCCAAAACAGACATAGGAACTATACAAACATACATAATACACTTTTTTATATACAAATAAACTCTGATAAATATAATTGAAGTAATATTTATTGTTCATCAATAGACAAAGCCAATATAATTTTTAAAATGACAATTTTACCTAATTAATCTCTGGACTCAATGTCATCCCAATTAAATTATTAAAAAATAGATTTTTTAGTAAATTGGAAAACATAGTAAAAAATTCATTTGGAAGAACAAAAAGTCAGGAACTTCAAAGAAAGCATGGGGAAAAGATGAAAAAGAAGTAGATTCAGTAGCATCAGACCTTAAGCTATATTATAAGGTGAGAGCATTGTTGAAGGGCAAAAAGGATAATTTTGACTATTTTACCCTCATTTCTCTTTCTGTTTTTTCCTGTACCTCTTTTTAAAACATTTTTCTATTTATTTTAATTATTTTTAATTTTTATTATTTTTAAAATTTTTGTTTTGTTCTTCCTCTACCTCTCTTACTTTATCTTCAAAGTCCTTTTTGAGTTCTCCATGGCCTAAGACCAATTCATCTTTCTCTTGGAAGCTTTGGATGTAGGAGCTTTGACTTTCTCATCTTCTTGTGAAGGTGTATTTTGATCTTCCTTGCAACCAAAGAAACTTTCTATGGTCTGCATCTTTTTCTGTCTGATCATTTTGTTACCCTGTATCTTGACTTTTAACTCCTTCTTAAAGTGGGGCCCTACCTCCAGGATTCACTTTCCCAAGCTTTAGGGGGTCCCAGGTGGATTGATTTAAGGAGAGACAGGTTCATTACTCCCCTGGCCTGTGCTCTGGTCTGTAAATAGCCCCAGGCTTGTTGTCTCTTTAACCTGGAGATAGAATTCTGTCTCACTGAAGTTGCTAGGTTTGGGGATGCTTCTGCCCCTCCCCCTACCTGGGCCCTGCCACTCAAGACTGCTTCCTGGTTTCTAGCATGGGCAATACAACTAAGTTTCACCTCAGCACCAGCAGCGACCCCTGTAATCTCCCCCCATCGAGCTATTCAACTCTTACCAGAATGTGAGCTGAGTTTCAGAAGTACTTGCAGTTGTGGTCTATTCAGAAGCTCTGAAAGTCTCTTTCTCTGGTGTAGCCTGCCTGGAGCTGGATCTGTGTTGGTGCAGCCTGGGTCTGGGCACATTCTCACCCTGATAGAATAGACATTTCCTGCTGACCTTATAAGCCATCTTTGGCTGGAAAATGATCTCACCCCATCCTTTTGTGTATTCTGCTGCTCTAGGAATTGCCTCATGACATTATTTGGAGATTTTTTGGAGTGATTGTGTGGGGAGCTCTGAGAAGTTACTACTTTTCCTCTACCATCTTGGCTTCTGATTATTTTAAATTAATTTCTTGTGTACATAAAACTTTGCAGCCAAGAATAGAAGGAATGCATAAAATTGGGGGGAAAATCTCTCATCGACAATCTCTCAGATGCAATGTAATTGGGTTGTAATATTGTTGTGGTATAGGAAATGATTACCTGGTTACTTTAGAAAAAAAAACATAGGAAGACTTGGACTTATGAAAGAAGATGCTCTCCACCTTCAGTGGAATAGATGATAGGAAGAAATAAGGATGGTACAGTTATACATATATGTGTATTAGTGTATATATGTAAGTTTACAAATACATATATCTTTATATTTATCTCTGTCTATCTATCTCAATGCTTAATTATAGCCTTCTTTAGGGTATTGGGGGCAGGAAGGGGAAAATAAAATAAAAAGTATAAAGCAGAGGGGGCAGCTAGGTAGCACAATGGATTAAGCACTGACCCCGGATTCAGGAGGACCTGAGTTCAAATCCTGCCTCAAACACTTGACACTTACAAGCTGTATGACTCTGGGCAAGTCACTTAACCCTCATTGCCCTTCAAAAAAAAGAAAAAAGTATACAGCAGAGAACAAAAGAAAACCTACAAGAAAGCAAAGAAATATAATTATGCAGCTTTGTAAACAATGTGTAATATTTATTAGATAGGTTTCTTGAAATGGAAATGTATTGTTTTATGTTGAATCCTCTTGTGGTCTTCTGAAGTACTGGAATTATTATTTCCTTGGTCTATATCTATATCTATATCTATATCTATATCTATATCTATATCTATATCTATATCTATATCTATATCTATATCTATATCTATATCTATATCTATATCTATATCTATATCTATATCTATATCTATATCTATATCTATATCTATATCTATATCTATATCTATATCTATATCTATATCTAGCTAGCTATATATATGGAATGTCTTGGTGAGGAAATTCCTATAACTAATGCAGGCTAGTATTATGTCTGCACCATGTAGTTTCAGAGAGTACCCTAAAACAATGATAGGTTAAGTTACCCAGAGTCACAGAACAATTCTTTTGAAACAGTGAATTTCTTCTTTTGAGACCAACTCTATTTCTTGACTTTATTACTCCTAAATAACATTCATGCAAAAAGAACCAGAAAACACCAATTTTCGGCTATATTCCAGTATTCTTCATGTACATGATGTTCTATCTCCCACATCAGTCCCTTTTAACAGGCTATCTCTCATACTTGAAATGAGTTATCCACTTAAATCCGACTTTTGTTTTTGTACCCATATCCAACTGGTATGAAAAAACATATGATACATACTAACCACTAAACAAATGAGATATTTTAAAAATCATTATTCATTTACACATTCATTCTCCCTGCCAGGTGCCAAAAACACAACAACAAAGATGAAATAGTTCCTAAGCTCAAGGTATATATGCCTTGTGTGTGTGTGTGTATGTCTACGTGTGTGTGTTTATACATGCACATGCATATATATGTGTATATATAATATTACATTATGTATTGTATATATGCATATATATATATAGTTTTCCATATATAGGGGAAGTAATAGCTAGCATTTATATAGCACTTTAAGATTTGCAAAATTTTGTCATTTTACATGTAAATATCAACATTTACATACAATTTTAAGGGATAATATTAAGCATTATCAATACAAATCAAATCAATAAGCATTTATTAAAAGGCTACTTGTCCTTCAAGTTAGCCATATTATACAAGATGGACACAACACATGTAAGAAAGTGATGGAGAGGGAAAGCTATTTTGATTTTAGAAGTAAAAGAGCTATATACCACTGACACAAAGCAGGTAGTTAATAAATACTTGTGGATTGACTGATTTGATTTATATTTCCCCTTATGGTTCCACTGATGAATCCTTGCTTTCAATAACTAAGAATAATTATAGTAAAGCAGTACCATTTAGCATTGTTTAGAAACTTTATCCTTACTTATTAAATTGTTCATTGTCTAAAGAAGAGAACGGAAACATGGAGAAAACATTCTTAATTGTGATTGATATTTTAAGAAATATCAGTTGTATTATTTTGAAATACTCTTGACTATTTTAAGTTTTATTCATTTAAAGTACATTAATATTTTCATGATAATAGAAGTAACATGATCATAAATTAGAGGTGATACTACATTACCACTGAATTAATGCAGCAGAATTTGTCTTCATATCTTGTCTCCTCTTATTTCAAAATAGCAGAGAGAAATCAGGAAATTGCCTGATCTTTCCCCAGTATTCCTCAGAAACAATGTTAAATCAAGCCTCTAAATGGATTCTGGAGCAACAGGACCCATAACAAGAACAGGACCAACAAGAACAACTTTCCAGCATAAGATAACTTAGAAGGATTCATGAAAAGTCTGCTTTACTTGGGTAAAAGGGGAGTTAAGTGCAACTCATACAGTATCTGGACAAGGCTCTTAGCTACAGAAAAGGTCATCAATTGTGACCCTGTAGTTCTGGTTCAGAAGGTCAGTTGCACAGCAGTCCAGCTTTGAGGCTTCCAGCCATACTGCAGAAGACAAACTGCCAGCTCCAGAACCCAGGAACAAAGCAAATAGGCAGGGTCACCCTAGCACAAAGGGACAGCTGCCACCCCTGGAGGCTCCTGTGAAGAAAGCCAGTGAGCAGGTTTTTGGTGCTCAGTGCAAGAAGCTTCAGACAGTGCTCTCTGTACCCCAGGAGCAGAGAGCTTTAAAAGTCAAAAAATAGGCTAAAATTGAGGAAAAAACAGAAAGGAGCCCATATCATAGAAAGTTAGCATGGTGACATCAAAAATCAAAACACAAACTTGGAAGGGGACAACAATGTCAAAAGGAAAAAAACCCAAAACTTGTTATTCAATAAGGTTCAACTGTTTATACCCCCATGTGGGAAGATGATACTTGTAACTCTTGAGAACTATATCTCTTTTAGGGCAGTTAGAAGGAGAATACATAGTTAGATGGTGTGGATATAAGTTAAATTTGATATGATAATGTAAAATATTAAAGCATTAAAAAGATTGTACTGGGAGAAGAGGAAATGGGGAGGCAAAATAGAATAAATTAAATCACATGAAGAGACACAGAAGCCCTACTATAGAAGAGGGAAAGAAGGGAGGGTGTAATCATTGTTTAAACCTTATTCTCATTGTCTTTGGCTCAAAGGGAATTTATATATATATATATATGTGTGTGTGTGTGTGTGTGTGTGTGTGTGTATGTATGTATGTATGTATGTATGTATGTATACACACACTCATTTGGGTATATAAATTTAGCTTCCCTATAAGGGAAGTAGAAAAGGAAAGGGGAAAGAAGAGGGAGGAGAGAGACTGATAGAAGGGAAAGAAGGAGGGACAGCAGAATTAGGAAGGGAAAGGGGAAAGGGAGGGGGGCTGATAGAAGGGAGGGAAAACTGAGGGAGATGGAGATCAGAAACAAAACAATAGTGAGGAAGGACAGGGTGAAAGGAGAGAAAAAAATTATAAGCAAAGGAAGATATAGGATGGAGGGAAAGACACAGTAATCAGCATTCATAATTTTTAAAGTGAATGGAATGAACTCTCCCATAAAATGAAAGCAGAGAGAAGAGTAAATTAAAAGCCAGAATCCTATGCTGTTATTTACAAGACACAGATATGAAGAAGAGAGATACACACAGTTTAAAAGTAAAAAGCTGGAGCAGAATATACTATGCTTCAGCTGAAGCTAAAAAAAAAAAAGCAGGGGTAGAAATCCTGATCTCAGACAAAGCAAAAACAAAATTAGATCTAATTAAAAGATATAAGGAAGGAAGCTACATCTTGCTACAAGGTAACAGACAATGAAGTAATAGCAATATTATACATATGCACCAAGTGGTATAGAATCCAAGTTCTTAGAGGAGAAGTTAAGTGAGAAAGGAATAGGAAAATTTACTACTAGTGGTAGACCTCAACCTCCTCTCATAACTAGAGAAATCTAACCACAAAATAAATAAGAAATAAGTTAAAGAGGTAAATAGAATTTTAGAAAAAATAAATATGATAGACCTCTGGGGAAAACTGAATGGGAATAGAAAAGTGTGTAGCTTTTTCTCAGTGGGACCTATACAAAAATTGATTATGTATTAGGGCATAAAAAACTCACAGAAATGCAGAAAGGCAGAAATGGTAATTATATCCCTTTCAGATAATGATGTAATAAAAATTATGTTTAATAAAGGGCCATGGAAAGATAGAACAAAAATCTTTTTTAAATGAATGTTGAAAACTAACTTTACACAGAATTGAAAAAAATAAAATACTATTAAGTGCAAATTAAATGAATGAATGAATGAATGAACAGATAAATAAACCCTCAATGAGGAAAAAAGTATAATACCCTCAGAGTGTGTAATGAACCCTAATATTTATACTTATGCTACTTTTACACATTTCTTTTCTGAGTTACTAAAATATCATTCATATCCACAGACCATTATGGATACAAATTCATAATCATCTGTGTTGTCTTTTTTCTTTGTAACAATATAACTAATTAGACTTTTATAAGCCAGACACAAAAGCAAGATGTAAAACAAATTCTTATCTCAAGGAGTTTATACTCTACAAAGATAAATATGATAAAGATAATATGAAGAAGCCTTACTATTCAAGGGGTTCAGAAAAGTTCTCCCACAAAAAGTACCATTTGATTTGAACCCTTCAAAATGTAATATATTCTAATATGTGAAAGTGAAGAGGGAGTATATTCCAGGCATGTGATTAGCATGTACAAAATCACAGACAGAAGATAAAATGTGGGTATCAGGAGATAGCTGGAATGTAGAAAACATAGGAAAAATAATATGAAATAAACCTAGAATGATATGCTTCATTTTAATCTATGGATAGAATGGAAAAATTCATGATCAACTAAGGAAGAGAAAGTATTATAAAAGATAAAATAGGCAATTGTGATAATATAAAGTAAAAAACCATTTTGGGGGGTGGGGTAATGAGGGTTAAATGACTTACCAAGGGTCACACAGCTAGTAAGTGTCAAATGTCTTAGGTCATATTTGAACTCAGGTACTCTGGACTCCAGGGACAGTTCTTTATCCACTGCACCACCTAGCTGCCCCTCTAAAAAAACATTTTGAACAAACCAAGTACATATAGGATTAAGAGGAAATAATTAGGAAATTTTGCAGTAAGGTTCTATGACTAGCTCTCATTTCCAAGATATTTAAGTAATTGATCCAAATTTATAAGAGCTATTTACTCAACTGATCAATTGTTAAAGGACCTGACAACAAGGGAAGAAATCCAAGGTTTCCAGAGCTGTATGAAAAAATGCTTCTAAATTCTAGTACTTAGTTATGCAAACTAAAGCAACTGTGAATCCACTATACAGCCCTTAGATATGCATACTTAACAAAATAAGGAAAGAGAATAGAGGCACTGTAAGAAAACAGGAACATTGATGCTCAATTGGTGAAAATGTGAATTGGGCCAGCTATACTGGAAAGCACTTTGGAACTATGCCCAAAATGTTATTAAAATCTGTATATAATTTTCCATAGCAATAGCACTACTAGGTTTCTACTTGATCAAAGAAAAAGGAGAAAAACTTATATTTACAAAATATTTTTAGAAGTTCCTTTTATGTCTAAAGAAGTTTCTGTTGAATGAAGATGCAAAAACTCACAAAGCCATGCTAATTCAGTCTACTACAAACTTTTGTTATAGAAGTTCAATTGGGCCCTCACTGCTGCCAGGCAATCTTTCTAAATTTGTTTTATCAATTCACTATCCCACTCTCCAAAGCAGCTCTTTTTGTCCCTATTCAAATCTGTCATGGAGTCCCTTCCCTTTTCCATGTTTCAGCTGAGAACATTGCCTTGTGTTTTACAGAAAAAAGATAGAAATCATTAACCATAAACTCCCTCTTCTCCCCTTTCCCCCATTTCATATCATTCCTATGTTTTCTGCCATGATCTCCTCTTTTACCCTTATGTCACTTGATGAAGTAGGATTGCTACTCACCAAGGCTAACCATTTTATTTGAACAAAAGAACTAATTCCACCTAATGTCCTTCAATGGATTGTCCCCAATAGAATGTCAGTTCCATTATTTCACCTACTTTTAATCTATTTTTGTCTATTGGCTGATTCCCTACTACCTACAAACATACCCATATATCCCCAATTTTGAAAAAAAATGTAACCTTTCACTTCCTATTAATGATCATCTGATGCCTTTTCTTCCCTTTGTAGCTAAATTCCTTGAAAAGATAATTTATAAGAGGGAAAAGGAAAGATGGTAGAGTAGAAGTAACTGCCCAACTGAATTTTCCCAACATTCCCTTTCAAATTACTTTAAAGTAATGCATCAAATTGAATTCTGGAGTGGCATAACCAAGAAAAGGTCAGAGTGAGATATTTTTCTACCCCAAGACTACTTAGGAAGATGTTAGGGGAAGAAAAAAAGAATCCAGTTATATAAAAAGAAACTATAAGGGAAAGCTGTCCACATAATCTTAGATTCAGAGGACAAAGTAGAAATCAAAAGAATCCACACCTCAGGGGCAGCTAGGTGGCACAGGGAATAGAGCACTGGCTCTGGATTCAGGAGGACCTGTGTTCAAATCTGGCCTCAGACACTTGACACTTACTAGCTGTGTGACCTTGGGCAAGTCACTTATCCCCAATTGCCTCACTCCCCCCCGCCAAAAAAAAAAGAATCCACACATTGCCTCCTGAAAGAGATCCCAAAATGAAACCATATTCATATAATGATTTATAGCATTTTTATATGACTACAAATTGTTTTTATTTCTTCATTGAAAAACTTCCAGTTCATATCTTTTGACCATTTAGCAGTTGGGGAATGAGTTGTATTTTTATAGATTTGACAAAGTTCCAATTACTATTTGTGAATTTCCCTCTATCTTATTTTTATTCCTTCTTAGCCTCTCTTTTTACCCTATCACCTGATACCTTCTCCCCTTACCCTCTTATTCCTTATTTTACCCCCACATAAAATTCCCTCCCTTATTTTCTCCCCCTACTATCCTAATCACACATAACAAATAGTATTTTTAATTAGGAAAAATTTCAGCACAACATTGAAAAATCAGAAAACATGTGCAATGTATAATATTTTGTGCACCTTCCACTTCTATAAAGGGGTAGTTTGGGAGCATCCTCTCATATCTCCCCATTCAAATTCTCCTTGAACTTTATAAGTTTATAACATTTACTTTTTTGATATTTTTGGTGAGTAATTGTGCTTTCTATTCATATTGTTGTAATTACTTTCCATATTGTCTTCTTGACTCTACCTATTTGCATCAGTCCAGAGACATCTCTCCATGTTCCTCTATATTCATCAGACATCATTACTTTTAGGTCAACTATCTAGCATTTCTTTGTCACAATTAGTTTAGTCATTTGCCAGTTGATGGGCATCTACTTTGTTTTTGATTCTTTGATATCACAAAATGTGCTGCTAAAATATTTTTGCATCCATGAGGCATTTCTTATTATCAATGACTTCCTTGGGTAGTTTCTCTTTGTGGTGTTCTCCCTATTGTCATTCTGTTTGTTGCATGTTATCCTTGACTGCTTCATTTATTCACTCCTACATTTCAGGGGGCTTTTTTGATATTCAAAAAGCAGATAATCCCTTCAGTTCTGACTTTTTTCTTAAAATGTTTCAAATACCTCTATTGTTGAACATCCATCATTTTTCACTTTTGATTAGACTGAAATTTGCAAAGTACGTTACCTTGAGCTTGCACACTTTATTCCGTCCCATACTATGTTTTATGATAGGTGCAAAATTGCCTTACATTATGTAGAATTTCTTTCATATTTATTAGGTCATTCTTTTAATTGTTTATATAATTTATTTAGAATATAAATGGTTAGATTTAACCACTTGGGGTTTGCTTTAATGTTTTGATTTTTTTCTGGAGGCAATGTATACATTCTTTCAATTGGTATTTCATTTTCTATAGTCAAATGTTTTGGGCAGTACTCTTTTCTTTTTTCCTGTATTATGGCGTTTAAATTATTTATTTCTTTATTTTTGACATTTTTTTTTTGCTTTGAGTTCCAAACAGTTTCCCTCTTGATTATATCCTATTCATTGAGAAGGCAAGCATCATATGAATAATACATATGAGTTCATGGGGATCATTTCCATATTAACCATATTGCAAAAAACTAAACAAACAAATATGAAAAGCAAGAAGAATAAAGTGAAAATTATGCTTCAATATCCATCCAGAGTTCTTCAGTTCTCTCTCTGGAGGGGCATATCATTTCTCATCATGCAGTCCTTTGGAATTTTCTTTGGACCATTGTCTTAATCAGAATAGCTAAGTTTTTTCAAAGTTGATCATCATTCAATATTGTTGTTACAGTGTACAATATATTCTCCTGCTTCTGCTCAATTTACTTTGCATCAGTTCAAAGAAGTCTTCCCAGTTGTTTTGTCTTTTTTCCTGAAACCATGCTGTCCATTATATCTTACAGCAAATGAGTATTCCTTCACAGTCACGTAGCACAACTTGTTCAGCCATTCCCCAATTGATATGCATAGCCTCAATTTCTAATTTTTTGATGTAAAAAAATCTACTATAAATATTTTAGTATATATAAATCATCTTAATTATTATTTGATCACTCTAGGTTACAAATCAAATAGTGGTTTTGCTGGATCAAAGGGTATGCAGAGCTTTTCAATCTTTTATTTTATTTTATATTTTTTGCACAGTTCTAATTTGTTCTGCAAAATTGTTGGAGCAGTAACAACAGTGAATTAATGTGTGTGTACATATATGTGTGTATGCATGCATGCATGCATGCATGTATTTTTGTGTATACATTTTTTCCACATCCTTTTTTGTATTTGTTCTTTTCCCTATCTTAGCCAATAAGTGTGATTGTGTGAACAATATATTATGAACAACTTATTGTTGGATTCTCCTTTCTAATACATTCTGCTCTTTACTTCTTTATGGGTGGATTCATCCCATTCAAATTAAAAGGGAATTATCATTTTCCTAATTTTTTTTCTTCATTTTCTCTCTTTTTACCCTGTCTCCCCTCAAAATTATGCTTTCCTTTTCAACACTGCCTCTTTTAATCTACCCTTCGTCTTATCACTCCCACTCCTTTCTCTTATCCTTTTTTCTTTCCTAATTCTCTGTTAGGCAAGATAGACTTTCATATCCATGTATATGTGCAGACACACATACATATACATACATGTATATACATACACATATGTATGCTTGTACATATGTGTACATGTGCATGTGTATGTTTCCCTCTTTGAAACAATTCAGATGAGTGAGATTCAAGTATTGCCTGTCACCACTAACCCCATTTTCTCTTCTTCTGTAAAAGTTCTTCCTTGCATTCTTCTTTTATGTGAGATGATTTCCCACATTCTTCCTCTCTCTTCCCCTTTCTCCCAGTTCATCTCTCTCCTGTCCATCATTTTATGGAGAATCATCTTAACATAATTAAGTCAATCCAACACCCTCTATGTAGAGTCCTTCTAACTGTCCTAATAATGATTCAGTTCTGAGAAGCTGCAAGTATCATCATCCCATATAGGGATGTCAACATTTTTTAACCATATGGAGTACCTTATGATTTATCTTTTATGTTTCCTTTCCTAGGCTTCTCTCAAGTCTTGTTTTTGAAAGCCAGATTTCCTATTTAACTTTTGTCTTTTCATTAGGAATGTTTGAAAGTTCTATGCTTAATTAACTGTCCATTTTTTCCCCTGAAGGATTATTATACTCAGTGGTAGGTAGATTTTTCTTGGTTGTAATGCTAGCTCTTTTGTCTTCTGGAATATTACAAACCCTGTGCATCTTTAATGTAGAAACTCATAAATCTTTCTGTGATACTGACTCTCTTACACCATGATATTTTAATGTTTTCTTACTGGCTGCTTGCAGTATTTTCTCCTTGATTTGGGAGCTCTGGAATTTGGCTATAATATGCCTGGGAGTTTTCATTTTGGGATACATTTTAGGAGCTAATCAGTAGGTTTTCTTTTTTAATTTTATCTTCTGGTTCTAGGATTTTGAGGCAGTTTTCATTTATAATTTCCTGAAATGTGATATCTAGGCTCTTTCTTTGAGCATGGTTTTCAGGCAGAATAATAATTCTGAAGTTATTTTTCCTTTATCTATTTTCCAAATTTGTTGTTTTCCAGTTAGATATTTCACATTAAAAAAAATATTTTGACTCTGTTTTATTGTTTTTAATTGTATCATGTAGGCATTAGCTTTCACTTGCCCAATTCCAATTTTTAAAGAATTATTTTCTTAGTTGAGTTTCTGTAGCTTTTTTCCCCATTTGGACAATTCTGTTTTTGAGGAGTTATTTTTAATCACTTAAATTTTGTTACTTTTTGTCCATTCAGACCAATTCTCTTTTTTAAATAAAAGTATTTTATTGTTTTGCAGTTGGAATTGGAAATTAAGGGATGCCCATCTTTTGGGAAATAGCAGAACGATTCTTTTTAAGGTGGTAAAAATAATGCTATATTTTTATGCTGCTTTTACCAAGCTGTTAATTTTCTTTTCATATTTTTTCATCACTAATTTATCCACCCAATTTTGCCTTTACCACTGTTATTTTGATTAGAAAATCATTTTACCTGCTCCAAAAAGTCTTCTTGGTATTGGGTCTAATTCATAATTTTTATTCCTTTAAAGCTTTGCTTGAGGCTGTTTTAACCTCATTGTTTTCTTTTGAGTCTGTGTCTTGATCATCCCTGATACCACAGTAGCTTTTTATACTTAGGTTCCTTTGTCATTGTTGCTGTCTGTCCATTTTTCCAGATTTGTCTGTTGACTTTTAACTTCATATTAAAGTTGGGTTGTACTCCAGGGATGGAATTGGGGAGCATTGTACCAAGGTTTAGGTTTTTTTACGCTGCTATTTTCAGACCTAGTTCTGATTTTTTTTTCAAATTTTAAGTGCTTCCAAGGTTGTGTGATCTAGGGAGAAGTGTGGTCAGTGTTCTCCAGGTCTGTGCTCTCATTCTTACCCAGTAAGGGCTTCTGACCCATTGAATATGCAAGCAATACTCCTTGGGGCCCTTGATCTTTTGTGACTACAAACACTCCTCTCTGCCCTGGAACTATATATTCTGGAAGTGTGCATAGGCAGTAGAGCTGCTAAAAAGTGTTCTGTTCTCCTCCTACTTATAGCACGAGTGTAACCTATAATATTTTTTTAACCATTTACCAGATTACCTTATACTCTCTGGTTTAACAGTCCTCCTAAGCTGTTTCTGTTGCTGTTTCCATCTCAAAATCCAAGAGCTAGAGTTACTATCATATGAACTATAGGCTAGAATCTACCCTAGTGTTGCAGAGCTCTTCATCTCACCTCCTATATAGTCATGAGCTAGAAAAATGTTTTACCCTGATTTTTTGTTGGCTCTATTATTTCAGAATTGAATTTGGGGCATTATATTAAAGTTGTTTAGAGGAGAGTATTGGGAAAGCTCAGTTGCTTCCTATTTTCTGATATCTTGGTTCCCCTCCAGATGTCAATGTTATAATATTAAAACTGTATGTGTCCTATTGTATTCTTCTGAGAGACCCATAGGTCTTTAGATTATCTCTACACATCTTATGTTTGTGATCAACATGTTCTGCTTGCATAGTGATTATATTTTCTTTAAGGTCACTTTTGTTGTTGCTTCTCATCTTGCTTGTCCTTCACTGCTCTGTATTTTCATTCCCACTCTATTGTTCTCTTTATTATTTCTGTGGTGATATTTGTGGCAATAGACTCCAGGTTTGCTTTTTTATTCTGCCCATTATTTTTACTGTTCAGGTCATAAATTATGATGTTATTATTTTCATTCTCTTTTGAACCACTCAGGAACAGACCTCCTCCCATACCACAGTATGTTCTGTCTCATCCAATGGTGATATTTTGTAAACAGAGGCAACTAACAGGTATCAATTGCTGTGGGAAGAGGATAGAGAGAGGGAGACATTACAAGGCTCTTCCAATAATCCATGTATAAGGTGATGACAACCTGAAACATGATTAATTAATTTAACATTCATAAGGCTATCCCAGTCTTCTTATATTTTACTTTCCACTAAATATTCTTGAATTCAGTGACACTTGTCTCCTCTACATTCCATGATCAAAACACTTCATCTCTCACTTCCAGGAATTTTATCTGACTGTCTCCACACCTGGAATTCTCTCCCCCCTTATTTTTAACTAATGAATTCCCTGAATTCCTTGAAGTCTCAACTAAAATGTCATCTTTTAAAAGAAGCTTTTTCAAATCCTCATAAGTCTTGTTCTTTTCCTTCCTTATATACTTTTTATTTGTACTGTATATAACTTGTTTGTACATTTTTATATGTTTATTATCTCACCCATTAGATTGTGTGCTCCTCGAGGGCAGGGACTCTCTTTTGATTTTTTTTTTTGTATTTCCTTTTCTTAGAACAGTGACTGGCACATAGTAGATGCTTAAAATGGTTACTAGTTGATTGTGTGAGAAAATGGGACAAATAAGAGATATTTTATGATTATATAAATGAGCAGAAAAACAGACTTGGCAACAGATTGGATATGGAGAAGACATGTGAGAGAGGAGTTCAGAATAACATCAAGGCTGAGAATATGGCTGACCTGAGGAGAGAAATAAGAAAGGTTTTTCAAGAAAGGTTTTTTGTGTTGTTTTTTTTTTCTTCAGAAATGCAATGAAATCTGTCTTGGATATTAAATTTGAGATACCCACTTGATTTTGAATTTGAGATGCCTATGGCACAATTCAAAATAACCTAAAGGAAATTGGTGATGAGAAATTAGAACTGAGAGTTTAGAACCACATATATTGTCTAGTAATCAGCTACATAGAGATGATAATTGAATGAGTGGGAGTTGATGAGATCACCAAGGAAAATAGTATGATGAGAAGAGAAGAGAAAAGAAGAGGAAAAGAGAGGAGAGGAGAGGAAAGGAAAGGAGAGGACCTAGAATAGAGTCTTTGGGGACAGCTACAGTTAGTGATGATAACTTGGATAAAATTTCCATAAATGAAACTAATTAAATTAATTACTAAGAGTAATTATACTAAGGGGAAGAAAACCAGGAAAGAGTAGTAACACACAAACCTAGAGAAGAGGGTATTAAGGAGAAGGGTGCTTCTAGATAAAATGGTGCTGAGCCCGGAGTCAGGAAAACACCTTTTCCTGAGTTCAAATCAGGCATTAGATACTTTGTATCTGTGTGATCCTGGTCAAGTCACTCAGCCCTGTTTGCCTCAGTTTCCTCATCTGTAAAATGAAATGGATAAGAAGATGATAAACCATTTCAATATCTTTGTCAAGAAAACTCCAAATGGGGTTTTGAAGAGTCAGACATGACTGGAATATAACTAAACAACAACATCCAGGAGAAAAGGATGACCAACAGTGTCAAATATGTCAGAGAGGTCAGGAAGACAGAGAAAAAAATAGATTCATGAATTTAGATGTAACAGTTTCATTGGAATGATGAGGTTTTTAAGCAAAGTTGTAGACAGATTATCATTAAGTAAGAAGAGAGGAAGTATTAAGACTTAGAGTATTAAAATATTAAATAAATAAAAACTTTTTGAGACATACAATTGATAAAAACATAACATGTTCAATTCCTTCTTTCTTTGAAGAAAAACATATGAAATATAGTTATCATTTAAGTTTTAAAATATGTAAAATAATAGACCTGATAGCAAATTTATCTAATCTATTAATATATTTATATTTCACATAGACTATAATAACACATGCTAAACTAATATTATTTTTAGTAGGGAATTGCTTGGAGATTTCCCTTTTAACAGGCATTTACTAGGTATATCATCTATTATAATACCTATGTAATATCATCTTTGAAATCTTGGCAAATGGAATAAGGCTTATAAAAACAACCAAGGAATAAACACTGGTGGAGATAAAGTTCAAATATCTCTGTTGTTAGACTGCATTATTATAAATATTTTCTTTTCTTTTTCTTTCTTTCTTTCTTTCTTTCTTTCTTTCTTTCTTTCTTTCTTTCTTTCTTTCTTTCTTTCTTTCTTTCTTTCTTTCTTTCTTTTTGGTGAGGCAATTGGGGTTAAGTGACTTGCCCAGGGTCACACAGCTAGTAAGTGTCTGAGGTCGGATTTGAACTCAGGTACTCCTGAATCCAGGGCCGGTGCTTATCCACTGTGCCATCTAGCTGCCCCCATTATTATAAATCTAAAGAATTCCAATGTTTAGTAAAAACTTCTCAAAAGTATTTAATTATTGCATTTCTCTGCTACTTTTTTTTTTCCATTTTGTCCCTTTAATCTCTTAGCAATCTATTCATTCCTAAGAATTAATGACCTCAGGGGCAGCTACATGGCACAGTGGATAAAGCACTGGCCCTGAATTCAGGAAGATCTGAGTTTAAATCCAGCCTCAGACACTTGACAATTAACTAGCTATGTGACACTGGGCAAGTCACTTAACCCTCATTGCCCTGCAAATAAATAAACAAAGAAACAAACGAATGAATGAATGAATAAATAAGCAAAGTCAAGATAACCAAGTAAAAAAAAAAGAATTAATGACCTCTACAAATTACTAGGGATAAGGGTCTAGGGAATCAAAAGACATTAGCATTATACATACATACATATATACATACATACATATATATATACATACATACTACAAGGGGCTAAAATTATAGCTGTGATATCTAAAATCTAATGAGTGGTTACCATAAATTAGAAACTTTAGCAAGAGTTTAGACTTTTAAGTATTTATTAAAATGCTTCAGAAGTTGGTGAGAGAGAGAGAGGTAAAAGGCAAACTTCCTCTAACTATCTAACAGACCCCAGCATCCAACCTGCCAAGCAGAGGTCAGGAACCCAAAAAAACCCTCCTCAGGGGCTTCTCCCAGAATCCCCCTTGTGAAACTGGAAATAGGGCCATCCACACACACAGCTCCAAGCTAATTGGTTGGTAGCTCTGATTGACAAGTCCCACAAGTGGTTCTGTAGATGTAACTTCTGGATTCTGGACAACTTCCAGATGCCAGGTAACTTCCGGATGCTAAAGTCACATGGTTTCCAAGTCACATGCTTTCTCCTCATGCTGGAGCTTCCCTGCAATATTTCTCTAAGCAGGGAGTGTCATTCCAATCTCACAATACATATATACTTCCATACATATGTACATCCATTCATACACACATAAACATATATACACACTATGACTGTATATAGTTTATATATATTATGAATACTATGTATATATGCATGTATATATATACATACACTATACATATGTGTGTATGTGTACATGTATATATGTTTGTATGTATAAATGAGGATGGTGCAGCTGGGCATTTATTAAAATTGAGAATATGATATTCTCTTTAGGAACTCTACATCAGCAGTTTCCCCATTGTATCTTTAGGCTATTGTGTGTCCCTCACCCTTACCCCTAAAATAAACTACTTTGCATTCATCAATCAACACATGAATTATTCTAACATTGAGTTAGGTCATTAGGGGATACAAAAAGATTGTAATATAAAAGTTTACCCTCCAGCAGTTTATAATCTATTTGGGGAGACAGAGTACAAATACTTGGAAAGTTAAATAACAATGCAAGAGATAAATAATAATTTACAATTACAATACATGAAATGTCACAATTCTGTCCATGATTAATAAACATATAAATAGGCTAGACAATAAAGAATACCAAAGAAGGAGGGACCACACTGAAATAAGACTGATCTGGGAAGTTGTATTTTGTGACTTATTTCCATTCAGTTATATTTTTAAAAATTAGTAAGCATCCATTATGGACATGGAATTGAAATAGTTTTCAGGGATATCAAAGACAAAATGGAAATCTCTACCCTTAAATAAAAATGAATGTTTCTAACCTCAAGGAAAAGAAAGGAAGGGAATAGTGCTCACCATGTGCCAAGGACTATGCTAAAAACTTTCTATAAATTCTATCTTAATTGATCCTCACAACAATCCATGAGGTAAGTATTATTATAATCTCCACTTCCAGTTGAGGAACAGCATATGAAGAAGGGAAGGGGGAATGGAGATACAGATGAATATTCTGTATGGTGGAATAAGATAAGCATAAAGAACAAATCCAAACATAAGAAGTCATATATATGCTCTGATTTCCCTTCAGATGATATAAATCTTCCACGTTTTACTAAAAATTCACATATACATGGAATTTTGTTCACAAACATCCTGTGAGGTAAGTTAAATTAGCATTATTGTCTCTATTTCACAAACAAAGTGAGCACTGGAAAAGTTGTACAGATTACCAAGACTAATATGTTTCGGTATTATATAAGCCAGTATTTGTTTATTTACTCCAAAACAAAAAATGCTGAAATTGGAAGAGGGAAAGATCACCTTCTCTGGGGGATTAGCTGGGTAGATTAGGGCCTGTTCCTTTGAAGAGGAATTTTATCTGAGCCTTAAACAAAGAGAACAATTTCATCAAACTAAGATGGGAAGAAAGTCTATTTCAGGTATTTGCTTATGAAAAGGAATGAAAAGCAGATAAAAAGAATTACCAAAAGGCCTGTTTCTACCCACTGTGTAGTTCCAAAAAGAAAAAAAGCATTATCAGACTAGAAATATAGGTTGGATCAACTTTATGTTGAAGAAGCTAAGAAATTATTGGTATTTTCTCCTATAACCCATAGAGTTGTGCTGAAAGTCTTTGAGCATGGCAGCAGAATAGCCATACTTGTGCATTAGGAAGATGCTTTTAAGAGTTCTGTGTTTCACAGTGACCAAACTGTTCATTTATAAAAGGAGCAGTACCTTCAAACATTGATTTCTACCTTTGAAAAAAGGAAGGTGAGGATGAGCCCACACATTTACTAAGTGCTTACTATGTTCCAGGCATAGTACTAAGTTATGGGGATACTAAAAAAAAAATAAAAAGTAAAGCCATGATCCAGTCTTTAAACAATGTTCCAATGAATTTCCCACCCTGGCCTTAAAAAGTGCTCCCTGGACTGGTTTGGAGCTTTTCTTCCAAGTCACATAGAACTCTTCCCCCCCCCCCCAGCCCTTCATTTATAATAATTGCCTAAAGTAAGCTTTTCTAAATCTCTTATACACTTTTTGAATCTTTTTTAAATTGATAATGATTATAATTATTTTCTTTTCCTCCTATTCAAATTTTAAAAAAAGAAAAAGAAAAGCTTTATTACAAATATGCATTGTCAAATAAAATAAATTCTTACGTTGATCATGGTGTGTGTGTGTGTGCGTGTATGAAATTCTTATTCTTGAGTCCATCACCTTTCTGTTGAAGTGTATACCATTCATCATCACTGGCCCTCTGGAATTGTGACTTGTCTTTGCATTGATCACTTAGTCTTCCAAAACTCTTTTTCTATCTCATGTTGTTATTGTTAATAAATTAATCATTATCCTACCCCTCCATTTCTAAAAAGAAAAATTTGGCTGATGTCATTTGGCTTGACCAGCCAAGATACCTGGCTCTTATTTCATGTCTGTTTTGAATAGTGTAAATATTGTTTCCTATTCCCCAGTTCTCATTCTAGGCTAGTTAATCCCAACCCTATCCCTTTGGGACATTGGGAAAGTTGTTTCACTTCTTTAGGTGCCATTTTTCTCACCCTCAAAATAAATAGTGTGGATTAGATTAACTCTAACTCCCCTTCCTGGATGGATGGGCATTGAAAGGAGGAAGATTTCACATCTGCATGAGAAATGCCATCTGAAGAGAAAAGTAACTGTCTTGTCTTGATGGAGTAACTAGTTCCCCAACAGTAGAGACCTTCAAGCAGAAGGTGGATGAACAATGGTTGAAAATGTTCAAGATTTGATTAGGAGTTATACATAATTTTTTCAAATTATGAAATTATATGGCTTGAAAGGTTATGATGATATGATTTTCTTTTTTTTCCTTTGAGGGGGAAAGAGGGTTAAGTGATTTGCCCAGTGTCACACAATTAGTATCAAGTGTCTAGTGTCTGAGGCTGGATTTGAACTCAGATCTTCCTGAATCCAGGGCCAGTGCTTTATCCATTGCACCATCTACATGCCCCAGATGGTATGATTCTCAAAACATATTGTCAGATTGATTGTTTTCTTTTCTCACAAAAGTATGATACAGCTTTCCAGATTTTAAAAAATATCTTAGATCCATATTCTTAACTGCATGGGAAGAGAAACCTGTGATTAGAGATCTCTGAGGAGTACAATATTATTAAATTAACTTGTTCTTTTTAAATATAGGATGGTCAAAATATAAAGAAATTAAGCAACCATCATAGTAGTTAAAACTAAAGCTTAACATAATTTGCTTTTGAGGAAAATTTATGCTTTTTCATTAGATTATTTATGTTTTTGTTCTATATTGATAAAGCTTTCTGGATAAAAATTGAATGAATCCATTCCTTACTTTAACTTGTCTACTCAGACATAGCTAGTAGGACATGCTATCTTTGTTTTCCTTGGAGAGAACTTAGATTTCATATCTGTGATAAAATAATGGGATTTGGCAGATGCCCAGGGGCCCCACCTGAAGACCATCAAAATCAAAACCACACCTGGCTGGCCTTGAGTGGAGGGTTGTTCTCAGAGGTGGTGGACTACTGACATCAGCAAGAGACCAATCTCAACCAATCAGCTTGAAAGATCTCCCCTTCCCGGGAGGGAGAGAAAAACTAGGAAGCTGGGTTAGCTGGCTGGGTCTTCCTCTTTTTGTAGGGAATAGGCATGTGACAGCAGAAAAAGGAGGGTCCCCCTTGTCTTCCAGGACTTTGGCTTGGTGTGGGACTTCAAGTGGACTGATAGGAAAAGAAAAATTTTCTATCTGCCTATACCAAATACATCTAACTAGGATTTTCCATCCTCTCTCTTCACTAACTCCTAATACACTTTAATAAATCCTAAAAAGCCTAAACTCTTGCTGAAATTATCAGTGATTTTAGTCAGCTTCCCCGAAAAAACTGGGGGGGGGGGCAGATTAGAACACACATTTAGATTTTATACATCACATATCAAATCAAGATCTGTTCCCTATGTCATATGGAATTAAAGGAGTAAGATTTTGAAGGAATTTTAATGACATTTGTCTTCTTAAATCTAGTCTGCCTGTTTTAAAATATTCAATCTTCCTTCATAATGATTCCTTCTGAAAGTGAGCAATGCCTTGATTTGTAGAAACAATATTTAAAACCTCAACTTGGAGACATATAATTAAGCACTAGTAAAGGGGAAAAGACCCATAAATATCTTTTGTTAATGTGATTTTGATTTTACTTCTGTGAATGCCAAATCCACAAAAAGAAAGCCAGACATACTTCCTAGCCTAAATTCCTAATTCAGAAAGATCTATAAGATCTCTGTCTCTCTATACACACACACACACACATGTATGTACATATATATGAAAGGATATTCTGAAAAAAACTAAACAACATTAGCACTAGTATCAAACCAACAGAAGGATTATAAATTCTACCATTCACTTCAATAGTCTGACATAGAGGCAAGATGCATTTCCACATAGCCATTTTCTATAGGAATTCACAGGACCTCATAAGTGATTGCTGCTTCAGGAATTCCGATCAGGCAAATCCTGCCTTCAAGCACCAGTGTGAGGATCACTTGCCTACATATTTTCTCTTCACTGAAGCAGAGAAGATCCCTTTTTTGTATGTCTTCACCCTTGCTCTGGGCATGCCGATCTCTCCACTACAGAGCACAAGGGGGCAGAGGAGGCGTAAGCCAGTTAATGAATCATAAAGGTTCATACTTTATTGAGGGAAAAAAGTGTAGAAGACACTTTTTCCCCTAAGTAAACCCTGAAGAAATCCAACACCAATGGTGTGGAACAGTTTTTTGAATCAAGCCTGGAGAACTCATTGTGATTTGAATTCAAGTAAACACCTACATTTTTTGTTAACTGAACTGATTTAACTGCTAATTAAAACTAGTCAGTAAGCACAATGCAAAATTAATTAAACTATTTAGTGGATAGATGCAAATTAGGCAAAGCCATGTATTGGACACTCAAAGTAAGTACAACTGCTACTTATCACCAAGCGAGATGGTTCTTGGGGTAAGTGCTTTCCCTGGAGAAAATGCAAAGTAATGAAAATTATCCTGTTGACTGTATGATCTTTTATTAAGAATGTGATGGAAATCAGCTTCCTCTTTGGAATGAAACAATTGGGATTTCCATAATTCTTTTAAATATGAAGGGGAAACTGGGAAAACTGAATAGCAATTGACATGGTATTTCTTTTTCTTATTTTGATGATCATATACATTTATGAAGATGAGATATATACACATATGCATACACATATATATCAAAATATATATGTATATGTATGTGTGTATATATATGTGTGTGTGTATGTATATATATTTAAAATTCAAAAACAATCTTTCAGTGTCTATCCCCAACCCCCTAAATTTCATACATTTTTTTCATTACAATAACCATATTCTCTCAGAATTGTTGCTTGTATTTGTAGACATTCTTTAGATGACTAAGACCCAATATGATGAAATATACTCTCCTTCATCTCCCTCTAACCTTACATGGGACTCTTCTGGTCACCATGAAATAACATATCAAAACATACAGCAAAACTTTCTGACTTCAAGTGCTATAGAAATTTAGAGCTAGAAGGGACCTTACATGTAATTTAGTTCATTATTCTTATTTTATAGATAGGGAAACTAAGACTTAGAAAAAAGCAATTATTTGCCCACCATCATAGAGGTAATAAGTGGCCTAGCTAATATTTAAATAGAGGCCCTCTGATTCTAAAATTCTGTGCTTTTTATGTTTTTCCATGTGATTCGGGTTTATTATGAAAGTCCTTTGCACAAAAGACATTGTGGTAATGCTATCTTAACTAGACCATCAACATGATGCTTAGTTCTGTCCTTCAATTAAATGTATTTATTAATAACTCTACATCCTTGAGAATGTCAATTATTTCAAATAGCTAAAAATTAAATGTCTATGGTTTTGAAAGTGTGCTTCTAAATTAATTTTTGATAATTCTAAAGAATATTTACCTACCATGAAAAAGGTATTTTGAGGGGAAAAACCTAGTTAATCTAATATTTAAACACACCAGTTATATATTGAAATAATGGTAATTTCTCTTTTATCAGTTGGTCATAGTAGATTTTATATATTCTCTAATGTAATCCAGAGTTAAGGGAAAATAATACTGGATATGGGCCTGGGGTCATTCTGGTCAACTAGCTTAAAATATGTAGAGATAGACATTTGAACACATAGATCAAAGTTTCTTGAATTGTGTTCCATGGATAGACTTCATTACATACTTGAAAATGTATGAGAAAAGGAATGAATTTTTACTTTTATTCCCCTGTAATGGGAATGTAGTATTTCCTTCGATTATAAATGCATGCAATAAACTGCTATATTATGATGATTACCCATGATTTTGTAACTATTTGAAATCACAGACATTTTTATATTACATTACAGTTTGGCAGATGTCTCAAAATAACATTGCTACTCTGAAATTACTACTGCTATTAGTCACACTTCTAGAATGCCTATGATCCCAGTCTTCTTGTGTACAAATTGTATGATATAGTTAGTCAATTATTGGGTAGCTCTGCACTTAGTAGTTGTTCACTCATCAAATGATGTAGACATGATTTCTCACATTGATGACATGGATATATCTCTTCCTTTACAGTATGACCTATTCACAATTTTTAAATTATTGATACATAGAAGGAAGTGAGTCATTTTCATTGTTTGTTAAAGTTTCCCAAACTGGAAAGTTGAATAAACTGTATCAGCCATTCATAATAACATGGATAGTTTACCAGTGTAAATCAGGCATGTTCAGATATGGGTGACAATTAAAGAAATGTTTGAAGTCTATTATTTATTTTTTTTTTTGAGGGGCAGGGCAATGAGGGTTAAGTGACTTGTCCTGGGTCACACAGTGTCAAATGCCTAAGGCTGGATTTGAATTCAGGTCCTCCTCAATCCAGGGCCAGTGCTTTATCCATTGCACCACCTAGCTGCTACCTGAAATCTATTATTTAAAGTAACCTCCTCTTATTTCTAACAGATTGCATGGTGGTACAGGTCACTAGTGGTATTTGTGAACTACTATTCTATGCAAATCTAACACATTTTAAAATAACATTACAAGGAAACTGCAAATGAAATTGGATATGAGAACAGTTATTTCTAGAAAGACACAGAAAGCCACATGACATCAATCATAACAATAGTCAAATTCTAGAAAAGACACAAATCTTAAGATACTACAGTAATATACTTATCTGTTGTAGGGTTTAATGCCACCAAAAGTTTTAGTAATTTACATAAATTATAAAATCTTCCTAACTTTCCTTACTTGCCATAAACATTTTTTTTGGTGGGGCAATGAGGGTTAAGTGACTTGCCCAGGGTCACACAGCTAGTAAGTGTCAAGTGTCTGAGGCCGGATTTGAACTGTGGCACTCCCAAATCCAGGGCCAGTGCTTTATCCTCTGCGCCATCTAACTGCCCCCCACCATAAACCTTTTAATACCTAGAACATCACCTATTTCAAATATCAATATTTCTCTCTTTGCAGATTTATCAAAATTATCTCTTAAAGGTCATACAAAATATTGACTTTAAGAAATATTAATGTAACCAAACATCTGATTTTAGCTTTATTTCCCTCATATATTTTATAGACAATTTGAAATGTCAAAATAAAGGAGGTATAATGGAAATCATGTACTATATAATTTTCACTTGCATTAATGCACATAATAGGACAAGGAAGCCATAATGCTTTTTGTATAAAATAAACAAAACAAAAAAGTAAATAGAAATATGAAGGCAGAAAAACTGAAATAAATACCTTATATATGTACATCATAAAAATCATATAAAGATGTAGGTGCTTTTCATGCAGAGAAAGGATAGTCAAAAAAGCTTGGGCTCTTTCAAAACTTGGATTTTCCATTTCATAATAATTTTAGTTATGTAAGGAGCCTAGAAAGTTGATCTACTACTCCCCTTCAATATATAATCAGGTAAAACTACAGCTATCTCTCAAAGTATTCATCTAATTTTTTGTTCAGTATAGACAAGACAATGCCTAATACACTCATGCATAATACATGTATGTGTATATATAGGCATGTCATATGGACATATGGATACCCAAATGTATATGTCTATATACATACATGCTTATGCATAGATGCATGCATACACAGTGATTTTTGGACACTAAAAAGGCTACTGACATTTTGGAAATAGTAAAACTTTTTTCCAAATAAAATGTTGACTGGAAAGAAAAACTTTATATTCTTGGGACAGATGTAACTTATGCAATGTTTGGTAATACATCTGTTTTTCCTGTTGCAGTGGAAAAATAGGAAACTATTCACATTGTAATTACTCTTTGCTTTATAAGCAGTCATACAAATACAACAACAACAACAACAACAACAACAAAACTCTTCCAACAGTCCTGAAAGATTTTTTAATAGCTATGAAAGTCACCGAATTTATCAGAAGCAGTTTTTTTTTTTTGAGCAACAAACATTTATTTTATTTTCCAGTTACATGTAAGGGTAATTTTCTTTTTTTTTCTTTTTTTAATTGAATAGAATTTTATTTTCCAAAATATATGTAAAAATAAATTTTAACATCAATTTTTTTAAAAAATTGTGTTCCAACTTCTCTTCCTCCTCCATTCCCACCACCCACCCACTAGAATGCAAGCATTTCAAAATAAATGATACATGAGTAGTCATGGAAGACATTCCCACATTATCTAGGTTGTGAGAGAAAACAGTCAAAAAAGTCCCAAAACTTTAGACTGAGGAATTGTCAGAGGAAAAAAAAAATTTTAAATGTGTTTCCAGGTGCAGCTAGGTGGCGCAGTGGACAGAGCACTGGCCCTGGAACCAGGAGCACCCAAGCCCAAATCTGGCCCCAGACACCCAACACCCACCAGCCATGTGCCCCAGGCAAGCCACCTAACCCCAACTGCCTCACAAAAAAAAAAAAAAAAAAAAAAGAAAAGAAAAGAAAAAAATGTGTTTCCATCTATTTTCAGATACTATCACTTCTTTCTCTGTAGATGGGTTGCCGTTTTCATAAGTCCTTCAGGGCTATATTGGACCATTGCCTTGCTGAAAATAACCACATGCTTCCCAGCAGATCATCTTACACTATTGCTGTTATTTTGTATACAGTACATTTCACTCTACTTCAGTTCATGTAGGTCTTTCCAGGTTTTTCTGATAGTATCCTGTTCATCATAACCTAAATAAAGTACCTTAAACTTGACAAAGAATTGTCTTCATATTAGCCCAGCAAAGTAGGTACCATATATTTTGCCATTATATTCAATCATCATAACTATTTCCCTCCATCCTATTCCCTTCCCATGATATTTACTCTATTTTCTATCTTCTTTTAAAGTATTCCTCTTCAAAAGTGTTTTACTTCTGACTGTCCCCTCCCCTACTCTGCACTCCTTTTTTTTTCCACCCTTCCTTCCTTATCCTCTTCCCCTCATACTTTCCTGTAGGGTTAAATAGATTACTCCTCCCAACTGGGTATGAATGTTATTCCCTCCATGAGCCAACTCTGATGAGTTTAAGGTCTTTGACCTAATTCTATGTTCCAAATTTTCTTCCTCCCTCTCTCCTCAACTCACCCTATGAAATCAAGCAATTCAATGTCATACTTGTGCTGTTATGCAGAACATCTTTACCTTCCTTGAAAGTATTTTGCTTTTTACTACTCTCTCCCCAATCTGCCTTTCCATCCTTCCCCTTCCCCCCCATCTTCCTCCCCTCCCTCAGGGCAAAAATATATTATTATACCCACTTGAGTATGTATGTTAGTCCTTCTTTGAGTCAATTCTGATGATATTAAGGTTCACTCACTCCCCAATTCCTTCCCCCTCTTCCCCTCCCCTCCATAAACTATTTTCTTGTTTCCTTCATGTGAACAACTTCTCCCTAGACCATCTCTCCCCTTCCCCCTCCTCCAGTCTATTTCTCCTACACCTCAACCCTATTTTAAGGATGTAATTATGGGTTAGTTAGGTGGCACAGTGGACAATTCACCAGCCCTGGACCCAGGAGGCCCCAAGCCCAAATCCAGCCCCTGACATAAGACATCCCATAAAGAACAAAACATAACGTCCCTTCGTATTCAGTTCAGACCTGTGTCCTCTGTTAAATCCTTACTGAGATAGTTCTGATGAGTTTGAAGTATTATCTTCCCATGTAGGAATATAAATAGTTTGATCTTTTAATATCCCTCATGAAGTCTTTTTCCTGTTTACCTTTTTATGCTTCTCCAGGGTCTTGTATTTGAAAGTCAAATTTTCCTTTCAGTTCAGGACTTTTCATAACAAATGCCTGAAAGTCTTCTTTCTCCTTGAAATTCCATGTTTGCCTCTGAAAGATGATGCTTAGTTTGGCTGGGTACATGATTTTTGGCTGTAGTCCCAGTTCCTTTTCCCTCTGGAATATCATATTCCATGCCCTCTGGTCCTTTAGTGTAGAAGCTGCTAGATCTTGCTTTATCCTTATTGGAGCTCCACAGTATTTAAATTCCTTTTTTCTAGCTGCTTGCAATATTTTCTCCTTGACCTGGGAGTTCAGGAATTTGGCTATAATATTCCTGGAGGTTTTCCTTTTGGGATCTCTTTCAGTAGGTGATCGGTGGATTCTTTCAATTTCTATTTTAGCTTCTGCTTCTAGAATATCCGGGTAATTTTCCCTCACAATCTCTTGGAGGATGGTGTCTAAGCTCTTGTTTTGGTTATGGTTTTCAGGTAGTCCAATGATTTTCAAATGATCTCTCCTAGATTTATTTTCTAGGTCAGCTGTTTTTCCAAGGAGATATTTCACATTGCCCTCTATTTTTTCATTCTATTGGATTTGCTTTACTGTATCTTAGTTTCTCATAAGGTCACTAGCTTCCATTTGTTCAATCCTAATTCTTAGGCAATTATTTTCAGCAGACAGTTTTTTAATCTCCTTTTCCATTTGGCTTTTCAAACTGTTGACTTTTTTCTCATGACTCTCCTGCATTGCTCTCATTTCTCTTTCCATTCCTTCCTCTCTTTCTCTACATCTTCATTCTATCTCTCCTACTTTCTCTTCAAAGTCCCTTTTGAGAGCTTCCATGGCCTGAGACCAGTTCATATTTTTCTTGGAAGCTTTGACCCTGTTATTGTCTTCTTCTTCTGAGGTTGTATTGTGGTCTACCTTTCCCCCAAAGAAGTTTTCAATGTTCTTCTGCTTTCTCTGCCTACTCATCCTGGCTTACTATTTCTTGGCTTTTTACTCCTTAGAGTGTAGCACTGCTTCCAGGACACACTGGTCATGCTACAGCGTGGCCCAGGGGGTGATTGGGCTTCTTCTCAGCCTGCCTGGCTTGTGAGTAATCACAGCCGCTTTCTCTGACCCGGGAACAGAAGTCGGATTGAACTCTGATTCTCTATGGTCAGAAGCTTGGCATGCTTTTACCCCTCCCCCACTGGGCCACTACCACTCGATTCAGCCCACTGGTTCATACCCAGGTCGCTTTGCCCCAACTCCAGTAGATACTGCCTCCACTTTACCCTGGCCTACCGCCGAACCCCCTCACCAGTCCATAATCGGAGCCTCAGAAGCTGCTGGTGCTGAAGATTCTGACATGCGCTGGAAGCAGTGTCCCTGGCTGGGTCCGGACCATGTGCTGAGCTGTTCAGCCTGATCAGTAGGTGATCAGAATTGCCCTCTTTTGCGGGGAAATCGTCTCTGTTCTTATGTGCATTCGGCTGTTCTGGGTTTTGATTTTTACCGCATCATTTGGGCATGAATGGATGGGTTTATCTGGACCTTGTGGGAGTCACGGCCTCTCCTCTGCCATCCAAGGGTAGTTTTCAACATTCCTTTTCATAAGATTTAGAGTTCCAAATTTTTCTCCCTCCCTCCCTCCCTTTCCTCCCCCCTCCACAAGATTACAATCATGTTATATATGTACAATGCACAAGTGTTCTTTTTATAGGAGTGGATAGTAAGCTTCCTCATTAGTTCCTTGGGATTGTCTTGGATCATTACACTGCTGAGAGTAGTTAAGTCATTCACAATTACTCATTGAACAATACTGTTGTCACTATGCACAATGTCCACTCAGCTTTGCTCACTTCACTATACATCAATGTTCATTAGTCTTTCCAGGTTTTTCAGGGATCATCCTGTTTGTCATTTCCTGTAGCACAAGACCATTCCACTATAATCATATAACACAGCTTTTTCCATCATTCCTCAATTGATGGACATTCCAGTGATTCTCAATTCTTAGCCTCCACCAAGAGTTGCTATAAATATTTTTTTGTACAATTTTCCCCCTTTTCTCTTTTTCATGATTACTATTGTTAACTATTTCCCTTCCATCCTATTCCCTTCCCCATGATATTTATTCTATTATCCATCTTCTTTCATCCTATCACTTTTCAAAAGGGATCTGCTTCTCTCTGTCCCCTCCCCAACTCTGCCCTTCCTTCTTTTGCCCCTCTCTCTTTATCCCCTTCCCCTCCTATTTTCCTGTAGGGTTTGAGAGATTACTCCACCTAATTGAGTGTGTACATTATTCCCTCCTTGAACCAATTCTAATGAGATTGAGTTCTTTGAGCCAATTCTGATGAGTGTAAAATTCATTTACTGCCCTGCTCCTCTCCCATCTCTTCCCCAACTCCATAAGCCTTTTCTTATTACTTTCGTGTAGGATTTCACTTCTGCCCTTCCCCCTCCTCCAGTGAATTCCCTTCACCCCTCAATTTAACCCTAAATATGTCATCACCTAACTAAGTGACACAGTGGACAAAGCATCAGCCCTGGACCCAGGGGAATCCCAGCCAAAACCTGCCCTCAGATACAAGACAGTTGCCCACTGTATGACCCCAGGTATGTCCCCCAGTTCCAATTTTTTATGGCTCTCTAGGGTCTTGTATTTGAAAGTCAAATTTGCCATTCAGTTCAGGTATTTTCATCACAAATATCTGAAAGTCTTCTTTTTCATTAAAGTCCCATTTTTTCCGCTGAAAGATAATGCTGAGTTTTACTGGGTGGTGATTCTTGGTTGTAATCCCATAGCCTTTGCCCTTTGGAATATCATATTCCATGCCCTCTGGTCCTTTAATGTAGAAGCTGCTAGATCTTGTGCTATTCTGACTGGGGCTCCACAGTACTTGAATGCTTTCTTCTTGGCAGCTTGCAATATTTTCTCCTTGACCTGAGAGCTCTGGAATTTGGCTATATTATTCCTAGGAGTTTTCCCTTTGGGATCTCTTTCTGGAGGTGATTGGTGGATTCTTTCAATTTCTATTTTAGCTTCTTCTTCTAGAATTTCAGGGCAATTTTCCCTGAGAATATCTTGGAAGATGGTGTCTAAGCTCTCTTTCCTTGATCATGGTTTACAGGTAGACCAATAATTTTCAAATTATCTTTCCTGGACCTATTTTCCAGGTCAGCAGTTTTTCCCAGAAGATATTTCACATTGCCCTCTATTTTTTTATTC
Source organism: Dromiciops gliroides (assembly GCF_019393635.1). Taxonomy (NCBI): domain Eukaryota; kingdom Metazoa; phylum Chordata; class Mammalia; order Microbiotheria; family Microbiotheriidae; genus Dromiciops; species Dromiciops gliroides. Next base: position 170,148,564 of record NC_057861.1, on the reverse strand, counting down.
ATTTGGATTTGCTTTATTGTGTCTTGGTTTCTCATAAAGTCACTAGATTCCATTTGTTCAATACTAATTCTTAGGCAATTATTTTCATCAGAGAGCTTTTGTACCTCCTTTTCCATTTGGCTTTTCAAGTTGTTGAATTTTTCCTCATGTCCTTCCTGCATCACCCTCATTTCTCTTTCCATTTTTTCCTCTACCTCTCTAACTTTATCTTCAAAGTCCTTTTTGAGCATCTCTATGGCCTGAGACCAATTTGTATTTTTCTTGGAAGCTTTAGATATAGGGGCCCTGATGTTGACATCTTCCTCTGAGGGTGCCCCTTGGTCTTCCTTGTTACTGAAGAAACTTTCTATGGTCCTCACCTTTCTCTGTCTGCTCATCTTGCCTTTCTTTTACTTGACTTTTAGTTCCTTAAAGTGGGGCACTGTTTCCAGGCTGCAGTATCCCAAGCTTAAGAAGTCCCAGGTGGTATGATTTAAGCAGAATCAGGTTCTTCCCTCACCTGGCCTGTTACCTGGTCCTTAGATGACCCCAGACCAACTTGCTAATCAACTAGCTTTGTGTGTTGTGGCTGTTAGCTCCCACAAGCCTGTGCCCCTCCCCCACCTGGGCCACTGCTACTCAAGCTTACCTCTTGGTTCTTATCATGGGTGTAAAATCCAAGTTCTGCCTTAGCACTGGCATAGACCCCTGTAGTCTCCCCCCTGCCAGGGCTCAGCCCACTCACCATACTGTGAGCTTAGTTCCAGACAACACTGGCATTTCAGCTGATTCAGAGGCTCTGGGGGTCTGCTTCTCTGGTGAGGCCTTCCTGGGACTGGATCTGTGTCAGGCTGACTGTGGGGTTGTGTTCGACTCCTGTATTAGCACAGCAGCTACCTCCTTCTGACCTTCTAAGCTGTTCTTGGTTAGAAGATGATTTCTGCACATTCTTCTGTGAGTTTTGCTGCTCCAGGCATTTTCCTATGGCATTATTTGGATGGTTTTTGGAGTGATTGTGTCATGAGTTCGGCAGCTCACAGTCTTTCCCAGGTTTTTTAATCATTGCAATTTTAAGGAACTTTTTCAAGAAATGACAGTTGAACATGAAATGCTTCTTCACTACACAGAATTTCCTTGGCTTCCAAGATGACAAATACTAAAGCAGCTAACAGAAGATGTTTCCAATTTTGGAAACAAAACTTGTAACATTTTAAAAGCATTTTTGTCATTGATTAGCTCATTTGGAAAATATTTTAACCCGGTGAATGACATACATTTTTATTCTCTAAAATAGATGCTACCAAAAATATTATATTTTCTTGGCTGTTTATAACATGATAGGAAAGAGTAGAGGCCAACATGTTTTCAAAATTTCCAAATACTGAACAGAGATTAAAAAATTAATTCTCTGCAAATCATTTGAAAGGATTAGGAGATACATAAAATGCCTTTCTAAGGTTATTTCTATCTTAATGATGTTAAACCTGAACTATGGATTCCTATTCTTTTCTATTTTATAGAAATTGTATCAAAGACAAACGAACTATAATAGGAGTATAACTGAAACAACCTTGGTGAATTCTGTTGCTCGGAGAAAAAGCCTGGAAAAGTGTCAATAAAGAGAACATTTTGGTAAGAGAATGGGGAGGGTGAAATAGAAAGTCAATAGATTAGGTATAGTTAAGGGGATTTTGGATTCTTCAGCATGGATGTGATGCATTTTTGGTTAATGACAAGATCAAGGGTATAAAATTCTTTATGTTTGGCTTAGGAAGAGATCTTGGAAAATGAGGAGGTTAAGGAACTAAATTGGTATGGTATTTGGGGGACAGTTGAACTGAATATTAAAATCTCCTATGATGAGGGCAGGACTTGTGGAGGAGAACATTTGTTAGCTAAATGCTGAGCTTTTGATTAAGGAAGGGACATTACCTAATGTGATGAAATAATGGGATTTAGCAGATACTCAAAGACCCACCTGGAGATTAATCAAGACTGATTGAATCAAGTGAGAGTAATTGAATGCTGATTAAGCCTACTTCAAGTTAATTGGATTGTAATCACACCTGGCTATCCCTTAAGAAGGTATTGTTCTCAGAAACTAGACTGGGAACTCAACTGGAGAACACCTTCAAAGCCAATGGATTTGGATGACGCCAACCAATCACCTTGAAGCAGGGTGTAAGGACCGCCTCTGTTCCAGATCTATAAAAAAGCTTCGACAAACAGCTTGTTAGGGAGTTCCTGATTAAAACAGGCTCATTGGAGAGTTCCTGATTAAAGCAGGCTTGTGGAGGAGGACTTCAGGAAGAACCCAACCAAGCTGGAACTCTAGGCTAGGTAGGACTTCTTTTTCATAACCTTCTGAACTCTTTGTAAATATCTGTATGCTCTAATAAATGTTTAATGCCCAAAGACTTGTACTGAAGCCTTTAATTTTTGGCGACCACAATTAAGATTTTAAACATCCCACTCAGCATGTGTAGACAACAACTGCCAACATTTTAATTGTGTGGTAGACATGGATTGTCTGACACTCAAAAGGGGAGTGGTTTCTAAGTGATGGAGGTTTGGGAAAGAACTTAGAAGCATCAATAGGGTGCAAGGGATATTCTAACACCCCTCCGCATACACACACACACCCTTGACAAATGAGTCGGTCATGGGGAACAAGGGAAACCAGGGAGGCTTTCATTAGCAGGAATTCAGGTCTCTAAAGTTAGTAGAAGATTGAAAGAATGGGAGAGGAAAAGCTTAAGACAAAGAAAAGAAACAGGGATTTCAAAGGACATGGTGGAAGGGATTGGTAGCATTTGGAGTGGGAAGGTTGAGGGGAAAGAAATTAGGAACTGGGGCATATGGCTGAGGAATGGGGTTTGAGTAGAAGGCACAATTCCTCTTCCCCAAAGAATCTAGGGATCAGGCAAGAGACAAATGTAACATGAGATGTAAGGGCATATGGTCAAATATGAGGCCCCCTTCACTTTTCCTTTTTACTGTGAAGGCACAAAGGACTTGAAGGTTGAATCTTCACAAAAGGTGATGAATGCCACAAACTTTCTTCCTTTTCTCGCTTCAGGGGACAGTGCAGTAAAAACAAACAAACAAACAAACAAATAAATAATAGGCCTGTATTCAATGGGAAAGTCAATGCTCTTTGCATTGAAGTCCAGACAAAAAAATCAATCTAGAGCCTCACAACTTTCTACCTTCCCTCAAGGAATATAGCAGCATGAGATGAAAAGCAATGGAAGGTGTCATCAGAGGAAAGTCTCTCTTCATCTCTCTTGAAGCTGTAGATCAGGAAAGAACAACAGGACATAGGGGTGTCTCAAGCATGGGGAGAAGGACCAGGTTGCTTACTGCTTTTCCTCAGGGTATACCAACAGTAGAAGATGGAAGTATTGCAGTTAGATGGACAGTCGCTTTGGTTATCCTAGTAATGTATGATACAACTCTACCACTCCAATTTGATGTGCTTTTTGAACAACCACATAGTTGTTAAATAGAATGCTTGGTAAACTTCATTGAGGATGGGCCTGGCTTTTGTGTGGAGAGAGCAGTAAACTTTTCCAATTGCACCCTAGAATAGCAGCATCTCCAGTTAGTTCTGAACATAAGAAGTTCTGATCTTCCTTACTTTTGTCAAGGATACCATCATCCTTCTAATCTCCCAGTTTTGGAACATAAGCATTATTCATGATTCTTTAATCTTACCATTCCACATATCCAATCTGTTGTCCAGTTCTTTCTCTATTTCCACATTTCTTACATCTGACTCTATCCCTTTGCTCATACAACAACCTTAGTTCAATTTCACATCACTTTTTTTTTGACAAGACAAGCCACATATGTATGTGTGTGTGTGTGTATGTGTGTGTATATATATGTAATGTGTGTATTTATATTTATATTTACGTATGTATATGTGGACATGAATGAATGAATGAATATATATAAAAGGATTTGTTGCCGTTCTGTCATTGAGTAGTGTTCAAATCTTCATGACCCAATTGACCATAGCAGGCTTGTCCTTTCTATCCTTCCAAAGTCTATCCAACCTCATGTTCATTGTTTTTATCACACTATCTAATCATCTCTTCCTCTGCTGTACCCTCCTCTTTTGCCATAAATCTTTCCCAACATCAGGGTCATTTCCAATTGATTCTGTTTTTTTCTTTATGTGGCCAAAATATTTACGTTTCATTTTTATCATTTTCCTTCCAATGAATAGTGTGAATTAATATCTTTAAGTATTGACTGATTTGATTTCCTTTCCCCCAAAAGGGGCTCTCAAAACTCTTCTCCAGTACCATAATTCAAAACTGTTGATTATGGTCTAACTTTCACAGTCATACACTGCTATTAGAAAAATCATGACTTTGAACATATGGACTTTTGTCAACAAGGTAATGTCTCTGCTTTTCAGTATGTTGTCCAGATTTTCCATAGCTTCCATTACAAAGAGAAAGCATCTTTTAATTTCATGGCTGCAATTACCATCTTCAGTCACCTTGAGCCCAAGAATATGAAATCTGACACTGTTTCTTTTTCTTTTCTCTCTTTTTGCCAAGAAGTGATGGGGTCAGTTGACATGATTTTATTTTTTTTAATGTTAAGCATCCAACCAGTTTTTATACTCTCCTCTTTAACCCTCATCAAAAAGCTTGTTACTTCTTCTTTACGTTCTTCCAGTAGAGAGGTATCATCTGCACATCTGAGATTGTTGATATTTCTCCTCGTTACCTTAATTCCAGTTTTTGACCCATCCAACCTGGGATTTCACATGATGTATTCTCCATCTAGACTAAAAAAATCACAATATATACAGCTTCATCATACTCCTTTTTCAATCTTAAACTAATCAGTTGTTCCATGTTCAGTTATAACTGTTGCTTCTTGGCCCACATACAGCTTCCTCAGGAGACAAGATGATCTGGTACTCCCATCTCTGAGGATTGGCCACATTTTGTTTCGACCCACACATTCAAAGGCTTCAACATAATCAATGAAGCTAATGCAGTTGTTTGTTTGTTTGTTTGTTTGTTTTCTGAAACTCTCTTGCTTTCTCCATAATCCATCTTATATTGGCAATTTGTTTGTGAGTTCTTCTGCTGCTTTGAAAACCAGCCTGTACTTCTGGTAATTCTTGGTTTACATATTGCTGAAGCCTAGTTTGCAGAATTTTAAGCATAACCTTACTGGCATATAAAATGAATACAATTTTTCAGTAATTTGAATATTTTTGGCTGTGCTCTTTACATATGTGACATAAACTCTCCTTTTCCAGTACAGTAGCCACTGTTGAGTTTTCCAAATTTCCTGCTATAATGAGTGTAGTATTTTCACAATATCATTGTTTAAGGTTTTTAAATAGGTAAGATGAATTTATGTAACCTCCACAAGCCTTATTGTTAGTAATACCTCATAAGGCCTGCTTGACTACATTCTCCAGGAAGGAAGTAGTTCAGTAATCACACAATTGTAGTTATCAGTGATGTTAGGATCTTTCTTGTATAGTTTTGTATATTTTGCCATGCCTTCTTAATTTCTTCTACTTCCCTTAATTACCTATCATTTTGGTCTTTTATCATGTCCATTTCTGCATTAAATGTTCCCTTGATATCTCTAATTTTCTGGAAGAGATCTCTTGTGCTTTTCAATAAAAATGTGTATTAAGTGCTTATTATGCTTAAAACACTTCAGAGTAAGCACCTTAAGACTCTCTTTTCTCAGGAAGGTTACCGTCTAATAATGGGGAAAAAGCATAGGGAAGATTTCAGCTATAAATAAAATGGGAAGGATCAATGGTCCTTAGAGTGCAGGGGTAAAGCAGATGACAATACAACTTTTGTCATATCATTTCTATTAACAAAACCAAATCCATTTATGATGTTAAACTATTTGACAGCAGTAAGAACTCATATGGAGTCTTTTCTGGTTCTTCAGTAGCTTTGGATGCTGAAGGTGGCAGGAAATACAGAGCATGTAAAATAACTGTCCACAAGGGTTATTTCTTTGGACATTCATTAGTTCAGAAGCACGGCTGATGAATGGATGGATGGATGAATGGAGAGATAAATGGAGGAATGAATAAATAATAAAGCAAGTATTAGGCAGTTACTATGAGCAAAGCACTATGCTTAGTGTTGAGGATACATACAAGTAGAAAAGTACAATAGCCTCAGCTTCAAAGGAATTGCTTTTTTAATGAGGGAGAGATCATGTGTGGAAAATTTGAGATTCTAGTCACATGGACAAGTCCTACGGTCTTTATTGTGTAATATAAAGCAGCTGTTAGGGATTCTTAAAATTATTTCCACTAATGAAATCATGGGTTTTGAGGACAGAAGGAAGGAAAGAAGGAAGGGAGAAATGGAGGGAAGAAGGAAAGAAGGAAGAGTTCCTGCCTAAAATTAACTTACATTCCATTAGCAAGAACAGATATATACATGAATAACTATATAAAAATAAAAACTAAAAACCAGTAATTTTGAAGGCAAGGATATAAGCCTAATTTGAAGGGAATTTTTTTCATAGGTATAACAAAGTATTAAAAGCTCACAATGGAAGTGTTGGATAGGTTGGGGAAAAGATGCCAGAGGAATAGAGAAAAATGGGGGCAAGGGGTAATAATAAGAAGCATAGGGTGATAGTTTCCCAAGAGGTTGTATTGTATAGTAGACAATATGTAGAAAAACAAGAGTTCAAATCCTAGCTCTAACTCTTATTGACTATAAAAGCATTGTGGAATCTCTGAATTTTCCTAAGTGTAAGATGGACATAAAAACACATAAAAGTCCCAATCTTACAAAAGGCCAATTATAATTATTTGGTGAATGTTTGCCTTTTCCTCTGGGAAATTCATATGAAAACCAAAAGGGAACTGGAAATTACAGCTAAAGAGATAATATTAACATTTGGATTTCCACTCATAAGATAACTTCCATCAGTGTATAATATAGAGTAAAGTAAAAACTTTCTTATTCAGACATATGTAGGAAATGGTTAGCTTAAGTTAGTGAATGGTCTAAATTATAGAATATGTATTATAAGAGAAAACTACAGTGACAAATTTCATATTTCCACCCATGAAATCGTGAAGTAGTAAAAGTACATAAGAATTCTGGTTAAATGCAAAACCAAGACTGGTTTGTTATTGGCATAGCAATTCTATATAAACTGAAGCTTCTGATATGTTTGAAGGTTCCAGAAAACAATTTGTTCCCTTAACTGTTCTAAACATTTTAACTGTAATCTTATTTACAACACTGGCTTCTAAGAATCCTTTCAATGGTTAAGTTCATGATTTATATGTCTATGTTTCCACCAATTACTGCTGTCTCCCTTCTCAAATCCCCACACACATATGCCTGCTTGTTGAGCCTCTCCACTGTCTCTCAGCCCTAATCCACAGTCAAATGAAAACTCCAGGAGGACAGATTGGGACATTTGTTTTGCTTTTGTATTCCCAGGACTTAGCTCAGTACCTTGCAGAAAGTAAGGCCTTCATAAATACAACTCAAAATGGTTTTAATTATGACTTAACTTTGTCTGATTATCATTAATTCTTAGTGAAAATGGATTCATACATTTCTTTCTAATTTTTTTTTGGGGGGTGGGGGTGCAGAGTTACTTGCCCAGGGTCACACAGGTAGTAAGTGTCAAGTATCTGAGACTGGATTTGAACTCAGGTCCTCCTGAATCCAGGGCTAGTGCTTTAACCACTGGACAAACTAGCTGCCCCTTCCATATATTTATTTTCAATAAATCAAAGTAGCAACCACTATGATTTTTTCACATAAATTATACAGTGCTACAGAAATATATTATGATTGGCAATATCACTTCACAGGCAAAATCATATAGAAAATGCTCCTGATTTACCAGAGATAGTTGGAAACCTATTTCAGTAATTTTCCTTTTTTTTTTTTTTGGTTGTACCTTAAACAACTCTTTTATTTCCGGATTTCTAATGATCTTCACCTATCATTCTTTCATACATACATCCAAATTCTGACATCAGCACTTGATTCTCCTGTGAGGTAATTTTCAAAGTATCTCTTTTCTGGCATCAATGCAAAGAATCCCAAGGCTTCCCTCCAGATTCTATCTAATATCTGCACTGTAGCTTCTAACAGGTATTTTAGGCTTGCACCCCAAAGTAAAAGTGCAAAGCAACCAACACCATAGTACATCAAGGGCCACTACCATAACCAAAAAAGTAACCTTTTCTCCCCAAATAGATAAAATCCTGTTATTACATATAGATATATGTGCATTATATGGATAGTTTTATAAACATATATGTTTATATATCCTGTTACAAAATAATGCAGTTGACAACACAGTGTTGGCAGAATAAGTAACATGTGAGGAAATCACAGGCATAGGAGACTAACTTTTTTCATAAATGAGTAGGAACCATTCTGTCAGGCCAGCCATGACATGTATTCATGGGACACCTTAGCTCTGTGGCTCCTTTGTTCTGCATACTAAAAGCCCTTTACCAACATGAGCTTGTGAATCAATATATCATAATGTAGAGGGAGTGAAGATGAAGGTGGGTTTGAAATTTGCATTACTCCTTCAGCAGCTATGGAAACAATGCCACAAATTGGAGGAGTGATTGTCTGAGTGTCTATATAGGTCAGGGGAATGGGAAACTAGAAATCACCTGATTTCTTGAGATGTGGGTTGAGTCAAGAGAAGACAGGTACTCCTACACTAGGTGTTCTTCTCAATTTTGGTTGTCTTGTCACTGGAAGAAACCTCTGTCCTCTTCAGGATGCCTAGCTTGTCACTCATGGAACCGGATAAATTAACCCAATGACTCTCCCTAGCAAAGAGAAGCTTGCCCCTACCACTGTGTCCCAAGCATGGCTCCAGACTTCACAGCTATATTTCTTAGTTCTGCTAATGCATCGCTATTATCACTTCACTTCTCTTGCTTTTCCACTAAGGCCCCAAATGCCATGACTCCATGCAGCAAAAGGGAAAGGCAAATTTCCTAAGGAGGCTTCTACATATGGAGTGAAGCATCTTGGACTAGACTGCTCCTACATCCCTTTCTAGCTTTCAATCTCTAATGTTATAATTATGGAAAGATTCACTAAATATAAAAACATTCCTAACAACAGTTTTTAAGGCAATCAAGAATTGGCATGCATAGCAATGGGAGAATGGCTGAAGCAGCTGTGGTATGTGAATATAATGGCATATTATTGCTTAGTAAAAAATGATAATTGTGAGGAATTCGGAGTAGCACAGGAAGATGTGTGATCTGATATAGAGTGAAGTAAGCAAAACCACAACAATATTCTTTTTTTCTCACCTGGCTTCAGTACTCTGGACTTTTCCATCATGGTTCCTTTCTGGGTGTCTCCCTGCCCCTCCTTTTATGTGCTATTTCCCTCTAATAGAATGCAAGCCCCTTGATGGCAGATATTGTTGTTCTTTTTGCTAATATTTATAATCCTAGATATTAACATAGTGCCTAACACATAGAAATCATTTAATCATTGCTTGTTAACTGACAATAACAATATATACTATGACTTTAAAGAACAGGAGAAAGAAGGCAAAGTGAGTAATTTAAACAATAAATATTATTCCTGAACATCATAGTATAAAATACTTCACACATCCCAATAGGAAGACTGTATATGATTAGTTTATACACATTTGGCAGACTTGACCATTCTATCAATTGTTTTTGTTGTTATTGTTTGACAGAGAGGGTTCAACTAGAGGCATTAGAATTAGAGGCAGCTCCAAATACAGCCTCTGATACTAGCTCTGTGAGCCTGGGCAAGTCACTTAACCACTGCTGCTTCAGTTTCCTCAGATGCAAAATAGGAATAACAATAGTACTTATTTAGCAGGATTGTTATGAGAATCAAATGAGATAAAGTTTATAAAGTGCTTAGAATGGTGCCTGGTAGATAATAGTCTCCTAATAAATGTTTGTTTCCCTCATCAAAGAATTTAAATCAACAGATATTTGTTAAATGCATATCATGTATAAGAAACTGTGCTAGGTGTTGGGAATGTGAGAAGGAGCAGCAAATTTTAAAAAGAGTTCATTTTTTAATACCTTTTTTTTTCCCTTTTAAGCTGATGAGTAAGAGTAGCAGTAGCACTATCCTATCACCAATAGGTACTCAGCATTGGTTATGGCCCCTCCAATAATCCCACCAGTGCCATTTTTTTAGTCTTTGGCAGAAGTTTTTAAGGCTGTTCCACAGTAAATTCCCTATACTGAAGAAATCTCAGGTTTGGACCATAAAACAAAACACCTTGATTGACTAATGTTTGGCCTATTATATAATTCTCTGTTTTCCACTCCTGGGGGAAGTTTGATACTTGGTACATGTAGCCATAGTCATCTACCAGTGTTTACCTGAAAGCAGCTACATCAAGTTTAGGGATAGCATATGGGAATGTAACTGGCCCTAGAGGGCTTACAAACCCCAATTTAAAAGTGACAATAAAGCTATAGCAGAAGTGAAGTCAGAGGACCATAGATTTAGAACTAGAAGGAACCTTAGAGGCCAATTAGTTCAACCTCCTCATTTTGCAGGTGAAGGAAGCTGAAGCCCAGAAAAGTGAAATAACTTATTCATGGCAAATAGAAGAGCCAGTTTTCTGCCTCCAGATCTAGAGTGTGAAGTCATAAAGAACTCAACTAGCTAGGCAAAGCCACCTCATTAATAATAGCAATTTTATCAGTCTAAAAATGAGACTAAAATATTCATCCTATCACTACCTGGTAACAAATATCAGCATTAAAGTCAACAATGTTATTGAGATGTTTATGGGAAGAATTCACTTTCAGAGAACCCTTAATTAGTGTTACCTTGCCCTAGACTTTCTTCTCTAAATACAAATTAATGTAGGTTTGGACCAAACATGGGAGTTTCCCTGGAAGAGAATGAACTCTTTAGCCTGCATCTGCTCTGTCATATGCACAACAAAGGAAATTAACCAAAATCTGTACCCCAGCACTTTTTTTTTAACCCAACAACATTTGCATTCTTGTGGTTTTGACTTTTGTCTCTACCTCTGCCTTATGGCTTCTTTAATACTCTGTTCAAATCTTGTTATCTGAGAGAAGCCTTTCTCAGTATCCCACTGCTTTATATTTTTATAAATGTTTCTGTCATATCCAACTCTTCCTGAGCCCATTTGCAGTCTTCTTGAAAAAAGTACTGGAGTGATTTACATATTCTTCTTCAGTTCATTTTACAGATGAGGTAACTGAGACAAACAGAGTTAAGTGACTCACCTAGGGTCACAAAGCTAGTAACTTTATGAGGCTAGATTTGAACTCAGGTCTTTGTGACTCCAGGCCCAGCTTTCTATCCACTATGCTACCTAGCTCCCCCTTCCACTTTATATATAGTAGGTGTGTATATATAACCTATGAACATAGTAGTTTGCGTGTTGCCTTCTCCATTTAAATGCAAGAATTTTGAGGGCAGAAACTATGCTTTTCTTGTTTTTTTTTCTTTATAAACTCAATGCGTGGCACATACTAAACACTTAATAAATACATATTGACTGATTTTTTAACTTCTCTGTTACACAGTAATTGCTCAGGTAATCAATCACTGCTATTGAAGATGCTTAAAATAGATGAGAGAAAATAAATGATCTAAAAACCTTGACATTGAGGACAATGATCTGGGACAATCTAATTGATTAAAGCAACCTGTCATGAGGCCTTTTTTTTTTTACATGGGTAGTTTTACTACATGAAACATGTAAACATGAGACAGGGATGCCACATATCCAGTTGTTCTTCTTTTTGTTTGTCCTTCATTCTCAAAGAGGACCTTGATAGATATCATGACTTAGATTTAAGTGAGGAAGGGCTTTGCAAAGCCAACAGCTTCACTTTCTTCTCTGGAGTCATCTGGGTCTGTTGGCAAGATTTATATCAGCATGACTGGAGATAGCCTGAGATATTCAAGGCAATTGGGGTTAAGTGACTTGCCCAGGATCACATACCTAGTAGGTGGCTGAGATAAGATTTGAACTCAGGTCCTCCCAACTTCAGAGTCAGTGCTCTATCCATTTCACCACCTAGTTGCCCCAGATAAAAAATGTAAAGTAGATAAAATGTTAGCCTTTGCAACCACTCTCTCAAGTTTTCCTTGCTTCTTCCTGACACTTTTGTCTCCATCCCAGGTGCCTAATTGCATATCATAATGTAATCAAAATATTGAATTTAGCAAATAATACTATAATATTCAAATATTCAAAATATTAGAGGATTCAACTTTAAAATGCCATGCTCCTCTGACCTGAAAACTACTCAGGCATTGTTGCAGAAATTGCAGAAACTCATCTCTATCCTAGCATACATTCCTCTCTTCTGTTCATCTCCTACTCTCATTATTTGTGAAAATTGCCTAACTTCTCTCCTCATCTTACCCACCTCATAGTACTCAGGGTTTCTATTGGGCTTAAGTCTTATAAAATAGAGGCATTCTGAATTCCAGACCTTGTGCTCAGTATGATTTCAGTACATAATGAGTTTGTGTAGGCTTCTGAGAGGTGGCTTAGATTTGGGTATACAGAGCTAAACTTGCAATACAGAAGACCTGTGTTCAAATACCCTTTTTTGAATTTACTAATTTTGTGAACCTAGGAAAGTCTATGTGCCTGAGTTTCTTTATAAATAAAATCAGAATAATAAGGGCACCTACTTCACAGAGGTGTTAGGATGCTCAACAGAAATAATGTATGCAAAATACAAAATATATTGTGGGGAACTAATTACTTTAAAAAAATTTCTATAGGGAAATGTGAATAAAGTTCTCTTTTGCAGAAACAACTTATAAAATATCTTTTGAAAGAATTTTTTTCAAAAAAGAACTGTCTACATATACTTGTATATTAGTTTTGTCTTTCTGGACTTCCATCTCTTAATGATGAGAGTCATTCATTTAAGATTCCTCCCAGTTGACTTCTTTATTCCTATTGCCTAGATTGTAACTTCTATATTCAGGGAGGCACATTCATCCTTTGGAGACACTGGGGTACAATTTAGGCAGTGTATCAGTGCCCCATTAACCCAATACTGTTCATTAGCACTTCTCTAAATGATACCTCAATGGGCCTCAAAATACACCTAACTTACTACTAGGCAAGAAGTGATGGAAAGCAGTAGGGAGAATTTGGCTCTGAGATCACCACATGTTCTCATATCAGTACACCATTTGGTCATAAGAATGCTAATACTCTAAGTCACCGAAGTATGCAATTAAATTTAACTTACAGATCATTCTTTCTATGCTTTGAAATGAATACAAGAAACAAGTCTGTTAAAAAATACTAATAAGGAAGTAGGAACTATTCCAAACAAAACAGCAACAAAAACTCCTTTTAAATTCTACTTTTTGCTTTCAAAGAACCCTCCCCCAAATCCCATCCTGCAGAGAGACAGATGTAGGAATGAGGTTATTATCTCAAATACTGAGTGGTTTTTTAGCCAACAACAGAGGCATCAGAATGGGATCTTGCAAAACAGGCACACATGTCATCACTGTTTAGTAAAGTAATTACAGATTTGGCACCAGCAAAGGTTTTGTGTTTGCCAAAGCATTGGGAGGTAGTTTAAGAAGCAAATGATTACCACCATTCTAGGCAGGTCAGATCATCCATCAGTAATTCATTCCCTTGGCTCACCACAGAAGAACATGTCTATATTCCGGGCAAATGAGCTAGGTTGGCTCTAACTAAGAAAAACGCATTTCTGGGAACAGGTCAGCCCTCCAAATTAAAATGGAAACATTAAATGCAAAGACTTGGAAGGTGTTGATTGGCAAAAATCTTTGCTAAAGTGTTATGTTGTGTCTATGTATTTCCCTGATTTTTCAATAATGCTAAAAGGCCGAATATTTCTATTAAGTCAAATTGAGAGAGGGAGATAGAAATGAAATCAATACAATACTCACTATCACACACTTCTAATCCCTACACTTATACATTCAATGCCCATGGATTCCTCATTTTCTGAATGGCATTCCATTTTGTATATATTCAATAGTGCAACTTCTCAGCATGCACAGAGATTGAGCCTGTTTTGAGGAAAAAAGTCATTATACAATTTCCTCTTTCCTTTCATTTTTTTCTTTACCTTAAAATGAGATCAGACACTAGTTCTACAGATTCTTTGTCATGACTCATTCTCTGACCATCTCCACACCACTAAAATCTTAGACCCGACTTCCCTCAGGGTTTATAGGTGATCGTTTTGCATGTCTTGTCAGAAACCAGATAGCCAGTGATTTTTGGCCATCTTAACATTAGATCAGTTCTACCCTTTTCCTTCTTGCTTCCTTTAATGCATTCTTTGTTCATATCTGCATACTCAGAACTTGGGGCAGCTAGGTGGTGTACTGGTGAGAACACTGGTTCTAGAGTCAGTAACATCTGAGTTCAAATCTGGCTTGAAACACTAGATACTGTGGGATCCTGGGAAGACACTTAACTCTGATTGCCTCAAACATCTGGGGCTATCTCCAGTCATCTTGATACTTATCTTGGTGGTGGATGCAGATGGATCTGGAGGAGAGAGTGAAGCTGTTCACTTTGCAAAGCCCTCCCTCACCTAAATCCAGTTCACTGCATGTCATGACATCACCTCCTGATGTCATGGTCCTCTTCCAGAAGAAAGGACAAACAACAACAACAACAATCTTCAGAAGTTAGTGCAGCACCTGTCACATACAGTTAATAATCTTACTTTCTTTCTTTCTTTCTTTCTTTCTTTCTTTCTTTCTTTCTTTCTTTCTTTCTTTCTTTCTTTCTTTCTTTCTTTCTTCCACCCATCCTTCCTTCCTTCCTTCCTTCCACACAAGGGGAGATTCCTATTATATATATGAAGAGATAAAACATTTTTATACTTTTATACCTTTATTATATGTAAGTTTAAAAACATAAAAATATAATTTTTCTTTCCTTGGTAAAATCAGTAAGTCATCAAGCATTTATTAAGAATTATATAAATTAATTAATCATTGATATATATGTATATATAAAATCATACATATTGAAATAAGATATACATTTAACTAATATAATTGATATATTAAATTAATATCACATACTAATGTTTAATTAATGTATGCATATTAATGCTTAATATATGGCTTTTATACACTTATTGGCTTACTGATTATACTGATTTACTAATATTTATTTGTATATATACATATATACATATAGGTATATACCTACATATATGGCACTGTGCCTACAGATAAAAAATGAAATAGTTTCTATCCTGGAGGAGCTAACAAGATAGAGAGAGAAAGAGAGAAAAAAGAGAGGGGTGGTGGTGTTGAGGATCTTGTATTTATAAAACTCGTCTCCTTATTGGTTACAGAGGAATTAAAAGTTAAGAATCAAAGATGACTCTATGTTGAGAATCAGAATGATGAAAAGATATTAATACCTCCAGAGAAATAGTTAAGTTCATAAGAAAGTAGGTTGTGGGTTGAGAGATAATGAGTTCTTTTTCACAATGCTGAGCTTGAGATGCCCAGAGACATACACTTTGAAATATCCAGTAGGAAGTTGGAGATACATGACTAGAGTTCTGGAATTAGATAAGTTCTGCACATGTAAATTTGGAAGTTATTTGCACAGAAATGATAACAAATCCATGTGAGGTGAAAAGATAAATTAGACAGACTATAAAGAGAAATAAAATGATAGTACAGATTACACTCTTGGAAAGTAGGTGGACTAAGGATGATGAACATCTAAAAAGGCCTAGAATGATCAACGTGAGAGAAGAGTAGCCATACCCAATGAAAGAAAGAAAGAAAAAAGAAGGAAGAAAGGAAGGAAGGAAAAAAAGGAAGGAAAAGAAAGGGTAGAGAAAACATTCAAGAATGGGGGATGGTCAGTAGTGCCAAACACTGAAAAGAGGTCAATTAATATGAAAACTGAGACAAGGCCATTGAATTACACAAAGTAAGCATCATTAATGACCTTGTAGAGAATAGTATGGAGAAGAAAGCAATCCTAAAAGGAATTGACAAATGAGTGAGAAGAATGTAAGTAAATATGAATGGATGGATAGATAGATAGATAGATAGATAGATAGATAGATAGATAGATAGATAGATAGATATAAATATATATGTATATGTAAATGTGTATGTATATATACACGTAGAAAGTACAAAGCTTTTATATCAATTTGGCTATAAAAAGGAAAAGATATTAGCTCTAGGGAATGTTATGCTCCAGGGAAGAGGTTTTTGTTTTTGTTTTGTTTTGTTTTAAGGACAGAGATCTAAAAATGATTGTAATCAGTAGATCCAGGTCAAAAAGGGCAGGAGAAGTTGAAGACTAAGAAAGAGATGTGGTGATTGAAGATTTAGGGAAGAGAATCAAGGGCACAAATAAAGGGGGTCTCATTGGCAAAGAGAAAAAAGGAAGATAGGATAAAAGATGCTGCTCAAGTGAGGTAAAAAATGGAGCTTGCAAAAACTCTCCTAGGTTTTTCTGTGAAGAGTGAGGTGAAGTCATCTAAGAGTGAGAAGAAATGAGATGATATAGGTAGTTTGAGAAGAAAAAGTTTGGAAAAGTCACTGCTGGAAAGGTGGGAGAGAGTAAATGAATTGGTATGTAGTAATGAGGGCCTAGTTGTGATTTGATAACACAGATTTGTAATGGGCCCAAGCAGCAGGGTTGTATGACTCCTTATATCTTGGTTTAGAAGTACAAGAGTAGAATAATTCAGGGTAAGAGCACTGGAAAGAGATGAGGAACAAAAGGCTTTGGGTGAGACATTGTGGTTAATTAAACATAAAGATTTTAAAGAAAGTAAAGTGAGGCCAAAGCAGGAGTGATGTGACAGGAAAAATCAATGAAGATGGAAAATGTTGAAGAGTTCTAATTTATTATACCTCCTCCCATTTGAAAATATACTCACGGTATTCTCATTGCCTTCCATAGGTTACTGGAAAAGATATGCCCCAAAAGATTGCCAAAATCCTGGTGAACACTTATGTTTTCTAGAAACTTGACATTGGGTACATTATTTTTTCTTAAGCAGCAGAGCAGAAAATGTTATCTAAAAGAGAATTCTGTATTCATTTGCAACTTTCCTTTTTATAATCAAAGTTTTAGTTAAGAACATTTGAAAACATAGCACAATTGTACATAATTCTAAATAATTTAAATTTTCACTAACAGTTGCCTTAAAGATTAACTGCACTTTAAAGGTTCTAGCCCTGCATTTGTTTTCATGCATAATTGAATGTATTAATATTAATTTCAACATTAATATTTAATTGAATGAATATAACTAAGTGACTTTGTTTTGATTTGTCCTTTTAAAAGCAGCAACTACTGCTAACAATCATAGTGCTTTATCCTAGGGTGAGAGTGAATCATGATTCATCCTGTTAGGCCCCCAAAATACTACTTTTATCATCCATACTCCCTGTCTTTTCTCCTTTCCAGGCTATCTTTCTAAAATAATAAATATCATTTATATAGTACTTAAAAATTTGTAAATCGCTTTGCATACATTATTTCATTTGATCCCCCAAAGAACACTCTGATGTAGGTACCAGAGATATCATTAATGAGCGAAGAGAATAGAGATGTTAAGTGACTTGCCCATCATCATATATAGCTAATAAATATCAGTCAGAAAAAAAAGCATTTGGTCCTAGAACTCTCCTGACTCTATCTGAAGATCATGCCACTGTATGATGATTGCCCTTTATCCATGTTTGATGCACATACTTATTGAATGGTCTGGTTTTGTTTCTAGATTGAATTTATTAATTATATAAAAATGATTACCTTAACCTTTTTTATCACACTGGAGTAATAATGAAGGACAAAAGAGAATAGCCATTCCATGGTATACTTAAAGATATGTACTCGGCACAGAAGGAACTTTATTCTATTAGCAATAGGAAATGACGCATTGTATAATGTGTGTTATGATGCTGTTTTCTCCAGTCTGTGTAACCATGAAATGGCAAGATGAAGCTACTAGCAAATATCAGTAGATTTGCAAAATCATACTTCCCAAAATACTGGCACTAGAAGCCAGGCCCTCTAAATCACTTATACTTACAGGCATAGAATGCATTTTCTATATAATAACATAGAATCAGCCCCAAGGAACATCACTGAGAGCCAGTCAGGCAATTACAGGATAGTAACTCTAGGTGTCTGCTCCTAGAGTCTTTTCCTTTCCAAAAAGACATATACTCTGAAGGTATAACTAATGATTCTCACTATTCATAGTTTCTCATTCCTGCATTCAAGCCTCAATCAATATCTGTTTAACTATTTCAACAATTTCTGCTAAATCACAACCAACCAGGAAAGTAGGTGGAAATGGAGTGTCTGAAGATCTTCTAAAACCAGGTACAAGAATCATAACAAATAATTGAAGATAAGATAATAATGTATATCTCAACAAGGTAAAATAAAATTGATGGTAGTTAAAAATGAGAATATTCTACATTCATATGGAACTTTTTTCCCTTCTGGGAAAAATGTTTTTCCTCATTTTATAGACTCACAGAATGTCAGAGAAGGAAGGAATCTCAAAGCAATCAAGCCTAATCTGTACCTGAACAAATATGTCCTTGACACCATCTTTGGCAGATGATTATCCTGTATTTGTTTAAAGACCTCTAAAGATAGAGAGCTCAACAATTCCAGAGTCTTTCAAGCTACAAGATATAGAGTGCTATGCACTGCATCACATATCTGCTAGGTGGCACAGTGAATGGAGGTCTGGAACTGAGTTCAAACCCAGCCACAGACACTAACTAGATGTCACAAGGCAAGTTACTTAAACCAGTTTGCCTCAGTTTCCTCATCTATAAAATTAGTTGGAAAAGGAAATGGCTAACCACTTTAGTATCTCTACCAAGGAAACCCCAAAAGAGGTCACAAAAAGTAGGACTTTATGGAAAATGACTAAAGAATAACAAAAATAGAAAGTTCTTTTCATTTATCCTAAATACAGTTTCTTTTAGTAGTCTAGAGTGGTTATTCTGACCCTAAGAATTTGTACTTGCCAAGAGTGACAGAAGCAAAATAAGAGTTGATTAGTTCTTTTTCCCTCTATGTTACCCATTATCATTATTCTTTCTAACCACAAGTGGTCTTCTACCTACTTTGACTACTTAACTTGGACTCCCCTTCCAAGAAATAAACAAAATTCAATTTGTTGTTCTTGAAATTTCTTACCAGGCTTATAGCATGCCAAGTTTGAAGATTTTTGAAACTATGGTTAAATAATTTTATTGTGATTTGTTTCTACCTACTCTTTCACAAACACAGACACACACACACACACATATGTTAATTGCAATGTTCCCAAAACATAACAGGTATTTAATAATGGTTTGTTCAATTGTATAGAATTTTCTGCTCATCAGAATGATTTTCTTTGTGACTTCAGGGATTCTTTCAAAAATTCTCTCCCTCCTTACTAGGAGGACTTCCCTTATAAAAAGAAAGCCCATGGAATTCTATCTTTTCTCTGAATCTTTGGAGAACTATTATTTAGAAATATATGGTGATTGGATATCTTGCTGTTAGTTTGCCTGTCTTTCAACTCCCTTTCCCCCCCTAGCTTAGCCTTATTTCTACCTGAGCAAACACCTCCTCTTCATTGGTGAGAATCAAGCTCTAAATACTGGTATTCTTTATAAATTTATCCATTTTTGAAGAACTGTGTTATTGATCAGCTCATTTTGGCAGAGAGAGAGAGAATTGTAGGAGACATTCAGGTAATTGAAGTTCACTATCAACAGTGTAAAAAGTCTTTTTGCCAGATGGATGGTCTGGTTCCCAGACATGTATTTTTCTTTCTAAAAGAATAACATAGGGGCAGCTAGGTGGCACAGTGGATAGAACACCTTCCCTGGATTCAGGAGGACCTGAGTTCAAATCTGGCCTCAGAGACCTAACAATTACTAGCTGTGTGACCCTAAGCAAGTCACTTAACCCCAAGTGCCTCACCAATAAAAATAAAAAACAAACAACAACAACAAAAAAGAATAACATTTCACTTCTGTTCCTACTTTCATTAATCTTCACCTGCATTCTAGGTAATTATTTGAATTCTTTTGAATTATACATACTCATCCAGAGTCATATTCCAGCAGTGGCTTACATCTGAATAAGTGTCACTGATACCTGTAGGTCAGGATTGCCACATTACTTCAGTGTATCTGGTTCACAAAGTTGATGCAAATATATTAACTATGCTTTGTGCATTTCTGTACAAATATCAAGGGTGACAGATTTCATTGATTGTTCATCCTTTTGACTCTTCTATGCAAATTTTTCCCTCCATAACTCTCTTCTTTAGGCTAAAATTAGGCTTAGATTTTGTTGATGAATAATTCCAAGTTTGTTTCCTGCCATACAACTGAGGAATCTGTTCCTTCTCCTAACCACCCCTTCATCATTTCCAGAAATTTCTATTGTAAAAATACTATTTTTGTTTAATGCTTGTAGGCTAGAATATTTTGAGGTTGAGAAATGACATTCATTAACTTCTATTGCTGTTAGATTGCTTTTGGATTTTCTAGTCTAACAATATCTGCATCTGAAATATAAACTTGACATTATTAGGGAGACTTATCCAGTCATGTTCCAGTGAGCAACAGTCTTTTGATACAATAGTGCTTTCAATGAGCTTTACATAATCACAGCATTTCAGAATTAGAAGAAACCTCAGCAGTCATCTAGTACTGAACAACCACCATGTATAAAAACAAACAAAAAATTAAAATAAAACAAACAAAAAATGAGTCATTAAATCTCTAGCTTATAATCTCCTGAGACAATCAAGGACAAATAAAAATGAACACAAAAAGGTTACCATCACTAAATCCAGTCCAAAACTGACAAAGTAAATTTCTGAAAACAAAATTGTATATTTAGTCCCTTAAGAGTCTGCCTTTAGATTGTTTTCATGTTAAGGTTTGAATATCCCATGGTTTTCCATGTTTTGAAATTATTTTCTTTCTTACATACTTGAAACAGGCATATAAATCATCAATACTTTTTAAAAAATAATAACCAAATAAAATGGTGTATAATCTTTCATTCTCTTCCAAGAAACCTGAATCTTATTACCCTGAATGCTGAGATGTAATCTAATAGTATCCATACATACTGAACAACCTCTGCTTTCTCAATCTGTTTGCATTTGTAATGCAATATTTCTTCAGAAATATTCCTTTAAATAGTCAATATTTTCTTTTTCTCCATATGGTGATTTGAAACCATATCTTTTAAAGATAATGAAATGTTAGGTGGGTCATGACTAACATCCATAATCTCAATAATGCATTTATTTCTTTTTGCTACTTTAAAAGAAGATGGCATGTAACAAACTGACTGCCACATCATTACAGTCCTATGAGTGATGGGATTAGATGAAGATTAATACTTGAAAAGCATCCAGAAGTTTACCTATGATAAAAAAAAATGTAACACAACCTGAAATGCTGGAATAAAAATAATTATCATAAAGTAATACAAGAAATTTCATTTTTTAATATTTTTAGAAAAGCTACTGATTTCTTAAACCCCTTTCCTTTGAATATTAAATCATGGGAGTTAAGATAGGATCTTGTTATTGTTGGGAAGGAAATAAATTATCTCACTTTAGAGGCAAATTATGAGGGTTCCAACATACATGGGTTGACCAAATATACAAAGCTAATTTAGTAGTGGAGCTGTTACTATTAGAACCAATAGTAATTTCCTTTACTTACAATCTTGTCTACATTGAGCATGCTAGTGTTTAGTTTTATTGTATTAACTTTTAAAATATGTATTTTATGATCATTATTACCGTCATCACCACCACCATTGGATTCAAAGGTAGAATATCTAGCTTCAAGTCCTAACACTGTCACTCATGGTGTGGCCTATACTACATCACAATAGTTTTTAACCATTTATCATCAATAACATTAGGGCATTTGATGAGGTAGCCACTTATGCTCAAGATCTATAATTCATTGTCATCATAATAAAACATTACCAAACCTACCCAATGTTCTAGCCATTATGAGCATTCATGTGTGTCAGGACTCCTGCTCCCCAAGTACTTTCAAGTTACTGAGAAAAAGAAAAAATATGATCTTTCTCTTGCCAAGATCAAACTTTCTACCTGATGTGTCTCCTCCCTTCTCTCTTCTCCTCTCCTTTCCTTTGTCTCTTCTGCTCTTCTCTCCCCTCTCCCCTTCCTCATCCCTCACTGCATACCTTTTATGCTCAACTACCCTCCCCAGACTCTCAACATTTATCTTTCTTTCCCTTAATAGCCTAACTCATAGAAATATTATCTTATACTTGCTTCTTTCACTTCCTCACTTCCTTGTTATCTGGCTTGTGCCACAACAACTTGAACTGATTTTGTTCATTCAGATGTACAATAATAGATCCAATAAACATTTAAGCATCTACTACATGTCAGGCACTGAGCTAATTACTAGGGATGCACCTAATAAAAAGAAAGATAATCCCCACCCTCAAGGAGCTTACAATCTAATGGGGGGGGGGGAGATAATACCTAAAAGGAGACAGAAAAGTGGGTTGGGGGGCACTTGGAGGTATTTTGTTCTATGGAATTTTAACCAGCGGGAGCAGTAGATACATAGAAGAGTGAGTTCAAGAATTTGGTACTCTACCCTCCAGCCCTTCAATCAGGAGAAAAGAGGCTAGGGAAGGTGGTATTAGTCAAGGCTTGAATAAGCAGCATGGTGATAAGATGTAAGGTGATGAGCGTAACCTGGGAGGAACATCTTGTTCCTTAAAGTTGAAACCAGAAAGAGCAGCAGATACAAAGTGGAGTAGTCACTCTATGACTCCTTTGTTGATAAATTCAAAAAGACTTTCTCAGTTCTCATCCTCGTAGAGTGCTCTGAAACTTTTGGCTCTGGTAATCAGCCCTTCCTTATTAATAGTCTCTCTTCCTTAAACTTCTGTGACACTGACTTCACATGGATTTCTTTTTTATGATTACACCTTCTTTATCTCTTTCTATGACTTTTGCTGCTCCTGCTGCTCTGAGTAAATGTAAGAGATCATCAAGGTTATTTCCTTGCCTATTTCCTTAACTCTTTCTTTTATATCTTTTCCCTTGAACAGACTTCAATTATCAACCATAAGCTGAAAAACCCAAAATTTGTATCTCCAGCCTTGAACTCCTTCTTCATCCCCAGACATGCATCTCCATTTGGATTTCAAACACATCAACCTGTATATTTAACTAATATCTCTAATTTAAATGTCCAAAACTGAACTCTTCACTTTCTCTTTAAAAAATTCTCTTAGTTAAGCTTGTCTTTTCCTTTGCATTTTGTAAGGTGCTAAAATCCTAGCTATACTGTCTAAAATATCTAATGAGTGGTCGCCAATAAATTATAAGCTTTAGCAAGAGTATTTAAGTGTTTAAGTATTTATTAAAAAGCATTAGGATCTAATGATCAGAGAGAAAGGTAAAAATCTAACTATTTCTAAGAGACCCCATCATCTGACCTGCCATGGCGAGGTCAGGAACCAAAAAGACCCAACGTTTCCTTCTTTCTCCCATAAGCCTCCTGTGAAACTGGGAATATCCCCTACACACACACACACACACACACACACACACACACACACACACACACACACACCTCCAAGCTAATTGGCTGGTAGCTTTGATAGACAATGCCCACCAGCAACTGTCACTTCCTGACGCCAAGGAAAAGCTACATGGCTAGCCCTTAGATGCCTTCTCCTCACGGTGGAGCTTTAGGTGGCGTCACTCCAATTGTTACACTTTGAAGGTAAATAATGAACTCTGTGAGGGCAAAGACCCTGGATTTTTTTCCTTATCTATCTTTCTTCCCTGGTACAAAGCACAATATTATAACTTTAAGTGCTTAATAAAAATTTCTTGAATATGATCAAAACTAGACTGATTTTTGAAAACAGAAATTGGTCTTCTATCTATAATTAGAAGGACCACAAAAGTCATCTTGTCTAACTTCACCATTTTCCAGATGAGTAATTTGAGGCTTAGGAAGGTTAATTGACCTGTTCCCTGCCACATAAAAATTAAAGTATATAGATTGTAATGACATTATTTTGCAGTACTTCAATGTAATATTTAAAAGTATTTTCATATTACACAAGTTGGAGTGAAGATTATACCTTGTCATGTCCTTTCAGTTACCTTCCTTTTTTTGGAGTAGTGCTTTCTGGTATAAGAGGATAGCTAAATCCCAAAATGTGGCTATGTGGGAGCCAATATTCTGCATCAGATATTTAATGGTCCACCTACTTCCTGATCAAAAGAGATGTTCCAAATCCATTTCACCAACCAATTTGCAGATGCTATCCCCTTTTAAATGTGTTTTTAAGTATCCAAATTCATCAGTCTGCCTCTTTCTCTGGATTGGTGATAGCCATTTTCTGGTGATAAGAATGATTATCCCTCATCTGGTATTTCCATCTGATAAATAAGATGTTTAAAAAGCCCTCCTACCAAAAAAACAAAATCAGTGAAATTTTTATAGTATTAGACCTGAAAGTTCCTGGAATCCAGACGCTCAACAGTGAAGAAGAGGGAAATAAATCTATTTCTTATTCACAGAGCTCCAGAAAATGTAGGGAGGAATGGGGAGGAAGAAAGAGGAATGTGAAGATGGCTTAGAGTATTTCAGGATATGAGTTCCATTAACAACCAGAGGAAATGTCTTTTGCCTCCATCATGATGCAACCAGGAGTGCTTGAAACTCAGCTGCACACAGTGGGAGACAGGACGTCTCTATGGGGGCAGATGGAACAGTGTAAGCAAGCTATGAAGCAGGCCTACTTGGATCTATCCTGTCCTCTCTTTTTTAAAACATTCCAGGATGGTCCAAGGTACCTACTCTACCCTGAATTGGAAATATAGCTTTAGTTGCATTGCAAATTGCACCATTTCAATTACCTTTCAGATTGGATGTCATTCCTTGATTTCTTCCTTATGCTCATTTGCCCCCAGCTGAATGAACAGGTAGACTAAAAGAAAAGAAGAGTTTTTATAATTAGTAAATTCCTTTAATAGATAAATCTTCAAGTTAATGCATTTAAGCAGTACCTCTCATCCTGTTCATTTTCAAGTCTGTTGCTCCAAATCTAGGCCTATGTTTGCCAAAAGTTAGGGGGATTATCTTTCCCACCATTTCTACTCTTTTTGATTTAAGTCAATTTATTTTGCTTTGATTGGGGGTGATCACAAGCCAAAAGGCAGTCTTGGGAATTAATTGGGAGATGAGGGGAAGTGGAGGAACAATAAAGCCCCATGTCTGATGGCTTGCACCAGATCCATAATTACCATATAAGATGTTCTTTTGTAGACAGGTGCAGGTAATTAAGCAACACGTTGACAATTTTTCAGTCCCTGAGCCATTTCCAAGAGAGCTGGGACAATGCCATAGACAAGAGGCAGCTCTTCCTAAATGACAGTAGAAAAAAAAGAGCTTCCTGACTCTACCACTCAACCTGAGGAAAAATAACATAATTCCACCAATAGATTGTCACAGTTCCACCAATCAACCAATGAAGTCTGATTGTTCTGACATTTTAAATACCATCTATTTGGGAAATTTGGATGAATAATTATATCTGCACATTTAAATTAGAGGACTGACCAACTTTTCATTATTCTGGTTTTACAGATAAACAAGGAAAGAAACAAACATTAATTAACTCCCTACTATGTGTCAAGCACTGTGGTAAGTGCTTTACAAACATTCTAACATTTCACTCTTATAACAATCCTATGCTATCAGTAATATTCTTATCCCTATTTTACAGATGATGAGGCTGAAAGAGTTAAATGACTTATCCAGAATTTTAAAGATAGTATCATGTCAGGATTTAAAATCTCAGTACTCTTTCATAGGGTATTTTGTTACCAAAATGACCTTTCATGACAGAGCCTTAGTCCTAAAAGCTTTGAATCCTAACAGCTAGTCATCAGCAATATTCAGACCTCAAAAATCCTAAATTGGATGAAAACCAGCAGAGGAAAAGTGGAATCAAATAACATTAAAAACATATATCTCCATATAACCAAAGTCAATGAACTTGAAGAAAGAATGATACTCCACAAGGAATATACGTCATTCAGAAGAATAAAAAGAAATCTGAATACCATCATACATGACACCAAAACATCAGGTTAATTAGATCTCTTTAGTCAAAAAGCCCCTGCCTAGAGGAAAGATGTCATGGGATGCTAAATCTAAAGCTGGAAGAGACCTTACAAGTGTTCTAATCTAACACCCTATTTTTTTCATATGAGAAAACTGAGGCCCATTAAATTCTCAACAATCTTTTGGATAGTAAGGGTAAGAGATAGCATTTGAATCCAGATACTCTAGCACCACAGTTTGTACACTTCTCATTGTAGCATATGTCCCACAGTTTTGTTTGAGTATCTATTCTCTTACATACCTAGTTATTCTACTTAGCTTTAGACTCTGGATTTGAATGTTGAGTAATTATTTTTAGAATGTCACTAATTTAGAATCTGAGTTAATTGTCTAAAATTTATTATTGTATTTCCAATGAGTAAATATTTATAGCAAAGCAAATGAATATTTTAAAACCTTATCAATCCACCCCAAATAGGAAGCAACACCTATTAGAATTAGCATGGTGGATATGAATTAAATAATATTTAAAATAACAACTCAGTTTTACTCCTTTTGAACAAATACATTAAGTTTGCACATTAATGCAGTGTAATCTTATAGAAGTCCTTTGGTAAATTATTTTAATGGGACAATATATTGATTTAACCATTTAAACAAGATGGGAGATGAACTGTTAAATCTATTGAAAAATAGAAGGGTTCAAAACTAGGGTATGAGGGGTTTGTATCTAACAATACAATGATATAAAAGCAAAATAAATCCATAAAATATTTTTAAAATAAGATTTTTTTCAATTAAAAGATACTTGAGCAACAGAATAAAGAAAGGATTTTAAAAATAGTTAAAGTAAAGATTTTCATTTCCTTCCCTATAGAGATCATATTAAAGTACAGGACATTTTTCTAAGATATTTTATAAGCTGGACATTCTAATCTTTAGGTAGCAATTTGATGAAAAAAGAAGATTATTTGTCCACTTAGAGAGAATCTGGGGTGAGATTTTTGGCCCTACTTCTGATCCAGTTAAAACTTGAACTAAAGCAGATGTCTAATATTCAATAGTTGTTGTCACATTGACATAATTGAGAAAAAATCCAGTTATTGTTATACCTCCAGGATAAAATCATTGACATATGCATAGTCAGCAAAGGCTTTATATGAATATGTGCATGTTTGTATGTGTTATTTACAGAAATTCTAAAAACACTAGAGAAAGATAACTAAAAACTCTATAATTGGGACACTAGTAAATCATGAATTGGCACCTATATCAACTGTCAGATATGTTTTGTTTTCAAATGCGGGGGTCATTCTTTTTCAACCTAAATGTTTTCATGTAAAGACCTGTTTATAACTAGTAGATGGTTCCTTGTATTTTGTTAACAGTGTTTACGAAATCAGTGGTGAATCTTTCCTCTATTCCTTGATTTTGTCACTCCACCCAAAATCAAGGGATGAAGAGGAAAATTTCAACCATTCCTTCTATAGTTATTCTTTCTTAAATTTTTTTTAAATTTTCAACATTTATTTTTATAAGATTTCTAGTTTCAAATATTTCTCCATCCCTTACCTTCTCCCCAAGACAGCAAGTAATCTGATATAGGTTATATATGTACAATCACATTAAACATATTTCTGCATTAGTCAGTAATGAGAGAAAGATCAGAACAAAAACGACAAACCTCAAAAAAGAAAAACAACAACAATATAAACAATAGAAATACTATGGTTCTACCAGCATCCAGATTCAACAATTCTTTTTTTCTAGATTTGGAGAGCATTTTCCATCATGAGTCCTTTGGAACTATCTTGAAAAATTGTATTGCTGAGAAGAATCAAGTCTATCACAGTTGATTAACACACAATGTTGTTGATACTATGTACAATGTTCTCCTGATTCTGCTCATCTCACTCATCATCAGTTCATGCAAGTCCTTCCAGGGTTCTCTCAAATCTGACTGCTCATTGCTTCTTACATCACAATAGAATTCCATTATATCCAGATACCACAACTTGTTCAGCCATTCACCAATTGATGGGAAACCCCTCAATTTCCAATTCCTTGCCACCACAAAGAGAGTAGCTATAAATATTTTTGTGCATGTGGGTCTTTTTCCCTTTTTTATGATCTCTTTGGGAAAAAGACCTAGTAGTGGTATTGCTGGGTCAAATGGTATGCAAAGTTTTATAACACTTTGGTAATAGTTCCAAACTGCTCTCCAGAATGGTTGGATCAGTTCACACCTCCACCAACAATGCATTAGTGTTCCAATTTTTCCACAGCTTCTCCAACATTTATTATTTTCCTTTTTTGTCATATTACCAATCTGATAGGTGTCAGGTAGTAACAAAGTGTTGTTTTAATTTGCATCTCTCTAATCAATAGTGATTTAGAGCATTTTTTATATGGCAATAGATAGCTTTGATTTCTTCATCAGAAAACTGCCTGTTCATATCCTTTGACCATTTCTCAATTGGGGAACGATTGGATTCTTATAAATTTGATTTTGTTCTTGATATATTTTAGAAATGAGTCCTTTATCAGAAGTACTGGCTATAAAAATTGTTTCCCAGTTTTCTGTTTTCCTTCTAATTTTGGATGTATTGCTTCTGTTTGTACAAAACATTTTTAATTTAATGTAAACAAAATCATCCATTTTGCATTTCATAATATTTTCTATCTCTTGTTTGGTCATTAAACTGTTCTCATTTCCAAAGATCTGAGAGGTAAACTATTGCTTCCTCTCCTAATTTACCAATGGTAGCACCTCTTATGTCTAAATCATGTACCCATTTTGACCTTATTTTAGTATAAGGTGTCAGATGTTGGTCTATGCCTAATTTCTGCCATACTGTTTTCCAGTTTTCCCAGCAACTTTTGTCAAATAAAGAGTTCCTATCACAGAAACTTTGGTTTTATCAAACAGTACATTACTAAAATCATTTACTACTGTGTCTCCTGTGCCTAACCTATTCCAATGATCCTCCACTCTATTTTTTAGCCAGTACCAGATAGTTTTGATGACTGTCACTTTATAGTAAATCTCCAGATTTGGTAATAGCTAGCCCACCTTCCTGTGCTTTTTTTTCATTATTTCCCTTGATATTCTTGACTTTTTCCAGATGAATTTTGTTGTTATTTTATCTAGCTCTATAAAATAATTTTTAGGTAGTCTGATTAGTATGGTACTGAATAAGTAAATTAATTTAGGTAGAATTGTCATTTTTATCATATTAGTTCAGCCTATCCATGAGCAGTTGATATCTTTCCAATTATTTAGATCTGATTTGATTTGTGTGAAAAGTGTTTGGTAATTGTGTTCATAGAGTTCCTGGGTTTCCCTTGGCAAGTAGACTCCCAAGTATTTTATACTATCTACCATTACTTTAAATGAAATTTCTCTTTCTATCTCTTGCTGTTGGACTTTGTTGGTCATGTACAGAAATGCTGATGATTTATGTATATTTATTTTATATCCTGCTACTTTGCTAAAGTTGTTAACTGTTTCAAGTAATTTTTTTAGTTGATCCGTTAGTATTCTCTAATTATACCATCATATCATTTGCAGAGTGATAGTTTTGTCTCCTTGCCTATTCTAATTCCTTTAATTCCTTTTTCCTCTATGATTACTAAAGCTAAACTATCTAGTACAATATTAAATATTAGAGGTGATAGTGGACATCGCTGTTTCACACCTGAACAGTCAAACATATTTACAATCCCATAGCCCTTTGGACATAGTTCCAAATTGCTCTCCAGAATTGTTGGATCAGTTCACAACTCCACCAGCAATGCATTAGTGTTCCAATTTTTCCACAGCTTTGGTATTTGTCTAGAAAATGGTCTCACTCTCTTCTTTTGAGGGTTTTGCTGCTCCAGGAATTGTCTTATGGCATTTTTTGGAGGTATGTGCACGGATTTGTTGGGAAATCTGAGAATCACAATCCTTCCTAAACCATCTTGGCTCTGCTCCAAGGTGCTTACTTTCCAATTGAAGAGAGAATATGTAAAAATTGTTTATACATAATGTATAAAATTAAAATTAAAGGTTATTGTAGAAGAAAAGCATCAGCAGTGGAGTGGTCCATGAAGAGTGACACTGAAATTTATTGCAGAAAATGGAGTTTGAAATGAATCTTGCAGGAAACCAGAGAAATGATCAGTTAAAGTTAAAAATGGATGGCATTCTATAACTAGGGGTAAAGTTGCTGAAAAGGGCCAGAGTTGAGAGATACAGTGTTACATGTAAAGACCCCAAATAAAAGGTTATTGAATCATTGAGTACATGGAAAAGAAGAAAGTATAATCATAGATATCTTTCTCTAAAATATCTCCTAGTTCTAAAGATTTTTGACTAAAGGTTAAAGGCATGTAAATATTTTGTAAATCTAATACAATTGTATATAACCATTATTTTGCTATTAGAGATCACATCTTCTAAATCATCTCTGGGATTATGAATGTATTATGCACATAATTGGAAATTAGTTTTTCTTAGACAAATTGCAATTGGCACACAACTGTGGTCAAAATCTCTTCTTGCTTGTTTCTTGATTTACTCATTGGGATAATTATCATTTGAATAAAAATTTTAGTGAACACAATTTTAAAGGAACCCTTTATGAGATATGGAAGTATTTTCTCATTAAAATAGGGCAATTCTTAAATACAATTATCAAAGCAGAAAGGAGAAGGGAGAAAGAAGAGGAAAAGATCAAAGGTAAGAGGAAGAGGAGAGAGAAAAAAGGAGAGGAGGAAGAGGAAAGAAAAAAAGGAAAAGGAAAGGAAAGGAAAGGAAAGGAAAGGAAAGGAAAGGAAAGGAAAGGAAAGGAAAGGAAAGGAAAGGAAAGGAAAGGAAAGGAAAGGAAAGGAAAGGAAAGGAAAGGAAAGGAAAGGAAAGGAAAGGAAAGGAAAGGAAAGGAAAGGAAAGGAAAGGAAAGGAAAGGAAAGGAAAGGAAAGGAAAGGAAAGGAAAGGAAAGGAAAGGAAAGGAAAAAGGGGAGGGGAGGAAACTATTTTATTTGACTGATTTTCTTTAAATAAGCAAAGATTTTTATATCCTCAAATAATTCTGTCTTTATTTTCCACTGTTAACTGATGTTACATACTATCTGGTTAAGAGAAAAAAGTAACATGTATGTTTAACTGATTGTACATCTGTATCCTGAACACACATAAATTAATTTGCTAGCAAAAAAGTAAATAGTAATTTCATTTGAACAATTTTGGCTAAGTGCTATTAAAGAAAACTATTGAGAAAAAGGTAATGTTGGGAAAAGAGCTGTATATTCATTTGTTTATTCATAAGCAGGAAAAAAAGTCAAAAGACATTTAGTAATGAATATTTTTCCATAATAGATATACATTTATTTGCACACTCCATTTAGAAGGCAGGAAGTAAATCCTGCTTTTTTCCTTAGCAGCTTGCATACATACATATATACATACATACATATATATATACACACACACATACATAAATACACACATACATAGATACATACATATATACACACACATACATAATATATGTTTATTTTTTTGTTTAAATCTTTTAAGTTGTTGACACCTTTTTTAAAAAATCCATGGAATAAAAACATGCAAAAATAAATATAAAGGGAACTGAGAGGCAATTGATATTATTGTATATATTATATGTAAAATTAATGTGTGGTTGCCTTATTCCTATCCCAAGTGTAGTTCCTAGCTAGAGTTAACCTATAAAATCAAAGATTTAGCACTAATTTTGGGCATTAAGCATTTATTAAAGCATACCAGGTATTAGTAAAAAAAAGAGAACACCTGGGTCAGAAAGTTAAGAAAAAACCTATATAACCTAGAGTTCCAGCCTGTCTTGGTTCTTCTTCAAGTTGTTCTCCACCAGCCTGTTTGAGAAATGAACTGCCCATGGAAGCTCTTCCTGCATCCCGAGAAGAGGCAGTGCTTACACACTGTTTCAAGCTAATTAGCTAGCATCACCCAAATCCATTGGGTTACTGAACTTGAGGGTGGTCTTGTGTTGAGGTCATAGTCCACAGCCTCTGAGAACACATTCTCTTGAGAGTGAGGCAGATGTGGTTTAAATCAAGTCAACTTCAAGTGAGTCAATCAGCAGGGTTAGTCAATCCAACAAATCCAAATCAATTCCCTCAAGCTGGGGTCTTTGAGCATTGGCAAAACCCATTAATTTCTCACATATAACGCTCAGCACACAATGGCTGGCACATTGCATATTCTTAATAAAAGCCTGGTGATTTATTTTATGGATGAGAAAATAGAGATCCAGAGAAGGTAGGTAAATTACTAATATCATGGAACCAGTATGTGGCACGGCAAGCTTTCAAAATCTATTCAACTTCCAATCCATGGATCTTTCTAATAAATCATAGTGCCATCACCATTTTGAGGACAGGATATCATGATATGAAACATAAAATATAGTATAACAAGTCACTCATATCTAATGTTATGATCGTTAACTTGGTTTGGTTTTAATTATTTTAAATGAATTCCCACTTGACTAGAACAACTTGAAAATTTTGGAAAAAAAACTATACTTGCTAATTATATTTCTTTAGTTAAATAAGATGTCCATTAGAAACTCATTAAAGCTTTTAAATTTCATTTTCTTTGCTTCTTATTTATCTCTGTACCTTAAAAAGAAATTACAAATATGCAAAAAAGCCACGCACAGACACAAAACAGATTCACATACAGACATGCTTATCACTGGCAGATGGTTCCTTGCATTTTTTAAGAGTAGTAATAGGCCAAGATGGTGGAGAGAAGCCAGTAAGCTGCACCGGCTGAGAGGGCAGGCTGGCAGCTAGGGGGCCACCCACAGGATGGGTACGACCAGGCCTGGCCATCCCAATGCACACCAGGAGCAAGCACAGAGAGCAAGCCCAGGGTGGTGAGAAATCCAGAAGCCATAGAGACCTCAGAGCAGAAAGTCAGCAACAAGAAGCTTGAAACAGTGACCCTGGTGCCCAAGGAATGGACCCCAACTTTAAAAAAAAAAAGCTACAATATGAGCAAGAAACAAAAAAGAGCTCTCACCATTGAGAGCTTCTGTGTCGACAGGGAAGAGCCAAACATAAACTCAGATGAGGGCAATACTCTCAAATTGCCTACATGTGAAGCCTCAAGAGGGAAGATGAATTTGGTCTCAAGACCAAAAAGTCTTCTGGGAAGAGCTCAAAAAGGATCTTAAAAATCAATTGAGAGAGGTAGAAGAAAAAATGGGGAGAGAAATGAAACCCTGTTTCACAGCTTAAATAAGTGTTAGGGATCACTTGCTGTACCAGGGTGAGAGAGGAGCTTGGCACGCAGTGCAGATCCAGCCCCAGGCATGCTGTGCTTCCAAACCCTCATAATCTTCAGCATCAACTGCTTCTTCTGAAACAGCTCACAGAACAGTGAGGGGATCCAGTGGTTGGTGGGGGAGAAATAGTAAGGGGTGTCTGCTAGAGCAGAGATATGAGCACTGTGGTGTTACTCAGGAAGTGGACTTGAGTGCCAGTGGCCTAGTTGGGGAGGGTCAGAGGCACGCCAAGCTTTCAAACATAAAGAATCAAATTTCAATCAGATTTCTGCTTCCTGGTTAAAGAGCAAGCAAGCCCAAGGTTACTTAAAGGTCAGGTTGGCTGAGAATGAGCCTCTCCTTAAATCGTACAACCTAGTAGCCCCTGTAGTTTTGGACAGTGTATCCTGGAAGCAGCACTCCACATTAAGGAGTTAAAAGCCAAGGAATAGGCAGTCAAGATGAGCAGACATTGAAAACAACAGACCATGGAAAGATTCTTTGGTGGTAAACTAGATCAAAATACACCCTCAGAAGAAGATATCAAATTCAAAGTTCCAACATCTAAAGCTTCCAAGAAAAGTATGAATTGGTCTCAGGCCATGGAAGTGTTCAAAAAGGAAATTGAAGCCAAAATAAGAGAGGTAGATAGAAAAATAATAAAGGTAGAGGAAAAATGGAAAGAGAAATGGGAGTGATGCAGTAGGGTCATGAAAAAAATCTAACAGCTTGAAAAGCCACATTGGCAAAAGGGAAAAAGGGGTTCATAACTCTGTGAAGAAAATCATTGCTTAAGAATTAGGATAGAGCAAATAGAAGCTAATTTCTTTAAGAGGAATCAGGATGCAATAAAGCAAATCCAAATGAATAAAAAATAGAGGGAAATGTGAAATATCTCCTTGGAAAAACAGCTGGCCTGGAAAACAGATCCAGGAAAGATAATTTGAAAATCATTGGACAACCTGAATATCATAACCAAAAAAAGAACTTAGACATCATGTTCCAAGAAATTGTCAGGGAAAATTGCCCTGATATTATAGAAGCAGAAGGTAAAATAGAAATTGAAAGAATCCACTGATCACCTCCAGAAAGAGATTCCAAAAGGAAAACTTCCAGGAATATTATAGCCAAATTCCAGGCCAAGGAGAAAATATTGCAAGAAGCTAGAAAAAAAGGAATTCAAATACTGGGGAGCTATATTCAGGATAACACAAGATCTAGCAGCTACTAAATTAAGGGAACAGAGGGCATGGAATATAATATACTGGAGGGCAACGGAACTGGGATTACAACCAAGAATCACATACCCAGCAAAACTGAGTATAATCTTTCAAGAGAAAAAATGGAACTTCAATGAAAAAGCAGAATTTCAGGCATTTGCTGAAGGAAAGACTTGAACTGAAAAGAAAATTTGACTTTCAAATACAAGACCCTAGAGAATCATAAAAAGGTAAACAGGAAAAATAAATCATGAGGGATATTAAAGAAATAAACTGTTTACATTCCTACATGGGATGATAATACTTCTAACTCATAAGAAATTTTTCAGGGTTAGGGCAGCTGAAAGGAATATACTTAGACAGAGGGCACAGGTGTAAATTGAATATGAAGAGATAATATCCATAAAGAATTTATTTTTTCTCCTTTATTTTATTTTATTTTTTTGTTGGGCAGCCAGGGTGGATTGGTTTATTTCTGGGGCCTGATTTGGGCTCAAGGACTCCTGGGTCCAGGTCTGGTGCTTTGTCCACGGTGTCACATGGCTGGCCCATGAGGACACCTTTAAAATATTGTTAAAGGGTAGAGATCCTGAAAATTAAAGGAGAAATTAATAAGATTGAAAGCAAAAAAACTATAGAATTAATCAATAAAACTAAGAGCTGGTTTTATGAAAAAAAAAGAATAAAATAGATAAAATATTGGTTAATTTGATTTATAAAAAGAAAGAAGAAAACCAAATATCAAAAATCAAAAGGGTATTGTTACCACCAATGAAGTGGAAATTAAATCAAAACTTACAAATTATTTTTCCCAACTATATGCCAATAAATTTGACAATCTAAATGAAATGGATGAATATTTACAAAAATACAAACTGCCCAGGTTAACTGAAGAGGAAATAAAATCCTTAAATAAACCCATATTAGTAAAAGAAATTGAACAAGCCATTAATGAACTCCCTAAGAATAAATCCCCAGGGCCAGATGGGTTTACAGGTGAATTTTACCAAACATTTAAAGAACAATTAATTCCAATATTATACAAATTATTTGGAAAAATAGTTGAAGAAGGAGTTCTACCAAATTCATTTTATGATACAACTATGGTGGTGATACCAAAACCAGGCAAAGCAAAAACAGAGAAAGAAAATTATAGACCAATTTCCCTAATGAATATTGATGCTAAAATCTTAAATAAGATATTAGCAAGGAGATTACAGCAAGTGATCACCAGGATAATACACTATGACCAGGTGGGATGTATACCAGGAATGCAGGGATGGTTCAACATTAGGAAAACTATTAACATAATCAACCACATCAATAAGAAAACCAACCAAAATCATATGATTATCTCAATAGATGCAGAGAAAGCTTTTGACGAAATATAGCATCCATTCCTAATAAAAACACTAGAGAATTTAGGAATAGGTGGAGCTTTCCTTAAAATAATAAACAGTATCTACCTAAAACCATCAGCAAGTATTATATGCAATGGAGATATATTAGAGGCCTTCCCAATAAGATCAGGGGTGAAACAGGGATGTCCATTATCACCCCTATTATTTAATATTGTACTAGAAATGTTAGCTTTAGCAATCAGAGAAGAAAAAGAAATTAAAGGAATTAGAATAGGCAAGAAGGAAACAAAACCATCACTCTTTGCAGATGATATGATGGTATACTTAAAGAATGCTAGAGAATCAACGCAAAAATTAATTGAAACAATGACGAACTTTAGCAAAGTAGCAGGATATAAAATAAATCCACACAGATCATCAGCGTTTCTATACATGACCAACAAAGTCCAGCAGCAAGAGATAGAAAGAGAAATTTCATTTAAAATAATGGTAGATAATATAAAATACTTGGGAGTCTACTTGCCAAGACAAACCCAGGAACTCTATGAACACAACTACCAAACACTCTTCACACAAATCAAATCAGATCTAAATAATTGGAAAGATATCAATTGCTCATGGATAGGCAGAGCTGATATAGTAAAAATGACAATATTACCTAAATTAATTTACTTATTCAGTGCCATACCAATCAAAATACCTAAAAATTATTTTATAGAGCTAGAAAAAATAATAACAAAATTCATCTGGAAAAGCATAAAAAATCAAGAATATCCTGGGAAATGATGAAAAAAGAATTCACAGGAAGGTGGGTTAGTGGTACCAAAATACAACAACAACAAAACTATTAAGTGGCAGTCATCAAAACTGTCTGGTATGGGCTAAGAAATAGAGTGGAGGATCAATGGAATAGGCTAGGCACAGGAAATGCAGTACTAAATGACACTGGTAATGTAGTGTTTGATAAACCCAAAGACTCCAGCTTCTAGGGTAGGAACTCTGTATTTGACAAAAACTGCTGGGAAAACTGGAAGATAGTATGGCAGAATTTAGACATAGACCAACATCTTACACCTTATACTAAAATAAGGTCAAAATGGATACATGATTTAGACATAAGAGGTGATGCCATAGGTAAATTAGGAGAGAAAAGAATAGTCTACCTATCAGATCCTTGCAAAGGAAAACAGTTTATGACCAAACAAGAGATAGAGTATATTATAAAATTTAATCAGTAGTCAATCACTCTCACTTGATTCAATCAGTCTAGATTAATCTCCAGGTGAGTCTTTGAGTATCTGCTAAATCCCATTATTTCATCACATTCCCCACTTTGTTTCTTCTAGGAACAGGTGTTCCTTGATGAAACCATAAAAAATAATTAAGTCTTTGGAAGTCTTTTCTCAGTTCTCTTGTCTTCTTGGAGTGGTAAGATGTCATCAGGAGGAAGCTGGATTTTGGTCTGGAAAGCTGGGCTCTGGATTCTGGACTGGAAAGCTGGATTCTCTTCTTTAACTGTTTGAATTGTTGGATTTTTTACTAAACCTTAGCATAGTGTTGTCAATGATCAAATTTAATACATTTCATTACATTCCCTCCTTTATATAATAAAGGGTTGAGGTAGTTATGCAATCTATAACACTTCTTACCACCATGTGTCTGGATCAAAGCCAAATTTAGTAACATGTTCATGACACCTGAAAATATTATGGAAAGGTTATCATACCATATCTCATGGTTTTGAGACATCCAGTAATTGTGCTAGGCCACAGGTGGATGGATTCTGACCATGCCATCAAATTTAGTGAAAGAAAAAGAAAACTTTTAGAAGGGAGAGAGGAAGAAACTGGACTGTGTCCAGCAATTGTGGTCTATATAGTTGCCATCATAAGCAAACCATAGTCTTACATGGACCCGTCTGTCCTCCTGTTGTACATATATTCACTACAGGACCTATATCAAGCTCATTGTAAGAGCAGTTAGTATCTGAGATGATAAGTTTCCATAATTCATAAATCTTATATTAATTTCACCAAAGACAGTATGATGGTAAAAATACATGTTATGTTGCATAACTGATGATATACTTGTAATATATACAATAATTCCAAACCATACCCAGGGTATACATAGTCACAATGACATGTAAATGATAATTGAATGTAAACAGCTGATAATATTAGACATTATTACATAATCTTCTTTCAGCAAGTATATACAATATCTTATACATGAATTCTCTATCTAGTATGACAGTAATAGATACTTAAAATGATAAACAATTTATCAGAAAGAAATAAGACTCAATATTCAATATGTCCGTTGATAAATCAAGCAATAGGTTTTAAACATAATACCATAAACAGACTCATTAAACTTATGGTTCAAAAAAGAAACAAACAAACAAAAAAGGTGGTTTACCTGCAGAAGGAAAAGCTTTTTAAGGTTAAAGTATTTAAGCAGTCAGAATTTGGTGTATGCCACATTGTCTTAACTGGTCCCCCAATTCTCTGCATGCCAAAGTGGCAGGGGTTTCTGAATTGTGATTAATTTTTCTAATGCTGTCATAATGTTTTCTATGGTAGAAAATGTGGAGTTCTTTAGCATCAGTTTTATCTGTGCCACTGATTTTCAATAGGGGCTGATAAAACTGATGAATTATCACATTCAGCTGGTGATGTCTAGCAAAAGCTACAATCATATAGTTTCCTCCCCACTTTCCAAGTTGTTTCAATTCATCAACATATTCTTCAAAATGAGAGTCACTCACTGTAAAAGACTCAAAATCAGTTTTGTGGTTAAGCATATAAGAAGCAGATTGCTCTTTAACAGTTGCTATCTTTAGGGTTTTTACCTCTTTAGCGTCTACCTCAGGTCTATCTGAAATCTCTTCACCTATGAATGGTGCAGGCTTTATATGAGAGCAATGAATCCATGAGTCTTTTTCACCAATTTTAATGGCAGTAGGAGTTGTCAATAATACCTGAAAAGGTCCTTCCCAGGCAGGTTGAGTTCCACTGGTTTTCTGAAAATTCTTTACATATATTTTATCTCCTGGGTTGAAGTTATGCAATGAAAAGTCTAATGGTCCTGCCTGGACCACAGCTCCTGCCTCATGGAGTTCACGTAGCCTGGTCTGTAATTCCTGTATATAGGAAGCAACAGAAGTATCACCTCCCACCAGTGATGTATAAACTGGGGAAAAAGTTTTAGCTTGGATAGGAGGGTGACCAAAAAGCATTTCATAAGGAGATATATGAAGTACTCCTTTTGGTCTACTGCATAGATAGAATAATGTCAATGGTAGAACATCAGGTCATTTCAAATGGGTTTCAGTACATAATTTGCCAATCATACTCTTAAGCTCTTTATTCATATGTTCAACCTGACCTGAACTTTGTGGGTGGTAGGGTGTATGGAATTTTGGAGTTACTCCCAAGAAAGAATAGATTTGGGATAAGACAGAATCAGTAAAATGTGTGCCTTTGTCAGAATCAATGTGGGCTGGTGGGCCAAAGCAAGGAACTATCTCTTTAAGAAGAGTCTTGGCAACAAAGGCAGCTGTGGCTCGGGAGCTGGGAAATGCCTCCACCCACCGAGTGAGCTGATCAACTATAACAAGGCAAAATCTATAATGTCCTGCTTTTGACATTGTAATATAGTCAATTTGCAAGTGCTCAAAGGGTATATATGCTAGAGGACATCCTCCATAAGCTTTGGCCTTAAAAGTATGCTGATAATAGGATTGACATGTGGAACAGCCTGAGCAGATTCAAGATGCTGTGTTAGTCACACCTGATGCTATCCAGGTTCTCTTAATAGAGTCCACAAATGTGTACCAAAATGGAGTTTGCTGTGAATAGAGAGGCATATCTGGTGGTAGAATTTCTGGGGAAGAAGTGGCTTACCTTCTGGAGACACCCAGAAGCCATTGATCTGTTTTGCCCTAAATTTCTTTCTCCATTTTTCCACTTCTTACTCATCATAAGTTAGTTTAGGAGGAACATCCTCAGAAGGTAAGAGGTTAAATATATGTTCAGGAGCTTCTAAAGCAGCGAGCTTGGCTGCAGAATCAGCCCATGCATTCCCCTTTGAAACAGGGTCATTATTCATAGTGTGGGCAGGGCAATGTACAATGGCTAGAGCAGAAGGCAGTTTCAGGGCATCTAGGAGGTCCTTAATAAGGTTCCCATTAGCAATAACCTTGCCCGAGGATGTTAAAAAACCTCTTTGTAACCAAAGCATGCCAATCGAGTGGCATATACCAAAGCCATATTTTGAGTCAGTAAAAATGGTGGCTCTCTTCCCTTTGGCTATATTACAGGCTTGTGCAAGAGCCACGAGTTTAGCAGCCTGCACACTAAAATGGGAAGGCAAAGAAGCTTCCCAGATAGTGTCATAATCAGAAACTACAGCAACTCCAGTGAAACGGGTCCCCTCTCTCATAAATGAAGAACCATCTGTATAGAGGACAAGATTAGGCTTCTCTAAAGGTGTATCCAAAAGATCATCCCAGGGTTTCTCAGCCATATCAACAAAAGAAGCACAGTCATGCAATGGCTCCCCCATGAGTGGTAGGTTAGGTAGCAGTGTAGCTGGGTTAAGGAATGTGAAGCATTTTAGAGTGATATCCTCATTACCCAGCGGGACCACTTCATACTTAGCTATCCTTTGATCTGAAAAGGCTTGTGTCCTATGATGTAGCAAGAGAGCCTCTACTTAATGAGGGCATTGTACGATTAGAGGGTTACCCAGGATCAAATCAGAGGCTTTTTCTACCAAAAGAGCTGTGGCTGCCACTACCCTAAGGCAAGGTGGTACTACAGAGGCTACAGGGTCCAGTTGGGTTGAATAATAAGCTATTGGGCATTGGTTAGGCCCCAGTGATTGAGTCAGAACCCCAGAAGCCACCCCTCTTTGTTCGTGCACAAAGAGAGTGAAGGGCTTACTGTAATCTGGGAGGCCTAGGGCAGGTGTTGATAATAGGGCTTGTTTCAATTCCTTTAGAGCTGAGAGATATTGGCTTTTCAACTGCAAAGGCTCTGGAGCAGTATTTTTTGTTAAGGATATCAGGGGTTTAGTGAGCTCCCCAAAAGAAGGGATCCACTGTCTGCAGAACCCTGTAGCTCCCCAAATGGCTCTTAACTGTTTCTTAGTAGTGGGGGCAGAAAGTTGTTGAAAGGCCTGGACTCTCTTAGGAGAGAGACAGAGTGAGTTCCAGCAGCCAGAATAAAGCCTAAGTATTCTACCTGGGGCAAACACCATAGTACCTTTGACTTGGACACCTTGTGGCCTCTCTTGTGTAGCTCTAATAATAAGTGATGGCTATCTTCCTGACAGGTTTCAGCATCAGGTGAGACTAAAAGTAAGTCATCAACATATTGTACTAATGTGGAGCCTTTAAAGGTAATGGAGGCCAGATCCTGCTGTAAAATTTGGGAAAATAAAGTAGGACTGTTTACAAATCCCTGTGGGAGTCTAGTCCAGGTCCACTGTGTATTTTTCCAGGTAAAAGCAAATAAATATTGGAAGTCCTCATGCAATGGTGTGGAGAAAAGAGCAGAGCAGAGGTCTACCACTGTGAAGCTTGTAGCATCACATGGTATGGAAGACACTATTGTGACAGAGCTTGGAACTATGGCACGTCTCAGTATAATGTAAGAGTTTATTGCCCTCAGTTCTTGTACAAAATGATAGATAGGTTTACCATCTGGCCCAGGCTTGGGGTTTTTTTACTGGAAAAATGGGAGTATTGCATGGAGAATGTTGACATGAAACAATAATACCCTGGCTTTTCAAATCCTCAATTACAGGGGTGATTCCTTCTATAGCTTCTTTAGACAATGGATACTGTGGAATAGATGGGGGTGGTCCCCCTTTAACTTTAAAGGTAATAGGCATGGCATATTTAAGGAGCCCCACTTCAGTAGGGGATGAAGCCCATAAGGACTCAGGAATGTCAGAGGGGATTTCGGGTGTATGCCCTACTGTTCCTTGAACTTCTGTAATCAAAAGTGGCAATAAATGTATGGTATCTTCTGGCAATTGTAGGGAGACAGCCCCATCTGGAGCACAAGATATGGTTGTTCTAAGCTTGCAAAGGAGATCACGACCTAATAAATTTACAGGGGCATCAGGCATAAGTAAGAATGAATGTTCCACTGTTAAGGGCCCCATAGATACCATGCGAGGGGTTCATTTCTCCACTCTTTGGGCTTTTCCCGAGACTCCTACCACATTCAAAGATCCTACAGCTCTACACCTGGGGTCTGGTTTGCTTACTAATACTAATTTAGAAGCTCCTGTGTCTAACAAACAGTCATAATACATGTCCCCCACTTTGAGGGTTACATGAGGTTCATTACTCTGGGGAGGTGAATGGACTGGCACAAGTGCATTCAAAAAATCTGGATCTGGGAATATGTTGCTTTCATTATCTATGTTCCATTCCTCCCCTTCATCTTGTCAATCCTGTGCCCCCCTTTGAAGGAGTCCATGGTAACCCTGATTCTGGTTCTGTCCTTTTGTTCCTCCCTGATAGGGTCTATGTTTATTCTGATACTGTCCCTCTGTATCCCCCTGAAAAGATTTATATCCAGTTTGATTCTGTCTATAATAAGACCTATGATTACCTCAGTTGTTGCCTTTCTGATAAAAGTTTCCATAATTATTTCAATTTACCCCAAAGAATTCCACAAGGCACTCGGCCATTGCCCTATTGAGTTCTTGTTTTCTAGTCCTACATTCCCTCAAGAAGTGTCCTTGTTTTTTACAGTAATAACATAACTTAGTGCCCTTGTTTTGGCATTTAAATGGCTGAATAGGAATTGCAGGTGCCAGAATACTCTTCCTAGGGCCATCTGGACTTTCCTCACGTTAGTCAAAGACATAATTTGCAAGTTCCTTAATCCTATCTACTGTGAGAGTTCTCTAGTCTGGACATTGTGTCAGAAAGTATCTGCGGATTCCCGGCAGTGAATTATAAACAAGTGTGTTGAGAAGGATATAGGAATCTCTTAAATCTACTGGATCCAATCTGTTGTACTGTTTAGTGGCCTCACAAAGTCTATCGTAAAATCTGTTTGGTCTTTCATTAGCCTCCTGAGGTAGGCTTAAAAATTTCTGCCTGTTTTCCGGTTTTCTAGAGCAAGATTCCTTCCCTTCAGAAGTGTTTCTCTAGTGTCTTTTAATTCTTGGAATTGCCTGTCATTATTATAATTCCATTCCAGATCCTTTAGAGGCCATGCCACAACAGCCTGACCCTTTGCAAAAAGGGCATTTCGTTCTGAGAATCTGCAATCTCAGCCTGGGATAGTAAAGTTTCCATAAGGCAAATAACATCAGACCAAGTGGGTTGATATGCATTAAATATAGTCCTTAACTGTGAAATTACAGTG
The DNA here is from genome assembly GCF_019393635.1 of Dromiciops gliroides. Classification (NCBI taxonomy): domain Eukaryota; kingdom Metazoa; phylum Chordata; class Mammalia; order Microbiotheria; family Microbiotheriidae; genus Dromiciops; species Dromiciops gliroides. Next base: position 170,105,089 of record NC_057861.1, on the reverse strand, counting down.
TTTGGATTTTTCTCAAAACTAGGGATGATTGATTTCCATGCTCTCAAGTCACTTGGTCTAAAGGGGCTATGTTTTCTGACTTGAATTGGTGCTCCTTTTTTGGTATGTTCTATAGCTTCCTGCAGGGGGAGCAGTTTCTGTTGATCTGATTCTAAAGATTGGTCAATATCTGTTTCTGAACTAGGGTTATCTCCAGCAGAGGGAGCTATCCTAGCATCTCTCTCACCATGTGGCACTCCTTTTTTTTCTTTCCATATCACAATATTGCTAATAAAGAGGATTAAAATTATAATCACTAGAGCTATGTTTATATTTTCAGGGTAAAATTCAAATTTAGCTATGATACTCTCAGTAAAATTAAACATATGCCTGGTGAAGGGAACAGATTCTCTTACTCCATTATTGCAAAGGTTTCATCCTATGTAGATGATGAAAAAGCCCTTAAGACAACAAGAAAAGACTGAGTAGGCAATCTGATTGAATCTGGACATTAAGAAGTCCCAAAATTCTACAATGAGGAAAAGCATCAGGAAAAAAAAAATGTTCAAACATGTTGCCCTTTAAAATGGACTGGTTTTTCTCCTGAAGTAAGGCTTTTAGAGGCTTAAAGCAAGGGAGATTAGGCAAATGAGAGAATGTCAGTGAGGGGAGATAAGTGAAAGTCCACCAAATTAGCCAGCTCCTGGCCAAACTAGGGAGGGTAGGAGGGTCCTCAAGGTCCCTTTATGGTCACCAAACTGTGATGTTTAAAATCTAAATTGTGGTCACCTTAAATCAGAAGCTTCAGCACCAGTCTTTGGGCATTAAACATTTATTAAAGCATACAGATATTTACAAGGAGTTCAGAAAGTTAAGAAAAAGAAGTCCTACCTAGCCTAGAGTTCGAGCCTGGTTGGATTCTTCCTCAAGTCTTCCTCCACAAGCCTGCTTTAATCAGGAACTCTCCACCAAGCTGATTGTGGAAGCTTTTTATAGGTCTGGAACAGAGGCGGTCCTTACACACAGCTTCAAGCTGATTGGTTGCTGACCTCCAAATCCATTGGTTTTGAAGGTGTTCCCAAGTTGAGTTCACAGTCTAGCTTCTGAGAACAATACCTTCTTAAAGGATAGTCAGGTGTGATTACAACCTAGTTAACTTGAAGTAGGCTAATCAGTAGTCAATCACTCTCACTTGATTCAATCAGTCTAGATTAATCTCCAGGTGGGTATTTGAGTATCTGCTAAATCCCATTATTTCATCACAGAATAGTCTACCTTTCAGATCTTTGGAAAGGAAAACAATTTATGACCAAACAAAAGATAGAGTATATTATAAAATGCAAAATGGATGATTTTGATTACATTAAATTTTTAAAAAATTGTACAAACAGAAGCAATGCATCCAAAATTAGAAGGAAAACAGAAAACTGGGAAACAATTATTATAGCCAGTATTTCTGATAAAGGCCTCATTTCTAAAATATATAGGGAACTAAATAAAATTTATAAGAATCCAAGTCATTCCCCAATTGAGAAATGGTCAAAGGATATGAACAGGCAGTTTTCTGATGAAGAAACCAAAGCTATTTATTCCCATATGAAAAAATGCTCTAAATATCTAATGATTAGAGAGATGCAAATTAAAACAACTCTGAGGTACCACCTGACACCTATAAGATTAGCTAAAATTACAAAAAAGGAAAACAATAAATGTTGGAGAAGTTGTGGAAAAATTGGAACACTAATGCATTGTTGGTGGAGCTGTGAACTGATCCAACCATTCCGGAGAGCAATTTGGAACTATGCCCAAAGGGCTATAAATCTGTGCATACCCTTTGACCCAGAAATACCACTTTTGGGTCTTTTCCCCAAAGAGATCATGGAAAGGGGGGAGGGACCCACATGTACAAAAATATTTATAGCTGCTCTGTATGTGGTGGCAAGGAATTGGAAGTTGAGTGGATGCCCATCAATTGAGGAATGGCTGGACAAGCTGTGGTATATGAATGTAATGTATTACTATTGGGCTGGAAGAAATGATGAGCAAGAGGAGTTCAGAGAAACCTGGAGGGTCTTGCATGAGCTGATGATAAGTGAGATGACCAGAACCAGAAGAACATTATAAACAGTATCATCAACATTGCGTGTGGATCTACTGTGATGGACTATATTCTTCTCACCAATGCAATGGTACAGAAGAGTTCCAGGGAACTCATGATAGAAGAGGATCTCCAAATCCAGGAAAAAAAAAAAAGAACTGTGGAGTATAGATGCTGAATGGACTATACTATTTCTTTTGTCTTTGGTGCTGTTGTTTTTCTATTTTGAGGTTTTTTTTTGTCATTGCTCTGAGTTTTCTCTTATAACATGACTAATGCAGAAATATGTTTAATGTTATTTTATGTATGTATGTATATATATATATATAAAACCTATATCAGATTACCTGCTGTCTAGGGGAGAGGCAATGGAAGGGAGGGAGGGAGAAAAATCTGAAATTGGAAAGCTTGTATAAACAAAAGTTGAGAACTATCTTTACATGTAATGGGAAAAAAATACTTTAATACAAATAAAAATATATATATTAATCTCCAGGTGGGTATTTGAGTATCTGCTAAATCCCATTATTTCATCACAGAATAGTCTACCTTTCAGATCTTTGGAAAGGAAAACAGTTTATGACCAAACAAAAGATAGAGTATATTATAAAATATAAATAATATATTATTTATATTATATTATATTATTATAAAATTATATTATATTATTATAAAATATAAATAATATATATTATATATATAGTTATATATATATATAGTTTTATGTATATATAGTTAAGGGGTAAGAGGAAAGAACTTGAAGAAAGGGAAAGGTGGAATGTGGTAAAGTAGCTCACATAAAAGAAACAAGAGAAAGCTTATGAAGTAGAGGGGAAGATGGGGATGCAACGGGTGAGTGAGTGAACCTTGCTCTCATCAAAATTGGCTCAAAGTGGGAATAACATACACACTCAAGTGGCTATAGTGATATATATTCCCATGAGGGAAAGTGGGAGGGGAAGGGGATAAGGAGAGAGAGGTAAAGGAAGGAAGGGCAGATTGGGGGAGGGGCCAATAAAAAGCAAAACACTTTTGAGGAGGGATAGAGTGAAAGAAGATAGAAAATCAAGTAAATATTAAGGGGTGGGAATAGGATGGAGGGTAAGACAGTTAGCAATAGTAATTGTGAAAGAAATGATGAGCAGGATGCTATCAGAATGTTGTCTGAAAAATGCAAACTATCAAAAGAGAAATAACTGATGGTATCTGAATACAGATTGAAGTATAATTTTATTTGTTAGTTCCTCTTTCTAAAGTTATTTTGTCTGTTTTCTTTCACAACCTGACTAATATGAAGACGTTTTGTATGACTACACATGTATAACTTATACTGAATTGCTTGATTTCTTAGGGAGTGATGAAAAGGGAGGGATGAAGAAAATTTGGAACGCAAAGTTTTTAAAAAATGATGTGAAAAAAACTTTTTTTACGTGTAACTTGGGGAAAATTCTAAATACTTTACAATTTATTTAATACAATTTATTTAATACAATACAATTTATTTAATAAAATACAAATAAATACAATTTATTTAAAATTGAAAAAAAATTAAGCACCTTGAAGTGAGAGACTATGGTGTTTTTTTTCTCTTTTTTCTCAGTACTTAGCCCAGTCACTTGGACATAGTAAATGCTTTGTGAATTATGTTTGATGGGTAATGGGTTCCTAAGTTATTAATTCTGTTTTAGAGATGTGGAAAAAAGGCTCAGACAAAAACTTCTGGAAAAACTGGAAAACAGTATGGCAGAAACTAGGTATAGTCTAATATCTCAAGCCATATGCTAAAATAAGGTAAAAATGGGCACATAATTTATACATAAATGGTGATACCATAAGCAAATTAAGGGAGCATGGAATAATTTATCTGTCAGATTTATGGAAAGAGGAAGATATTTATTTATTTATTTGGTTATTTATTTTTGCAACAAACATTTATTTTATTTTTTCCTGTTACATGTGAGAGTAATTTTTAACATTAATTTCATTTTCATATGATTTAGAGTTCCAAAATTTTCTCCCTCCCTCCCTTTCCTTCCCCCTCCACAAAACAGCAACGAATCTGATATAGGTGATATATGTACAATCCACAAGTGCTCTTTTTATCAGTTCTTTCTATGGGAGTGGACAGTATGCTTCATCATTAATCTCTTGGGATTGTCTTGGATCATTGTATTGCTGAGAGTAGTTAAGTCATTCACAATTTCTCATAAAATAATACTGCTGTCACTATGAACAGTGTCCTCCTAGTTCTGCTCAGTTCACTATACATCAGTTCATATGAGTCTTTCCAGGCTTTTCTGGAATCATCCTGTTTGTCATTTTCTATAGGACAATACCATTTCACTATAATCAAATATGACAGCTTCTTCATTCATTCCTCAATTGATGGACATTCCCTTGATTCCCAATTCTTTGGCACCACAAAGAGTTGTTATAAAATTTTTTTGTACAATTTTCCCCCTTTTCTCTTTTTCAAATTTATTATTGTTAACTATTTCTCCCCATCTTATTCCCTTCCCAATGATATTTATTATCTATCTTCTTTCACCCTATCCCTCTTCAAAAGAGATTAAATAAGAGAGTTTATTTAAGAGAGTAAGAAACAAGGAAAGAACTAATAAGTAATCTATTTTTAATTGGCAAAATACTTCCTTATGAGCTCAATTTCCCTTATAAGAGTTTGACTCGTGGTCACCATAAATACTTAGAACCAATTAGTGAATTCCTTTCATTAGCATCTCCATCACAACCATTAGCTCAGCAACACTCAAAAGTGTTTAGTGAGTTTTCATGGACCCAGTGAACAATGATTTTTTTGATGTAGTATTTCTTTTGTCAGCAACTTCATTATGGTCTGCCCTCACACTCACTCCCATACCTTCTTAGGACAGAAACAACAATATATCCTCGACATCTATCCATCTGCCTAGTATCTCCTACATTGTTGCCAAGTAGAAAGTTCTTACTCATTGCTTTCCATACATATACCCTTGAGCTTCCAATTGTGAAAATACATTGACCCCACAAAAAAAACCCCAAAAACACATTGAGAGAAAGATATTGACTTTCCAGTTTTAGGTATAAGCTTACTACTATTATTCTTAATCTGTTCTGTTAACAAGAGCCATTAAAAATGGTCAGCTTAATGTGGAATTATGTTTAACATGATTGCACGTGTATAACCTAGAACATATTTCTTGCTGTCTTGGGAAGGGGAGACAGTAGGGAAGGAAGGAGAAAAATTTGGAACTCAAAATCTTATAAAATGAATATTGAAAGCTATTTTTACATGCTATGAGGAAAAATAAAATACTATTTATATAAAAGAGTAGTCAACTTGACAATAATAAATGATATACAGGATAGTGGTCTTAGAATCAGATAATTGGTACAATAAGCTATCTAACACTAGCCCAGTCACTTAAATCAGGCCCCAGACATAAGCTACCCACCTGGCCTGCCCCACAAAAAAAGGATAAACAAAAAAGAAATGTTTTTAGATATCATCCCTTCATATTCAAATCACAACTGTGCCCTTTAAGTATATTCCTTTCAGCTGCCCTAATACTGAGAAAGTTAAAAGTATTATCTTCCCATGTAGGAATGTAAGCAATTTAACCTTTTAATATCCCTCATGATTTCTTTTTCCTATTTACCTTTTTATGCTTCTTAATGGTCTTGTATTTGAAAGTCAAATTTTCTAGTCAGTTCAGATCTTTTCATCACAAATGCCTGAATGTCCCCCATTTTTCATCACACAATGTTGCTGTTACTGTGTGCAATGTTCTCCTGGTTCTGCTCCTCTCAGTCAGCATCAGTTCACATAAGTCCTTCCAGGTTTCTCTGAACTCTTCCTGCTCTTCATTTCTTACAGCACAATAGTATTCCATTACATTCATATACCACAATTTATTTAGCCATTCCCCTATTGATGGGCATTCCCTTGATTTCCAATTCTTTGCCACCACAAAGAGAGCTGCTATAAATATTTTTGTACATGTGGGTCCTTTTCCCTCTTTCTATGATCTCTTTGTGATACAGACCTAGCAGTGGTATCCCTGAGTCAAAGGGTAAGAACAGTCCCATAGCCCTTTGGTCATAGTTCCAAAAATGATTTTCTTCAGAAAGTTTATGTATCTCCTTTTCCATTTGGCCAATTTGGCTTTTCAAGCTGTTGACTTTTTTTCATGACCCTCCTGCATCACTCTCTTTTCTCTTTCCATTTTTTCCTCTACCACTCTAAGTTTTCCCTCTACCTCTCTTTATCTTCAAAGTCCTTTTTTGAGTGCTTCCATGGCCTGAAACCAATCCATATTTTTCTTGGAAGCTTTGGATGTAGTTGCTTTGACTTTATTATCTTTTTTCTGAGGGTGTATTTTGATATACCTTGCCACCAAAGAAACTTTTGAGGTCTGTTGCTATCTCTGCTTGCTCATCTTGCCTGCCTATGTCTTGGCTTTTAACTCCTTCTTAACATGAAACACTGCTTCAAGGATGCACTTAGTTTCTTTTTCTTAAGTTTTTTTGTCTATTTTCTTTTATAACCTGACTAATATGATAATGATTTGCATGACTACATATGTATAACTTATATTGAATTGCTTGTATTCTTAAGGGGAGGTGGGGAAGGAGGGAGGAAGAGAATTTGAAACACTTAAATAGATGTTAAAAATTGTTTTTCCTTGTAATTGGGGAAAATAAAATTACAAATAAATGGGGAAAAAAGATTTTCACAGTTGTTAACTTCTACAGTTTTTTGTTGTGTAAATTATTCTCCTGGTAGTGAGATTTGGAAGAAAGAGCTTGATATCAAAGCATCTTAACCTCTTCCTGTGATGGGCAATCCATAGTTCATCAACTTAGTTCTTTTCCCTAAGTGAATTTTGGCTGGACAGAATTAGCCCTAACTGGATGTTGAACAATTTCCAGGAGGCATAAGAAAATATTGCACAACCTCCCATAGTTCCCCCCGTTTACCCTTCCTCCCCACCAAGTGTCCTTTCCAGGTATGCTGTCCCACTCCATTTGTTCCTCAGTTATCTCACCTGGCAACATAAATTCAGAACTTTGCAACACTAGTACTATTGGGTTACCTGTTACAGTTCTAACTATGTCATGATACCAGCAGGCTTTTGCTTCTGAAAAGCTGACACTGTGTTGGCTGTCCGTTGAGTCCTAAACAAACTTATGTTGCCTAGAGCCACGATCTCCATAAGCTGATAAGAAGGTGGAATGTGGGATTGGATTTTGGTGAAAGTTCATATGTCATTTCCTTGGGGATACTAGTACAACCTTATTGAAGGTAGCTTGGGATATATGGGGAGGGGTTCTGAGAGATCTAAAGTTAAGTCTTAATCCATATGCTTTTTTTCTTAATATTCTTTTGGATTCTGGGTGTTCTAGACCATGGAGACAGGTGATGTTTCTTTATCCATGACATATTATTTGAATTTGGAGAGGTTTGAAAGGTTGTGGGAATCAGAGAAAATGTCTAGTTTTTCACGATCTTGTGGCTTTTATGACTTGGAAGTCCTGTTTTTCTATTTCTTTTTTTTCCTTTTTTTTTCCAGGGTTTGTTATTTCTTGATGACAAAATCAAGCATAAGAAATAAGAAATTTGAATTATGCTCAAATTGTTCCCAACCATTGAAATTATATTAGAACAAACATCTATTTTCAGATAAGCATTATAGCAGAACTGACTATAGTTAGCCCTATAGAGCTTTCTCAAGATGCTACAACTTTTGCTAGTCATCATAAAATAAGGACCTGTGACCAATTAGTTCATTTAGAATAGACTAGGCCTGATGAGTCTATCAATGAACATATCCCCATATCTTTGTTCCATTTTTTACAAGTTACACACCTATTTCTTGCCCATTAATTTAATAGATGTGATATATGAAGTAGTTTAGGCCAAATGTTAAATTTTCAGCTTGTGAATTTACAGTTCTGAAATCAGTAAACAATCCAAATCAAGGCTTGATTTATTATTTTATTAATTTTCTATACTGAATAAAGATGATGGAAAATTATAATGAGGATTAAACTTAAAAGTATGCCATGCATACATCTATTTTTTTTATTTTGTGGGGCAATGGGGGTTAAGTGACTTGCCCAAGGTCACACAGCTAGTAAGTGTCAAGTGTCTGAGGCCGGATTTGAACTCAGGTACTCCTGAATCCAGGGCAGTGCTCTATCCACTGCGCCACCTAGCTGCCCTTCCATACATCTATTTTTAAGAGCTACTTAAACATTTACCAGCATATCCCTGGATCATTGACCTACTAGAAAATCAACTCAGAGTTAAATGTTAGTGATTGTTGCTGACTGGTCTGCTGGACCATCTCCATTTCATGGGAAGAACACAAAGTGTTTGGACATTTAAAAAATACTTACAAACTACTATCCTTATTGACATTGTTCCCATTGTCTTTTTTCCTTTAGAACAATGAGGGCAAACAACATTAAATTATTTTTCCCCATCAAATTTCATTTAAAAGAAAATCAAAGAATAGATTTTTCTCATGCTGTTTTTGGTGCTATGAATTCTCCCTACTATGTTAAGTAATGTTGGACCATGAATCTCCAAATGAGAACCATAGAAAATAGAGTAACACCTTATCAATTGATCCTCTAGTAACATGAAAGGATGAAGACTTTTCTCTACTTAGTTTGTACCAGGGAGAGTATTCATATAATCTGTAACTTAAAAGTAAAAAGGATTCATACCTATGAAGGTATCTCAGAGCCTGAGCTTTAGAACATGGGCAAAGTGAAAATTCTTGTTCCAAAGTTCAGAAATTATATATAGACATAGAATATATGCCTTATCTTCTTTGGTGCTATAAAAGGAAACTTCTTTGGAGAATGTCTATCATCAGTGCATTAAAACTTTGCCTTAACTTAAAAACTGATTTTGGTGGAATTTTCTTTTTTAAAAAAAATTCCATCTATAACATACCAGTTTTTTATTAGACTCCATGACTTGCTACACTGTACCTTCATTAGGACTCTTGGGGAGCTTCATTACCCATTTTATTACTTCACCTCATGGGCCATGCACCTCAATAATTAGGCTATAAGACACAATAGGCATTGCACTCCTGGGCACAGCTTGGGTAGTACCATCAGATCACCACAGTGTTTTAAGGCAGAGAGATGAGAGCTCATTGTCTACAAAGCACATTATTTAAAAGGACACCAAATCAATGCCTTTTTGCTATTATTTAGTTTGATTCATTCTAGAAAAAATATGAATGGAACTGGATATTTTCAATGCATTGATTTTTTATCAGAATATAATTATATTCCAGTTTTAGATCTGTGTCCCTTTCCCTTCTTTGAGGGATTGAAGGCCTGTTTCCAGCTGTGTTTATTCTCTTAATGCCATTTCATAATTGCTGCTATTGTAAAGAGCCTCCATTCTTAGCCCTATGCAAATCGAAAACATTCACAAGTTCAATTCTGTTTAAAAACTTAACTCACTACAGTGGTTGTATATATAATCGCACTTTACTTTCTGTCCATCCATCCATGGTGATTGTTTTCTTTCCTTCCACCAACACTAAACTGTCCATCTCTTGATTTCCTCAATTCTAGAATAAATTCCATAATTTCCTAGCTCTTCCTTCCTCATCTCCATCACAGCCCATACTTTTAAATCTTTTAATTGTCTTTTTTGCCCAGTAAATATGTTGTCCCTGACTCTTCAATGGCACTTATATTTCAAGAATGTAGAAAAGAATAAGTTGCTGGACAATAACCATCAGAAGACAGGTTAAATTTCAGGGATAAGTGGTAAGTAAAGCACCCAAAGGCAATCAATGATATTTTTGATGGATTCTCACACAGAGGTACCTCTAGAAGACCTATCAAGATAAGCATTGATTCAAATACCTCCAGGCACAAGGGAATTACAGTAGATCAAATAAGAATCAGAAAGTAGAAATACTGAAAGATTCACTAAACTCTTTCTCTTTTCCCATCTGATTATTTTGTTTGATTTTCAAAATAATATATACATACATACACACATATATGGTTGTGTATTATATATTTGTGTGTATGTGTTTAATGACCAGCTCTCCAAAAACAAAAACAAAAAACCCACAAAAAGCAAGACACTTTTAAGTTTAGTCCATATTAGCATTTTATCTTTCACTTTAAATCTAATGATGAACAAATCAACAAATCAATAATTGATTTGTAGCATTTACCAATTTCTGAGCTCACAATGAAAAAGTTAATCATCCCTTCTCATGCCCTAGTTTGATTTGGCTCAAGCACATCTCTGATTTCAGATTTCCTTTGTAAAAAATTAATAGTATTTTATTTTTCCAGTTACATGTAAAGATAGCTTTCAACAATTGTTTTTATAATATTTTAAGTTCCAAATTTTTCCCTCCCTCCTTTCCCTCCTCTGTCCCCAAGACAGAAAGCAATCTGATATAGGTTATATTTGTACAATCACATAAAACTTATTTCTGTATTCATCATTTTGTGAAAGAAGAACCAGAACAAATGGTAAAACCCCTGCCACCCCTCCCAAATAGTAGAAATAGTATAGTTCAATCTGCATTCAGATTCCACAGTTCTTTTCTTCTGGATGTGGAGCGCATTTTCTATCATGAGTCCTTTGGAATTGTCGTGGATCATTGAATTACTGAGAGGAGATACTCCATCACAGTTGATCATACGGTGTTGCTTTTAACTGTATACAGTGTTCTACTCGTTCGGATCACTTTACTCAACATCATTACACTTGTCACTCCAGTTTTTTTTTTTTCTGGAATCTACATGTTCATCATTTCTTATAGCACAGCAGTATTGCACTACATTAATATACCACACCTGTCTAGTCATTCCCTAACCAATGGGCATTCCCTCAATTTCAAATTCTTTGCCACCACAAAGAGATCTGTTATAAATATTTTGTACATGAAGGGGTTTTTCCTTTTTTAAATTTCTTTGGGATACAGTACTGGTAGTGAAATTGCTGGGTCAAAGGATATGCACAGTTTTATAGCCCCTTGGGCATAGTTCCAAATTGCTCTCCAGAATCACAGCTCCACCAATAATGCATTAGTTTTCCAATTTTTCCACATCTTCTCGAATATTTATTTTCCTTTTTTGTCATATTAGTCAATCTGATATGTGTGAGGTAGTACCTCAGAGTTGTTTTAATTTGCATTTCTCTAATCAATAGTGATTTAGAGCATTTTTTCATATGACAATATAGATAGCTTTGATTTCTTATGAAAACTGCCTGTTCATATCCTTTGATCACTGATCAATTGGGGAATGGCTTGTATTCTTATAAATTTGATTTAGTTCCTTATATTTTTTTAGAAATGAAGCCTTTATCAGAAACATTGGCTATAAAAATTGTTTTCCAGCTTTCTGCTTTCCTTCTAATCTTTTTTGCATTGCTTCTGTTTGTATAACTTTTTTAATTTAATGTAATCAAAATGATACATTTTGTATTTTATAATATTCTCTATCTCTTGTTTCATCATAAATTCTTCTCATCTCCATAGGTCTGAGAGGTGAAATATTCCTTCCTCCATTAATTTGCCTATGATATCACCTGTTATATCTAAATCATGTACTCATTTTGACCTTATTTTGGTATATGGTGTAAGATGTTGGTCTATGGCTACTTTCTGCAATACTATCTTCCAGTTTTCCCAGCAGTATTTTTTTTAATAACAAACATTTATATTCATAGTTTTGTGTTTCAAATTTTTATCCCTCTTTCCATCCCTGCCCTCCCCCCTCCCTGAGGCAGCAAACAATCATATATGGGTTGTACTTGTATAATTATGTAAAACATTAGCATATTTGTCATTTTGTACGAGAAAACTTGATTAAAATTTTAAAAAATGAAATAAAGTGAAAAATAGCATGCTTCAGTCTGTTCCATCAATATCAGTTCTTTCTTTGGAGGTGGATAGTATGTTTCATTGCTAGTCCTTTGTGATTGTCTTGGATCATTGTATTGTTGAGAATAGTCAAGTTATTCACAGTTCTTCATCAAACAATTTTGCTGTCTCTGTATACAATGTTTTTTTTTGTTCTGCTCACATCATAATACATCATTTCATATATGTCTTTCCAGGCCTTTCTGAAGTCATTCTGTTTTTCCTTTCTTATAACACCATAATATTCCATCACCATCATATACCACAGTTTGTTTAGCCATTCCCCGTGTGAGAAAATTATAGGGGTTTTGGGACTTCCAGAGGCCCCCCAAACCACACCTACCTGAAAGTTTTGTTCCTGTCAGAGGACCTGTTCTTTGTGCTCTGACATTAGCATGACTGCACCAAACTGCCCTCAAACCCACTGAACCAATGGATTTGAGTGATGCTAGCCAATGAGCTTTGAACAATGTTTATGGGCGAGCTCTGCTCCTGGCCTCAGCAAGCTTGCACAAAGGCTGACTCTCTTTACTAATATTTAATATCTTTTAATAAATGCTTAATGCCCCAAACCAGTGCAGTAGCCTCTAATTTCTAAGTAACAAATATATGATAAATCCCAGCTAATTTTCCCTATACTTGGAACAGAAATAGGCAACCATACATTTAATTTGAAATGTCACACCCAATTGATGGGCATTCCTTTGATTTACAATGTTTAGCCACCACAAAATGATCCACTATAAATATTTTTGTATAGATTTATCTTTTTCTCTTTTTGGGAATGTCTTTCCCAGAAGTTTTTACCAAATAGTGAGTTCTTATCCCTGAAGCTGGGGTCTTTGGGTTAATCACACAGTAGATTACTACAATCATTTACTATTATGTCTCCTGTGCATACCCTATTCCACTGATCCATCACTCTATTTCTTAGACAGTAACAAATAGTTTTGATGACTGCTACTTTATACTATAGTTTTAGATTTGGTACTCACAATCCACCTTCCTGTGCATTTTTTCATTAGTTCCTTTGATATTCTTGACCTTTTATTCTTCCAGATGAATTTTGTTATAATTTTTTCAAGCTATATAAAATAATTTTTTGTGATCAGATTGGTATGGCACTGAATAAGTAAATTAATTTAGGTAGAAGGGTAATTTTTATTATATTAGCTCTATTAGCTCAGCCTACCCATGAGCAATTGACATTTTTCCAATTATTTAGATCCAATTTTATTTGTGTGAAAAATATTTTATAATTGTGTTCATATAGTTCCTGGGTTCAGTTTTCCTTTCATTTGATATAGATAGGTAGATAGATAGACAGAAAGACAGACAGACAGACAGACAGATAGATAGATAGATAGATAGATAGATAGATAGATAGATAGATAGATAGATAGATAGGTAGATAGATAGATAGCACTATAAGATACTCAAAGCACTTTATATACATTATTTCAATTAAACTTCACAACAACTCTGTGTAGTGGTTATATTTTTTCCTATTTTGAAGATGAGAAAACGAAGGCTAAAAGATATTACTTTTATAAATGTCTAAAGCTATATTTGAATCCATTTCTTTCATAGTTCATGCCCTGCCCTTTTAGGCACTGTTCCATGCTTTCTTTTGCAATTGTAATTTTTATGAAGAAACTAAAGAGGGATAAACTTCCCATTGGTAAAATAGAAGAAGGAAGTCAACTCATACAATATATTTGAGGAACAAATGGAATTATAATGTAATTAATGTTTTTTGAAAATAATGTTTTAAATGATCTATGCATTAAGTGGATAAAAATGCCATTACCATTTTGAAAATAGAGAACTTGAGATAGAGACTTAATTTTTTCAATCAAAATAAGGAGCCAAGAATTTTCAACTGATAGATGGACTTTTGACCAAATATGCAAACTTCATTCAATGTGTTCCCCAAAAGATCTGTAATATTCAGAAGATTGATAAAAGCAAACATAACAAAACTGCCATTTAAAAAATAACATTTTATTTTCCCCAATTACATGTAAAAAAATTTAACATCCATTTAAAAAATTTGTCTTCCAAATTCTCTCCCCTCCTCCCTGCCCACCCCCCTTTGAGAAGGCGTACAATTCAAGTTATACATGTGTAGTCATTCAAAACATTTCCATATTAGTCATGTTGTGAAAGAAAACAGACAAAAAACCTCAAGAAAAATGAAGTACCAAAAAAAAAACCCCTTCAATCTGTATTCAGATACCATCAATTCTTTCTTTGAGAGTGGATATCATTTTCATCTTAAGTCCTTCAGAGTCTTGGATCATTGTATTGTTGAAAATAGTGAAGTCATTCACAGCTCATCATCTTAAAATATTGCTGTTAATTCTACACAGTACATTTGATTTTGTATCAGTTCATGTAACTTCAGGTTTTTCTGAGAGCATCAGCTCATCATTTCTTATAGCACAATAGTCATCCATAACATACCACTATTTGTTCGGCCATTCCCCAATTGATGAGCATCCCCTAAATTTCCAATTCTTTGCTACTGGAAAAGAGGTGCTATAAATATTTTTTTCTAAAAATAGGCCCTTTTCCTTTTGGTTTATTACCTCTTTATGGATAAAGACCTTCTAGTGGTATTGCTAGGTATGTATGGTTTTATAATCCTTTGGGCATAGTTCCAAATTGCTATACAAAATGGTTGAATCAGGGCATTAATGTCTCATTTTCCCCATATCCCATGAAATATTTGTCATTTTCCTCTTTTGTCCTATCAACCAACAGGTAAGAGGTAGTATCCCAGAATTGTGTTGATGTTCATCTTTCCAATTAATAATGAGTTATATCTTAGTTTTCATATGGATATAGTTACTTTTGATTATTTCATCTGAAAACTCTTTATATCTTTTGATCATTTATCAATTGGGGAATAGCTCTTATTTTAATAATTTTGACTCAGTTTTCTTTTTGTTTGAAAAAGGAGGCCTTTATCAGACAAACTTGCTTCATTTTTTTGCACATTTACTACTGCTAACTGTATTTTCCTCTATTTTTTTGTGAGTCAATTGGGGTTAAATGACTTGCTCAGGATCACACAGCTAGTAATTGTTAAGTATCCAAGGCCGGATTTGAACTCAGGTCCTCCTGAATCCAGGGCCATTGCTTTATCCACTGTGTCACCTAGCTGCTCCCCCCATCCTATAACCTTGCTCTGCTGTTTATTCTATTTTCTATCTCCTTTCACCCTGTCCCTCCTCAAAAGTGTTTTGCTTCTTACTACCCTCTCCCCTAATCTTCCCTCTTTTCTATCATGCCCTTATCCCCTTCCCCTCCTTCTTTCCTCCAGGATAAGACATATTTCTATACTCAACTGAATGTGTGCTTTCCCAATTCTGATAAGAGTAAGGTGTACTCACTTCCCCATTTTCCCCTCTATTGTATAATTTTTCCTGCTTCTTCATGAGATAGTTTATCCCATTCTGCCCCTCCTTTTGCTTTTCTACCAGTTCATTCCACTTTCTCACCTGTTAATTTTAAAAAAAAAATATCATCCATTCATATTCAACTTGCACCTGTGATCTCTGCATATGTATACTCTATCCAACTGCCCAAATAATAATAGTTCTTGTGAGCTGCAAATATAATCTTCCCACCTAGATATGTAAACAGTTTAATCTTTTTAAATCCCTTATTATATCCTTTGCCTGTTTAAATTTTTAAGCTTCTCTTGAGTCTTGTATTTGAAAGTCAATTTTTTTTTTATTCAGCTCTGCAAGAATGCCTGAAAGTTGTAAGGTACTATATAAATATTAGCTATAATTGTTGTTACAATAATCAACTTCATGCTTATTTTGTAAGGAAATCTCCCTTTTAAGTACTACATAATGCTTATCTGAAGAGAAAGATGAACAGGATGCTATCAAAAAAAACCTGGAAAGATTTACATGAGCTGATGCAATGTGAAATGTACTATATACAAAATAACAGCACTAATGTATGATGATCTGCTACAAATGACTTAACTATTTTCAGCAATGCAATGATCCAAGACAATTCTGAAGGATTTATGAAAAATGCAATCCATCTACAGAGAAGGAAATGATGGTATATGAATACATATGGAAGTATATTTTGTTGTTGTTATTTCCTTTTTCTAAGGATTTTTTGCCTGATATGTTTGCACAACTGCATATGTATAGCTTATGTTGAATTGCTTGAGTTCTTAAGGAGGAGTAGGCAGGGAGGAATAGAAATGGGAACACAAAATTTTAAAAATTGATGTTATAATTTGTTTTTACATCTAATGTGAGGAATAATTCTAAATAAATAAACAAAAGACCAAACATATAAATAAATGAGCAGCAAACAAAGGAATGAATAAACAAACAAAAAAGCACAAATAAACAAATAAGCAAATGAATGAAGAAACAAGTGAATAAAGAAATTGATGGGTGAATAAATTCATAAATAAATAATTTGATGACTGAATGAATAAATAAGTAAATAAATAAATGAACAAATAAATAAATGAGTGAATGATTATATAAATAAATGAAAATGAAAATGGGTGAATAAATAAATGAATGAATGAATAAACAAACAAAAAAGCAAACAACCAACAAATCCAAGAATATCTAAAAGTCCTCTCTTTCATTGCATGCCCATTTTTTTCCCTGAAGGATTATAAACAGTTTTGCTGGGTAGCTGATTCTTGGTTATAATCTCAGTTCCTTTGCCCTCAGTAATATTATCTTTCAAGCCCTCTGATCCTTTAATGTAGAAGCTGTTAATCCTGTGTGACACTCACTATGGCTCCCCAGTAATTGAATTGTTTCTTTCTGGCTGTTTGCGTCTTTTCTACTTGACCTGGGAGCTCTGGAATTTGGCTATAATATTCCTGGGAATTTTCATTTTGGGATGTATTTCAGAAGGTGATTGGTGAATTCTTTCAATTTCTATTTTACACTCTGATTCTAGAATATCAGAGCAGTTTTTTTTCCAGTTTCTTGGAAGATGTAAATTAGCCTCCTTTTTCTGATCATGGCTCTCAGGTAGTCCAATAATTTTCAAATTATCTCCCCTGGATCTATTTTCCCGGTCAGTTGTTTTTCCAATGAGATATTTCACATTTTCTTTTACTTTTTTCATTCATTTAATTTGTTATTTTTTTTAATTGTTTCTTGATTTCTTATAAGGTCCTTAGCTTCCATTTGCTCAATGCTAATTTTTAAGGAGTTATTTTCTTCAGAGAGCTTTTGTACCTCCTTTACATTTGGCCAACTTGGCTTTTCAAGGCATTCTTGTCTTAATTGGTTTTTTATACCTTTTTCACCATTTGGCCTAGTCTGTTTTTTAAGGTATTATTTTCTTCAATTATTTTTTGTTTGTTTTTGTGGGGCAATGAAGGTTAAGTGACTTGCCCAGGGTCATACAGCTAATGTCAAGTGTCTGAGGCTGGATTTGAACTAAGGTCCTTCTAAATTGAGGGCCAGTGCTTTATCCACTGTGCCACCTAGCTGCCCCCCCCCGCCCCACAATGATTTGGTTTTTTGTTTGTTTCTCCTTTACCAAGATGCTGACTTTTGTTTTTTCATGATTTTCTTGCATTACTCATTTCTCTTTCCATTTTTTTCTCTACCTCTCTTACTTTACATTTTAATTCCTTTTTGAGCCCTTCCATGGCCTGAGATGAATTCATATTTTTCTTGGAGTCTTTGGATATAAGGGCTTTGACTTTGTTATCATCTTCTGAGTGTGCATTTTGATCTTTGTTGTCACCACAGTAACTTTCTATGGTCAGAATTTTTCTGTTATTTTTCTATTGTTTGCTAATTTTCCAAGCCTATTTCTTGACTTTTTCTTCTTTGTTAAAGTGGGATTTTTCTTCCATGTTCCATGGTGCATTGTTACAAATTTCAGGTTGTTTGTGTAGCTGTTTTCAGAAAAAACTTCTGGGAATTTGTAAGTTTTCAGTTCTCCTAAGGAGGTATGATATAAGGAGAGGTGTGTTTACTAATCTTCTGGCCTGTGCTCTGGTCTATGAGAAACCACAAGCCAGCTTTTCTGGCCAAAAACTGTGAGGAGGGTCCCTACTCCATTATGGCTGTGTGTTTTGGTGTGCTAGTGCTCCTCAGTGCCCTGGGATTGCCTCCTAGGGCTGTGACCTGGATCTGAGTATGGGCAAAGCAATAGAGTCCTGCCTCAGTGTTACCAAAAAGGTCCCTATAATCTCCTTCTGGCTTGTTATTCAACCTCCTTACCATGTGTGGGCTGAGAGTTTTAGAAGTAGTCATTGCCCACTGCTGACTCAGTGGCTCCCATTGAATGCTACTGGTTTTCTGGAGCCTGTTTTCTGCTGGTGTGGCCTTACACTGGACTATCCTCTACTCTCACCCAGGATCAACAAACTTTTACTGCTGACCTTCTCAGTTGTCTTTAGCTGAAAAATATTGATAAATTTTGTGATGTTTACCCTGAAAAAAATGACTTAGGAGGAACATTGTTACCTAGAAACCTTTGGGAAAATCTGTTGTGTAGAAGATTGTTTATATTTATTCTATATGGTCTTAAGAGTAATAGGAAAAGGACAAATTTGATCTTGAATTAAGAATAAAACAAAAGATTACATGCATTTTAATTTAATGTCTAACTAATTGGGTTATTAACATGAGATGAGAGGTAGGAGATTCAAAATATGCAATTCTATTATTTTTTTGCAGATGAATAAAATGAAGCCTTGAATTTTTTGCTAATCAATCTTTTCTAGTCCTGAAAAACTGCA